>NC_054548.1:7803271-8175771 GCF_017654505.1 Polyodon spathula
ATGTTTTACTGTGTGTTAAAATCAAAAGCCAATTCATTCTAACAAATGTTGTGGAATTCCATAAAAAATAACAAATAGAGCTGAAGTGAATTTGCTCTTTACTCCAGGACCCAAACAAAAAAGGAGGCTTGTTTGAAGTTTTTGGGGGTTTTTTTTGGCCCCAAGAACCATTTTACCTGTGTTAGCCTGATAGAAGTAGGTACTTCCTTAACTTTTACAAAATTCTGCTCTGAGTAGTATCCACAGACCACAGGGTCATAGCTCAGCTCTGCCACTGACACTCTGTCTCGCTTTGAACTCCAGGTGTCCCTCTATCATGCTAACACAGGTAAATCTGTATTCCTCTTAGGGGCAAAATGAGTTAAAATCTTGACTTGGGGCCCCAGATTACTTACGGTTTATGATATCACCAGAACCATTCAAACAATGATAACCTTGAAATGAACTTCAGCCCGTCTGTTATATGTTAAACATGCTTATTGTTTAACCGTGTTATTAAAAGCACCTCCAAAGTTTTATTTTTTACTTTTTTTTCTTTTAAATGCTTTGGCGCCCTCCTTTTTGCATCCAGAATATAATTCCAACTTTAATGACACTGCCATTACAACACAGAGCCTTATACTAGGTGCAGATTATCATTTAGGTGCGAAAAAATTGCGGTAAGGGACACAATTACCAAATTCTTTTTTTTTTTTTTAAAGTACCCATACTGACCTTGTGTAGAGCCCATTTTGTTCCCATATGGAACATTTAGCATTAGGGACACAAGTCTTCTCCCATCTGGAAACGTTCTGGTCATGTCATCACTTTGAGCCAATTGGACATGCTCTACCCAGTAGAGAGCTGTAGACAGTTGTGTGAAGGGCCTTCTATTTCAAAACTTCATTTGAAGGATAATGCTCATCTAATTTTCTGATAAAACTGATGATATTCCACCTATCCTGGAATCTCTTCATCGGTTCCAGTGCAGTAAACAATTGATTTTCATATTGTGTATTTAATCTGAAAGTCCACTAGGGACAGCCTTATCGCCTTATGCAAGGAAGGGTTACAGTTAACTCTTCCATTCCTGGTTTTTGTTCCAAACCTGTTTTAAGTTGTTTAATTTAACTAATTAAACCTCTCTAAAGTAGTAAATTAGTTAATTTCACTGTTAAACCTGGAGTGGGGTTGTCATCCAGAACTTATTTTTCTGATCTACTAACTAATCTACTATTATGAATCAAATTGATCTCTCCGGTCTATGTTTGCAGGAAATAGGGCTTTAAGAACCGCAGTTATTAGGGATTCTGAAACTGTATCTGTTTTTAAATCTTGCCTCAAGCCTCGCTTGTGTGATTTAGTCAAGTTAATGCTTATAAAGTGGTTGAAGACAGGCATGGGGCCTGATTTTCAGAACTTGGTAATTGGATTTGGAGTAAATGTACTCGCTTTTAGTTTCAAACATAGTGTAACGACCTCGAGAGGTGGCAGGAATCTCAGAGGACCCCCGTGTTGGACAGGTGGCGAGGATGCTGATTGGGCGGAGGGGAAAGGTCCAACCGGATCTGAGAAGCGAGAGGGGGCGAGCTAGTACATAAGCATCGCGGGAATGATGCGAGGAGAGGGAGAGGGAGACGACAAGTGAACTGATGAGTGAGAATAGAGGAAGAGAGAACCACCACTATCCACCATAAATACGCCCAGACGAGAGACGGGCCCCAACCACCGTTGTGCCATTGCCCCCCTTGGGAACCTTGTGCAAGGAAGGAAGAGGGCGAGCCATAGGAGTGACAGTGAGAAGGAGAAGGAGAAGGGAATCCGGACAGGAATCCGAGTGACGAGCCAGAGGAGCTGCATCAGGAGAACAGTGTGTGCGCATGTGTTCAACCCCTCCCCCCATACTTCTGCCTACCCTGTACTTTTTCACTCCTCTGTCCTTTATTCTAAATAAGTACAAGCTGAACTCACCCGTTCACTTCAATCACTGCCTCTGTCTGAGTCCATAAGGCCGGAATCCGAAAACGTTGTAAAATACATACATCTGTGCTGTCCAATTTCTACCACAGTTAAAACCAAAAAGTTTTTGCAATGTTTTTATACACAAAATTATAAAGTGTGAAATGATGTCCCTTCACAATCAATTTTAACCTGACATGTACTCCTATTAGGAAGCATGTGGTACCCAGTTAGTGGAGAGGTAAATTGTAATTTGCTTTGGAGATAGCACCGCTGTTAAGTGAGCAAGTAGGGTTCAATTGATGACTGGTACTGGAAAATATGTTGTAAGTTTGCATAGAGTAGAAAAACATTTTGATTATAACATTTTACTCAAAGTAAAATACAATAACCTAACATGAAACAGGTTTCAATATTTCAATATTTGGTTCAAATCCAGTAAGAGGATGTATATATATAGATATATATATATATATATATATATATATATATATATATATATATATATATATATATATATATATATATATATATATATTGACATTTTACATTTTTTAATTACTACCAAACTCCTAAAGAGTTCAAAATGCCTTACCATTTAGTGAACCAACATTTCAGAACATACAGTCCCTCATGAAATTTGCAATTCAACTGGTTCAGAGATAGATAAAGTTTTAGGCAATCCAAATGGTTTGGTGTCTGGCTGGGGCTTCAGATAATTCCAATGAGCAATACATGAATTGTGCATTTCTCAATTTATTATGGGGACATTATTACACTGAAATATATGAACAAATCTACTGTATATAGTGATTGTTCTCTGAATAGCTGAGAACATGAATACTTGCTTAATAATGTGTATCAAAATGTATTAAGGGTTACTGCCTCCTCTGTAAACTAATAGTGCAGTTGTCCATGATGTCACTTTATTATTGATAGTTCCGTTACATTTATTAATTGGGTTGTACAGATCTACCATTAGATGGCACTAAAGAGCATAAAGCACTGTGTGTGATCCCCATCACTAGTATTTGTACTTAACAAAAATAAAAAAAATAAAAACTTAAGAAATAATAACAATATAAAATCAACGTTTTTGACTGCTTTGTGGGACCAGTCCACTGAAGCGCAGTCATAAGCCCCAGACTCTGCAAGACTGACCATACAGCCTAGTTGCAGTCTTTTATACACATCTGCCTCATTCCGACTATTTACAGAAATCACAAAAATACCTCCCTCCTTAGAGTTAACCAATGGTAACTCTACCACTGCATTTGCATCTTCTTGTGCAAAGCACACACACACACACACACGCTAATACAACAGTCACATCCTGGATCAAACATGGAGGGGTGCACAATTAAGAGACCCCAAAGTTATCCTACACCTCCCTTCTTAAATCCCAAAGGCCTTAACCACTGAGAGCTCTCCCAGGGCCAGCACAGGTAGTAATAAAGTAATCACATACCCAGATAAAGTCATACCATTATTGCTGTTGTTGGTGGAATAATTAGGCACAGTTGTATTGTAGAATATGCAAGTGAATGAAAACAAATACCAGTACAAAATAAATAAGCCATTAACTTAAATCACTAAAATAAACATAATTTACAGTGAGTGGTTTTCACCTTACCAGTCTGCTTTGCTGTGCTCTGTTGTGTTCAGTATGGTGTTGTTTTGTTTACATAATTATGCAAACGTGATCAGCTTTTGCATTTCAAGAGCTTTATAATCAGATTTCCTCAGCATAAGCTGCCAAGGTGAAAGGTGCTATTTAAACATTGATGATGATGCGAATAACATTTCAGGTAAAGTGGAATACTTAAAAGGTAAAAAAAAAATTAAAAAACAGGACATGTTTTAAAAAGGGTATTTTTGAACAAAGACCATAGTTCATGGAATCCTCAATAATAATTTCAGTAGTCCCACACAAGCATCTAAACCAAATGAATGTTTTAGCTTTTTTTTTTAAACTACACAAGGTAACTTAATATACCCAGTACTGAAGAAGAAAATATGTTTTTATCTGTTCTGACAACAAAGCAGCTGTTCAACTTAACATGTGTTTCCAATTCAGATTCAATTGGAGTCACACTGTACCCTATGGTATGGCTATCAGATATAGAAAGAATAATAAAGTAAACTGACCCTTAAATCTGGTACAGACCAATTAGTACTGTAGCTAAAACCTATTACTGTGTTATCTGACTTAACAGCCTTTCATTCTTGAAACCTACACAAAAGAGCTTAATCTTCTTTCTATTAGATATTATCCCTCTGGTGGACAAACTAAATATAATTCTCTTTATGGACATGTTATCATCTAGTTCTGGGTGGAGATTTAAATGGTGTCTTCCTTCCTGAGATGTACTGAATACATTTGTAAATGTGTGTCTACGACTCTTTTTATTTCCCACATGGGGGTATTTAGTGATAGTATTTCAATTAGAATCCTCAGAGATGAACGGTTATTTTATAATATTCTATACATGGTGTGTTCCTGTTTCTTATAGTTTAAAGTAATTGCAGCTAACAAAATAGTTCCATAAAATGTCTCCACCATGCAAATGTATTCATTTTATGGGTCTCAAATGTGTAGTTTTGAAAGAAACACGTGTTAGAGCAAATATTTGGTACTATACTAGGTTAATGAAAACTCTTTTCACAAAACATGCTTTAGACTCTGATACAGTGCTACAACATTCTAGTGCGGTTGTCGGGGTCCATAATTAGGAGACCACGTTATTTGTGTTTTGCCTTATAACGAATATTGGCATTGTTCCCGAAATGATTTACAATGCCCACAAGCCAAATTAATATTCTAGCATACTGTGGAAAATGAAGAAAGGAGACATACACAATTTGCAGGTACTTGAATCAACAGTTTATTGGGATCCCTGGGCCACACCAAAAACAATAAATAGTGTTGCACTCTCACAGCAGCACATTCACACAGTCCATTAATAAAGTAACCATAATTATTATAATAAATTATGATAAATCTGCCATGGTGTTTTCAACACTTTACAATTGTTACCATGATATACTATCATGATAACCACGGTAAAAGCATCATGATTATCAATAAATTATCATGATAATCATGGTAAAGTGTCGAAAACACTGTCATAACCAACCAACTGCTTCACCTTAAGTCTGAAATATTTTGCAGCCAGAAACATGTTTTCAAATGACCTCGAAAGTGAAACAGTCAAAGACTACCTGAAAATTACTGGTAATTTAATCCCTCTGTTTAACCTTGTATGGTATCAGATCTCAAATAAATACATCCCTGTTTTATGTGCTTTTTTTATTGGCAACCTGTACGGGGCCATGAAAGAGCACTTCATGTAAAATCATATAGAAACTTGATGGATAGCATATACTGCTGCTCATACAATTTTAGTTTATTCTGTAAACTGCAATGAACACTTTTATTGGGCACTTTAACATGTAATTGGCTTTAAAGAGAGTGCATTGTCAGTAAATATGGACTCAAATCAAAGAGGCAGGCAGTACAAATGTGTGAAGAGGGAATCTAAATTGCTAGGCACTGCATGAGTCATCAGTCTAAATTTAGCATAAATGCAAGGGATTGCTAAAAAAGGAACATGTGCTGAATGAATTTAAGGATTCCACTTTCTTCTCAATCCCATAGAGGTTAGTAAACATGGCTTTGATGTTTATAGGGGAAGCATAGACATACAGCAGGAGGTTTCTCAGAAAGAAGGTCACCCAACAAAGTTACCAACCAGAAATACACAACAAGGTATTTACTATGTATATTAGTGTGAGTTTGTAAGTAGTGTTAATAACAATTTGCATTAGAAGCTTTAAGAATATTGTATACACTCAAAAGATTGTCCAAGAATCACATTCGATTTTATACAGTAAAATATGATACCCAAGTGACCATTTACTACATTTTAGGGATTTTCAACCCTGCTTCTTGAGTAATTTTATTGCTATCTGCCAATGTATGTACTAGGTTAGGGGTGGGTAACTTTTAGGCAGTAGAACGCCACAAAAACCACTAAAAAACTTTGGAGGGCCATAAATTTATTAACTAGTGTAAAACTACAAGTGCCCCTGTGATGCCTTGTCGCTGGTTCGTGAGTGCATGTGTGCCTTTAGGGAAGCAGCTGGGACGCACAACAGGACACACGTTGCTAAGCGACCAATTGAACAGATGGGCTTGCTCAGCGCTGAGCTGATTGGGAGGTCCGGATTGGTTGGGGGGCGTGCCCAGGGTGGCTGCATGGAACTCAAAAGGCGTTTGCGCTACAGCTCTAGGCGACAGCACCTCCATGTTGTGTGCTTGTTATGTTATTTCTATTGGCTGTTTTGTTTATTAAATCTGGCACTAGGCTTACCGTTGTGGGTAGCCTGGCTTCGGGCCTGTGTTGTATTAAATCTGCGCACCTGTGCGGCATGTCAACACCCAATTCTCTGTCTGCCGCATGATTATTCAGTGACAACCCACACGTAACACTTCCCCTGTTATAGCCCCTTATAGCAAAAAATCTTTAAATATAAAAAACTAAAATTAAACATTAATATTTTTTCCAGTGTGCAGAAGAGTAGTAAAGATGCTGTTTGTCATCATTATGGTGTCCTGTCAGAATGAAACTTGAAAGGGAATTTGAGAGTTATATTTCTTTTGCATGGATAGGACTTGCATTGGGGCTTACCTCCATTATCAGTAAAAAGATATTCACACTCCCACCATGCATGGAAGTTGGGAGTATGCGTATCATAGCAAAACATATACACCGTATCACAGCAAATAATCTGTAAACTTTTTCCTGGGCAAATGAAATGGTCTGGCAGGCCCATCTCTGCTCTAGATACATAACTGTAGTTACTACACACCGTTTCTCAGGCTGTCTGCAATTGTTGCTTTTAGTTGCATTGGAAAACTTTATAAACAATATTTAGTTTCTGGATTAAACAAATATGTAGACTGTTGGGGGTACTTGAGGACCTGAGTCACTTGAGGACCATTAAGTCAGAAACCAGACTGTGGATTCCTGACTGACTCATCTGGTAAAGGGAAGGCTGTTGGGTTGCAGGGTTACAAAAGAATCTTGTCTACCAACTTAGGATCTTAGTTTAGCTGCAGCGTAACATGATATTGATTTCAGAATAGCTGCCAAGCAAACATGAGGCATTTGGCAGCTATCTGTAACATTATAACAGCAGATAGTCTCCAACAGCTGTTGATTGGGGGTCAGTTGTTTTAAGCCACACTGTGAGTGCTGGTTAATGCTGTATCTCATACTGTCTCAGTGTTATAATGTTTCAGAGGATTTGGTTTCTGTGCAACCGTAGCATTCTTCCTATACCAAAGTTGACCTCAGTTGCTAAAAAACAGATATCCTTTAACAAAGCCACCACGCCATACAGTATTTTGGTATCAGGTTTCACTAATGTTATCTATTAACAGTACGAAACAGGGTATAGTGTTTTTTTCCCAAATTCACTGCTGGACCTTGTTACAAAAGTTAGATTATATTATCTTCCACTATATTGCACTGTTCACAGGGCACTGGTTAGGACAGTGGCAGGTAGTCAATTGTTCACAAGTTCAGTTAAATAGACTAAGCAGAAAATGATTCAAAAGTTATGTAAACAGATGATTCGTCAAAAGTTATATCTAATATATATTGAATTATATATATATATATATATATATATATATATATATATATATATATATATATATATATATATATATATATATGCAGCCCCATTGTGCTTCAGAGAGATGCCATTCCCACGACTCCCGACCAGGAAACATAAAAACAACAACTGACGCCTAAGAGATCACTCCAGACTGTCAGAGGGCACAACATAGTCCCAATTTAAACAAAAAAATAATACATTCATATAAATATGTTCATTTAAATGCCATGGCTCAGCTGAAAAGAGCTCTAACTGAAAGATTTGATACATGTTTTCTTGTTAGTTATGGCCTCTGTGACATCACTAAAGGTGAAGCAGCCAAGGCTAACTAGTAAAATAAATCTAATATTTTTGGGCAGTGGCATATTCTCGATATGTACAGTATATACAAGTTAAGAATTAGGAAGATGTTACTAATAGTCAGTAGCTGCTCAAAACTGTTTTTTTTTTTTTGTTTTGTTTTTTTACCATAATTACCTATTTCTCTAAACTTAAAGCCAATGTTATGACTATTTCTCTTTCTTAACTGAATTTAAGTATCAGACATTTAAGCTAAACACATTAATTTAGTGAATCTTATCTTGCTGATCAAATGCTGTTCACCACACTTGAGAAAGAAAGGTGTACATTCAATACATTGCCATGTCCTTTGGTAAAAGTTTTTAGATCATAACTTGACCAGTTCAATTAGTATATTTTTTTTATTTATTTGAAAACATTTATACAGGACAGCCCTCAACATTTCATTTACAGGAGCAGATGACCATCATGCAAACATATTACAGGCTTTTACAAGGATACAAAAATGCCACACACACACACTGCAGGTGCTATGCAAGCCATTAATGGAAAGGATGAATAAATATTAGATTTAAAAACTGTAATATGTATAACTGAAAAAAACTACTATTTTACACATGAGAAAATGTAAAGTTCCTGTTAAAAACATATTAGAGAGAGATGAATCACGGTCTTTACTGTCTACCATTTTTTTGGTGAAACTCTCAGTGGACCTTGTTTACAATGTAAATACTACTTATGTATTTTAAATCTTTTCAGTGATTATATACATGACTCATTATAACAAGATCAGGCTTTATAAAAATCTAACTGTTCAAAGACTGTTTTGAGAAATTAAATGAAGTCTAATAGACAGTACTAGACTGTCTCCTTTAAAACTTCGAAATACCACATGTCATTTAATCAGTCAAAACAGACTTTAAAGCAAGTCACTAATTAGTTAACAAAAACTTAAGAGCTTGTTGCAAGAGTTGTAATATTTATCTTAATTGACATTTAAATTGTAACTTGCATTTTGGAGATTTACCTGCATGGTTATTTTAGATTGTAAATGTTTAAATGTCCATTAAAAATACATTGGTAGATATAAAAAAAATCTGATATTTAATTTAAGGTATTTTAGGCAGCAAAGGTATTTTGTACCTTTGGTAAAAATTTACACATTGAAATAAACCTCTTTGAAAATTCGTCAATCTGACCTACAGAACACAATTCAGTAAAAGGTAAGAATGTATAAAGAAATTAAACTGATTTAAAAATGTTTAATACCGGTATATTATTTATCTTAGACTTGTTCATTCATGTTTCATTAAATGTGGTCTCAAAATTCCAGGCCGTAGTAAGTAAAGGGAATATAATGAATCCAATCATTCTAGAAGAATGAATAAAAATACAGCTAGGGGCTGATGTACAGTATAAAAAGAAACTTTGGAAAATGTACTGTAATGAACTTCTGTAACAATGCACTTGGCAAAATGTATATTAAATCTACCAGTTTATTCTATATGATATCCATCCACAGTTTTGTCATCCATACACTGCTTCCGGAGCATCCTCGTCAGTTGTAGTTCATCTGAACAGTACGTCCTATTAATAGGAAAAGCATTCCAGCCAGTAAAGAAAAGAATATCCCCACAGGAGCCAGCATGAAGGACCACCCATATCTGATGTTGATATGAAAGTCTGGACAGAGTGATGTTTCTTGTTGCTGTTTATAGTCAGTCATTGTGCTTAATGCTTGGACCCAGATGACATACATGACAACTACTGCTGAGAAGAGCACACCTGCAAAAAACACAAAGTCATGTCAGTAACGTATATCCCATGCATGTGGTGGAACTACGTCACGCAGACTGTGTTGGCACGGATGAAGGCACCAGCAGAAAACTTTGTCTACTTGACTTGGGTGAGCATTTTCAGTTTTAGGGAATTCATCTGGATTGCATAAACCACTTCTTATGGTTATTTGTGCGATGTTGGTATATCACTGTTTGCTTATATCAACTGACTGGACCATTTTTCTTTCTCTAAGACTTTTTATACAGTCAAAGTAGCCTAAACATTTAGTAAATAGAACAGAAATACATCCTTGAAAGTGAAGCCTACATCCTGTTAGCAACTTCTTCATCATTGCAAACACATTGCACCTTCCCAACATACTGAGCGATCAATGGCAGCATTTCAAACAGGTGCAGGTGTTAATATACGTTTTGAATATCACCCAATTTATTAAAACAGAGAAGTCTCCTGTGAATACTGAAGCATGAATTAAATGTCGTTATTTAAAATAAATTGATTATTAAGGTATTTTACGGGAAACAATCCCTAACACAGTATGGGTATATTCTATATATATATATTATATATATAATATAATATATATATATATTATATATATTAAAAATAGTGCTACCACGAGACCCTCATCTAAATTTTACGATGCTCGAGTGTCTTCCGTACAACGATGACACTCGTATATAATGTTTCGTCAGAATGACGACTTGGAAGTCATTTGATGTTTAACATATATTACATCCTTTGATGACACCCAATATAGATATACTGGTACAGTACAACTAGAGCTACATTAAAATACAATTGGAATATATAGTTGCATACTGTACATGTACACACACACACGCATATGTGTGTGTGTGTGTTCTGGATGAATAGCTATAAACTGTAACTTACTAGCAATTAGAAACAGCCCTCCCCCTGCTTTGTAAAGTTTATGACTGGCAAAGGGAGCAGCACAGATGATTATGAAGCCTGCCATCACAACAGCAGCCACTCCAACAAGCATGAACACACTCCAGAACCCGCGATAGACTAAAAATAAAAACAGCACAGATACAGTCTGAGTCAAAAATGACATCTTTGTGAAAAATGTAATTCTAAACAACAACAACATCAGAAGAAGAATAATATAGTGTTTTAGATATGCAGTAGAGTCAATTATCCGAACTAATTGGGACTGATACTACTTTGCATAATTGATTTGTATGGATAATCAAACAGGTATTGATAACAATTACTGTACCTTTAATAATGTATAAAATAAAGTTAACATCCACAAGTACTTAGTACACAAGTATCTACAGATGATATATAGCTAGTAACCTATTCTATCACATTAAGCATACAAAATTACAAAGCTTTACAAATCATTACATTAATTCAGTAAAACTTGGAACACCTACAGTTAAGTTAATGAAACGCTGTAATTAAACATACCATATACCAAACTTTGAAAATCATCAAAGAATACAATTCAGTACAACTTTTTTTTCTACACTCTGATACTTGCTGTTAAGGAATTGCAATAATGTCCAATTGAAATGAATAAAGTAAAAGTTCTTAGCTGCTCAATAACAGACTGATGAAACAAGAAAAATCAAGAACGAGGTGACTTTTCATTTGCTTAACTGCAACAAATTAAAAGCACACAATGCTCTAGCTAAGGTTTTGGTGGTCTGAATAATTCTGTAACTTTCATTAGTTTTCTGGTCCTTGTTTTTGGGAATTAAATATTGTAGCGGTTTTAGCAGCAGAAGCTGTGTGCCTAATACACTACACGTAATTCATCACGTGATTACATGTGTGTTCAGTTAACCCATACTATAACAGCAGAGAAAAGCAAAACAAAATGAAATAATAAGACTGAAATAAAAAGAAATGAAGTCACCGTTCATGTTTCCTGTTTCCTAACTCAAACATATTCTTTACTTGTTATTTCTTTGGAAAATGCAGCAAATTTTGTAGCTAACCCTGTTTTGTATCAAGTGTAGCTTGGTAAAAAGTCTGCACACGTTTCCTGTTGTTGCCCAAGTAATTGTAAGTAACTGTAGCTTCGAGCACACTTACTGACTGCAGTGTCATAGGAAGTGGAGTTGTGAACCGGGGTTGTTACTGGGAATGGAAAGAGGTATGAGTGCATACACAACTTGGAAGGTGGCTGGTTGGCTAAAGGAAAAGGAAGGGGAAAAATAAATAAAGTATTATGTAATTCATATTCACATGCACTAGAAAAAATACACTATAAACCGTTTAAAGTGAAAAAAAGGATTATTTTTAAGCAAAATGCAATATTCAGCAATGTCCCTATTCATCTTTTTACTAAATCACTTCTAAACTATACATTTCCACAATCAATATAAATATATTAACAAACATGAAGATCTTTAATACTGTCCTTAAATCCACTGTCAACCCTGTTACTTGCAATACAATGAATTATTCCACAAATCACACGATCTTCAGCATGTGACCTTATCATCAAGGAAGAAAACACCTGCAAGCACTTTTAAAGCTAACTTACGTTACAGCTAAATGCTGATTTAGAACTCGTTTACATGAAAACACTGTAAAACATCAGATTGATCTACAGACTCTCCCATTGTGTTTTACATGTTAAAAATAATAAGTTATAAAAACATTACAATTCACTAATTAAAAACAAAAACACATACGTTGTTAATTGTACTATAGCATCTTTGTTGTACAGCATCTGCAAAGTTAAATATTTCTCAGATTCAGCTTGAAACAATGTTACTACACCTTTATATATGTGAACACATTAAAAATGAACAAAATAGCCATTGCACCATTTTGTCCAGTCATTTCTGTTACTGCAAATATATTACTCCACAATATCTTATTTTATGTTTTGCAATAACATAACTTGCTGTGTTGACTGACAAAAGGGAAGAGAACAGTCCATCCCAAATATGTTGTGGAAATTATGTTAATATCTTTTTCATACAAAATGTAAGTACTTCAAAGTGCAGTTTGTAGAATCTGCAAAATTATTTATACTAAAAAGGGAGTTATCTGACAACAGTTATTTTATGTTTTAACATCTGCATTTAGGGACATTGTATGTCTAGTTTGATATCAAATTTAAATAGCTTGAACACTGTTATCTATAGTTGATGCAAAATATAGTTTTGACAGGGACTTATGGCTTGTTAGTCATAGGTTATCTGCTGTTAAGCTCAGCAAAAGTGTTTTTTGGTATGTTTTAAATGTTGTTTTTCTGATAAAAAAAAAAAAGTTTATTGAAAAAATACATGTTACTTTTCAATGTTTTTATAAGGTGCAAAAGGCAGTCTAATGATAGAATGTTCCAGTAATATTATTTATGACCCCCTTTATTTCTGTGTGAATAACTAATCTAGTGTTTTATTTCTATATGCATTTTTAAAAGGGTGCTATAAGATAAAACAGTAGCGAAACGCAAGTAGTTTCTTAATTTTCACCAGAACCTCATTTTATTGATTTAACCCTAAATCTATAGTAATTACCATATTCAAAAAGTGATTATATTTTGGTATACGTGGCATATATACCTCTACACACACACACACACACACCCAACCCCCAAACATCTACCAAATAATTGTTTGCACAATGAACTCCTGTCCAATATTTGTGAATCCTTAGCAGGTCATTTTTAGATCCGTGATTTTGGTTTTTGATCAATGGTACTTTGAGAGGTGAAAACAGAGGTTATTGTGACCTAATTGCAATTAACAGATTTACTACAAACGCAATAGGAATGAACCAAGTGTGTAGCTAGCTGATTCATTCTAAAAATATGTATCCAAATCCAATTAACTGGTTTTACTGCTATCATGAAAAAGTCAAAAAGAGAGAATCAACTTGATATTCTATGACCGTGATCTGGAGGTCAGAATTCAAAGGTTTCCCACAATTCTTGTTCATGCCTTAATATACCTGTGTGGCTTGTTAGAAAAAAATTATTTCAGGTAACAATGCATTACAATTGGCAATCTAAATGATCAGATTTTTTTTTTTTTTTTTATCTCATCAGGAGACGGGAGATTCACCCTCTATATTGGGAGTCTCCCGACTAAAGATCTAAATTATGTTCATATAGGTATTTTTTTTTTTGTTTGTTTGTTTCAGTCATAACATGGTTGGTGATGCAAAAGTTTTGGCCATAGCTATAATATAAAAAATTGTAAGTGTGACATACAGTACATCACTCATGGCAACCTCTCTATATTATTTTTGCCAGGGGTATGCATCCCCAATGAGAAAAAGCACATACAATGTTATGTTCATTCTCATTTCTCAAAGCACCAAAGATAGTGTCTATTAGCACTCTTCAAAAAAAAAGTCCTTAAAAACATTCCTTCAAATAGTCCTTCACGTTTTTGTGTCTAGGACTAGTTACATAACTTGACATACTTATATTAAGAAACGTTTGAATAAGTTGAACAATGTTGATTGTGTTGCCATGTACTCAAGATTTTAATAATTTAACCAGGTTTAACAACAAAAATAAACATGATGTAACATGGAAGTGATTCCACAGAATATTTCACATTGTGTGCCTCCTTTGCTCAAAACTAAACTTCTTAAAGCAAAACTATACAAAAGTCATTAATGTGGCCTATTTTTTTTTGATCAAAGGTGAAATATTTTTATGGGAATATTTCAGAATTTTGCTTCCTACATTTTAGATAGTTGTAGTAAATGAAGTGTAATTTACTTACTGAACCAGAACTTCCATATATTGTCCTCTGCAAGTTTCCCACCAAACCAGCACCTCCAGAAGAAGCCCTCATGATGATAAGTGGTATCTGTTTTCTTTGGAGATGTGACTATATCGCTATGCTAAAAAAAAACAAACAAAAAACCATTGGTTATAGCTATTAATTATAGCTATTAATGACCTGTTGTGTATTTTTGTTTCCTATATAGTAAACATGTATTTTCATTTTAAAACATGATGGCACCTTGTTTTGGGTTCTGTTTAAAACATGTGTTAAAGACCCAAAGTTGACCCCACTGTGACTCCAATCATTCAGCCACTGCATCGCATTCCCCTCGCCTTCCGGGACCAGATATCGATTATAGAGCCCATTAACGCATCCCCGTGGATCTCCAACCTGGTTATAGTGAAGAAAATGTCTGGGAAGCTCCAGATTGTGTGGATTTGCGTACTATGAACAAGACCGTCATTCCCAACAAATGGCGTGGGTCATCTGGGCATTGTTACTGTTAAGCAATATTGCCGGGACCTGGTGTGGTCGTCTGGCATTGACAAAAATATCAAATTACTGCTTGTCTGATCAGAGGAAAATCTGGACAGCCTGTCCCACCACCATTGCAGCCAGTTACCTGAGAATACCTGCAACTGGACATTTGTGGGGAAATTTATGGTGTACCCCATCATCAACACTATCTGGTGGTCCCATGGGATCTGCATTCTAAATGGCTTGAGGTCATTCCCGTGGGGTCAGTAATACTAGACATACTGATCTTCTGCTGAGGGTTGTCAAGGGTCATTACCACAGATAATGGTGCACAGTTAATTTTGGCCAAGATCTTCACTCCTCAGTGACAATGGGATTAAGCACATCCGTATAGCAGACTACCACCTCCAAGCTAAGGAAGGGGTAGAAAGGTTTAATCCAACCCTCAAGAACGGATTTCGAGCACATCTAGCTCAAGGCTGTGCATTCCATATAGCCCTACTACAGACCCTTAAGCACTGCAGGGCAAACCAGCACTGTTAATGACAGGACGTGAGCTACAACTGCCATTGGACAGGCTGCGACCCCCAGAGACTTGCTCTTCCCCACCTGCTGCCCGCATTGCCATCCAACAGAGCCAACGGCACATGAAAAAGAGGTTCGACAAGTGCACAGAACATTTTATGGACTGGGTCAAAGTTAAGCAACCTCACCGAGGCAACAAGATGCAATCCTTTTGGTCCTCCCTACTTCATATCAGCCGATGGCTTGGACCAGCGACCTTTCAGCTCCAACATGGGTCTCGTGGCATGCCAGCAGGCTGAGGAAAGTGTTGGCACCTAAAACCCAGCCAGTGAAGGCATTCAGCCAGCTGGGAGCCTTTTTCTGCCCCACCAAGGCAGGCAATTTTGCAGACATAGGAGGAGAATTTATATGTTGCCTGATGTTGTGGGGTGTTCCCGGGATACATGATGTTGTGAGTGAGTGGTGTGTGTACGACAGAGACACCATCGTAAGTATTATAGTACATAGTACAATAAACGAGTGCCGTGGTTAATCTACAACAACACTGTTTCATGTTAGTTTTGTACAATATAACAGTGTGTTCCATTGAAAAGGTATTACAGATAGATTCTTTTTCACAATGTCATACTATTTAAATAAAAGCTTTGGATTAAAAACAAATAAGTGTCTTTATTAAACCTGTAACATGAGCAGCTTTGTTGGTGGCCCAACTCATGTGTAAAGATAATGACCTACACTACAGATAACATGCCTAGAGTTACTGGTTTAGAGTTACTTCTAGTCAAGCTAGCGAAAACACAACTCACAACTAAATCTCTGACCTTCATTGATATAAATGCATTGGTGATTATAGGCCTTTATAACATAGGATGAAACCATTTGGAAAAAACAGAGCATTACATTAATAGCATCTTCTCAAGTAATAATCTACAAATAATCGATAAAATGTTCTATCAAATGTAGCTTTAAAAAGGTTATGGCTGATGGGTTAATCTATATCCAACCTAATTCACATACAATATCAGTAACGTATGTTTCACATGTATCTGTAACTTTCAACACAATAATACATCTGAAACATTTAAAAGTTTGTCTGACTTCACATGCAATGCCTATGTATAAATAAGTTATATAACATGTAGGAAATAATTTGTGGAAACCAAGCAAATGTATTAAAAGCAGCTGGGCCATTCCATGTCATGTGGACCTTAGGTGGTGGCTTAATGTATTTGAAAAAATATTTGTTTGAGTTTATAAGAACCAGATTGCTCCATTAACGTTACTCTATACTCCCCTTACCCTTCTATCTCGGGCTGTATCTCATGAACTATTGGCATATCTCACAAATTGGATTTATCTGTTTGACTTGACTCACTGTCTACATATATTTTTAGAGAGACTAGTGGACTATACATTTTACTTGTAACAATGGCCAGTAACCACATTTTGGGTACCAGCTTTCTACATTAAAATAGTTATATTAGCTATACACTATACAGTGTGTGTGTGTGTGTGTGTGTGTGTGTGTATATATATATATATATATATATATATATATATATATATATATATATATATATATATATATATATATATATATATATATATATATATATATATATATATGCATTTCATCAACTCTAAACATATAACTCCATATGGTATACTAAACTCGATTTGACCCCAGGACTATACAAGCAAGTAATACCAAAGACCATTTTTAGTTAATCAGACTGGAAACAATACCCTAGAAAAGTCTTGGCTTGTTTAATTTAGTAAGGTTAAAACATGACGTTGTAATGACACTTTTTGTATCATATTTTAATTCAAGTCTTAAAATTTTATTCATACTGCATATCCCTTGAACTTAATATTGAAAATCTATATATATATATATATATATATATATATATATATATATATATATATATATATATATATATATATATATATATGCATATAAAATGAAATTACACTGAAGCTAAATAAATATGTACATATTTATCACACATAAAAACAAACCTCAACTGGAACAGCATTTACGGTTTTGCTTCCATTGTTTTCAGGTGAACATGTTTCAGTAGCCAAAAGCCAATAATCCGTTCCAAAAGACAACAAGAAAAACACAGTTCCCAAAGCACCGAAGAAGCCGGCAAAGAACAGGGCAACGCTTAGCTTCATGACTACTGGGTTTGTTATCGACAGTTATTGGGTTTGTTCTCCACAGTTACTATTTGCTTAGTTCCTTCAGCTGGAGGTACTTCTTGGTTCCCTGTTGTTGAACTTTCTAATGCCTCTCCTGAATTGACAGACTCTAACTGCCAAATGTAACTGTCCATCTATTTTGGGATATTGATTGAAGATACTTTCTGCTGAGAGGTGCGGCCAAGCAAAAATAACTGGCAACTGGCCTTTACTGCATTAAAGTCACAGGCACTATAGGTCTATGTAAAAAGTGAGGGTATTTTGAAAACAGAACATATAGAATAAATAAATGCTATAGAGCAACATAATTAAACTGTAAGGTATCAAATGCATGAGTTATTTGAACACTTTTTAAAGTTTGCTTTCATTTGTTAACCAATAAGTAATGTCTTGCAAAGTTTCTAAAATATCAAACTGTACTTCAAAATTTTACTATCAAAACAGACACACATCTTTAAAAGTGATTTTGTGAATAAAGGGCCACTATCTCGTCTTTACTATCTCCATTTCTAAGTAGCCTAGAAGACAATTTCCTTATAGCTAAAGTTAGTTTATTTAGAAACGTAACATTAAAATTACGTTTTCAGCACGATCTTAAAAGATTTTTGTAAAATATTAAAACAGAAAGTTTGAAAAGCATAATAAAGAAACTTTGAACAAAATATAGCCTTACATTAAGCAGCTTAGCCTTGTCACAAAGGTGGCACATTTTACAAGTGTTAATGAAAAAAAACAGATTAATAAACACTGTGCAGAGAAATTGTTATTAACTGTGGTATGCATTCTTGCAAACACTCCTTCAGTCTTCACATAGAAGGCAGACATTGTTTTTGCATTTCGTGATTTTGTCAAAAATATAAAAAATTTAAAAGAAACGTTAGGTTACTTACCGTAACCCTGGTTCCTTCCATTTCCAGATTCATTGATATAAACCAGAACTGCACATTTTTCAATAATGACTTGGAAACACTCTTACATCTTTTTTACTCTTGTGCCTTTTTTACTTCTTTTTGGAATGATCTTTGTACGCATATTTATGAAAAGGTCTTCACATTCCCTTAACAGCTGAAGTAATCCTTTGTTTTAATGAAAATAATTCTAACAAGGGTATTGAATTCATTGTAAATCTCTTTTTAATGCTTGCCAAGTTATATATACACAAATCTAAGTTTTTGAATTATATTCCCAACTGAGTTTTCTTAGAAGAACTTAAATATTATTTAGATTCTTTAAAACAAATTTAAAAAAAAAACTGTAAAAGTCTGGTTTCAATTAAAAAAAAAAAAAAAAAAAATACAATAAGGTTTTTAATTTCCACCCCTAGGTTTTTCTGTTTTTTCTTCTTTGTATTAATACAATTTCTTGTGTGTGTGTGTGTGTGTGTGTGTGTGTGTGTTGTTTCCATGTCAACCAACTGTTAAACTACCACATTTAAACAACTCTTTATAGAGGGCCCTTATACTAAAATATATATATCCAAAATAATCATCCAAAATAATTTTGAAAGAAAAAGACAATTTCTGTCTTTGATTTAGACATTTCAACCTCCCAGCTGCAAACTCACATTTCCGCCCCAATAGCATGCCTCCTAGCAAGTACAGAGCTAATATTTCTACCCCTTTTCCGTTTACTGTCAGAAACAGCTGGCGGACTGTACCACCTTCTAATGCTGAGACACATCTGAAGTGGGTTAAACGTCTGAGATCAACCAGTTAATATACATTTATTTATTTTGAATGAATGAATGAAACATTGAAATAAATATTGTCAAAATATTCCTTAAATGCTGCTTTGTAATATTTAAATTAAGAAAAACATTGACCCCTAGGAAGTCGCCAGGTTGAGGCGATCCTTTTGATTTCTGAAGAGGATGTTATTGCACGTGCTGCGGTTGTATTTCCGCATATTATTATATCTTCAGTTGTAGTAGAATGAACAGCCTAAAATGTGAGACAGCTCCGAGAACAGTCAGAGAGAGACGTTTTATACAATGCATGTACGCTGTAGGGTTCATGGTAAGTGAAACATTCATTCAGCAGAGACCCCAATCAGAACAGTCTCTGAAAACGAAAGCTTTAGGTATATTGTGAAACGTAAACACATATAGTAATTTTGTTCTTGTTGAGACTTGTATCATTTTCTGCTGTGGTTCAAATCAGTTGTTACTGCAGTAACTGATTCCCAGAGTAGTCTAGGGTTGTCGATCATATGGTAAAGCTGGCGCAGACTGTAAAGGAAATGCATCTGTATCCGGTGTGGTGTTATAAAGTGGTACGTCGTCACAATGTGGTACGCGTACCAAAACTGCGATGTGACGATTAATTATATATATATATATATTTTTTTTTGCAAACCATTAGTTATACATATGTTATTTTCTTAATGGTGGAAAAATATAATAAATTAAATTAAAAATGATGAAATAGACCGAAAGCAGCACAACGTGCCAGATTTAAATGGGCACTTCCATGCTTTCTAAGCGGAAATTGTTTCGAAGTTGTTTAGGCATGTGCGAGTAAGCGCAGCGTGCTGCATACCACTCTTTACCTGCGTACCTGAAAATAACAGTACACAGGTTGTACAGGGATTGGACAATGTTTTTGTGCAGTCAGTCAATTAATCTGTATTTGATATAGTGCCCATCACAACCATCACAATAAATTGTCTCAAGGCGCTTCACAGGTGCAACATAACAGTAATTATTGATACCGTACAAGCAACAACAAACATTAAAACATTGAATACAAAAATCAATTAAAATGCAATACAATACAGGGTAAAAACATTGCTTAATGTTAAGATGTGAACGATAGATTATAAAAGTATGTCTTCAGTCGTGTTTTAAAAACTGCAACAGCTGGTGCCTCCCTTACGGAAACGGAGCCGATTCCATAATTTGGGGTTCCTAATGCCAAATGCTCTGCCACCTGTGTTCTCTTTTGAAACCTTAGGGACAGTAAGCAATCCTGCATCCTGGGATCACAATGGTCATCTAGGTGTATGGGATTAAAATACCATTTAAATATGAAAGAGTCAAACCATTTAATGCTTTGTAAGTAATAAGCTCAACCTTAAAATCGACCCTAAACCTGACAGGAAGCCAGTGTAGGGCTGCCAATACCAGTGTAATGTGATCAAGTCTTCTACTTCTTGTTAAAACCCAGGCAGCAGCGTTTTGGACAAGCTACAATCGGGATAACACATATCTGGGAATACCAGAAAGCAGAGCATTGCAATAATCCAGTCTGGATGTTATGAAAGCATGCATTAGCCTCTCTGCATCGTCCATGGAAAGAAAGCATCTTAGTTTAGCAATATTTCTAAATGAAAAATAAGGCACTTTAGTTATTTTTCTAATTTGAGGTTTGAAGAGACATCTGGGTCAAAAATCATGCAGATTCCCAGATTTCTCAATTCAAACCTCAACTTAAATGGGAAGCTTTCAACTGCAAGAACATCTGAATTTGTATTATTTAATTTCCTTTTTGATGCCAATATCATTACCGCTGTTTTATGACAGTTTAACTTTAAATAGTTTTTTTTGACATCCATTGCTTAATGTTGGCCAAACAGATAGTAAGGATTGAGGTGTCACCTGGTTTAAGGAATAAATATAATTGGGTATCATCTGCATAGCAATGAAAATTGACCGGATAACATCGCCCAAAGGCAGCATGTAGAGGGAGAACAAAATTGGCCCAAGAACAGTGCAAGGGCTGTTTCGTCTCAGGTGCATGTGTTATGTAAATGGTATTTGTGTAATAATATATGGGCTCCATCTCCTTGCTGCCAGTCAGTTTTAACAGACTGTGTAGATCTGACAGACTGTGTTAAAGGATAATAGTAGTAGGCACCCAGGAGACTGCCGTTCAATGATTCTTTTCTCTATTTTGTAGAATCCAGTAACACAGTATATTTGGCAGTGCACATCCCAGCAACAAAAAAATTACTTGGAAGTGCCTGCACAGTACATGCTGTACGTCGGTGTGATAGCCTATACTTTGACATTTTCCATGAACTGCAAAATCCAATTGTGATTAAACATTACTGAGATTATCTTAACCTGAGGATTAAGATGTATTTGGCTCACTTACAATTGTACTTAAATGCTAATCCAGTTGGTAGAATAAGTTCAGTTTCAGAATCTGTGTCTATATGGAGGAAATTGTCCGTCTGTTTGTGCGTCCAGTCAGTGTCATTAGAAAACTGTAACACATGGACGGCTTCTAGATGTTACACTCTGATACTTTTTCATGATACTGTTAGCTCTAGTTTTGTATTTACAGATTTGGTGATGGTGTATGTCATTAACATGCTCATTTAAATAAGTGCATTTCTGTTTTTTTAGGATCTTTTTGGCGTCAGTATGATCATCCCCTTACTAAGCCATCATGTCAAGTCCCTTGGAGCAAGTCCAACAATAGCAGGAATAGTAGGTCTGTATTACTAGTGTATAGTTTCCATTACAAATCCTATTTCTGAAGTTAAAAGATTATGTTTGTGCTCTCCTCTCCTATATATATATATATATATATATATATATATATATATATATATATATATATATATATATATTTCCCTAAAATTGAAGGATGTGAAGTATGAGACTTCATAAGAGTGTCTTACAGAATGAAAAAGGTAATTGGTACGGTTTGTCTCTGTTTATGACCGTGAAAATTTCATTTTTTTATTGTAATGAATGTACGTCGAATGTTATTTACATATTCCAGACGTAATAACATAGAGTATCTCTCATTTATATTATATATATATTAGTATATATATAATTATTCATATATATATGTTAATATATATATATATATATATATATATATATATATATATATATAATTATTTTTTTTTTTTTTTTTTTATTATTATTGCATTTCAGGTTCCATATATGGCATCCTTCAACTTTTTTCCAGTACATTAGTAGTAAGTATTAAGTATTAACTCTACATTATGTAGACTCTTACTATTAACTCTGGATTATGAGAAATACACCAACAATTAAAATCTTATTCAGTCCAGATGTATTTGTTTTCGATTCATGAACACCCTTTATTTAGTCTGTTGTCGTTTTCATTGGGAAAGGGTTATCAAGAGAATACTGTTAAATGGCTAAGGTAGGTGGCCGATTTTAATGTCACTGTTTTGAATTGACTGGAAATGATTTGAATTCCGAGAGTTTATATAAAGCAGGTGATTTCAGGCATACCAGTGTTTAGAATAAAGCATGATAAAAAGCCAATATGGCTCGGTGGATGCCATGAAAAAAGGGGTTGTGATGTTCAGCAGGTGAAACGTGTACTGTAATTTGGCAGAAAGATTCAAAGAATGAAAATTGGCTGACATAAAAGGTTATTCCACTACTGTATACTGCACTAGAGAAGGCCATTTTCTTAAACCCTGGAGAGGATGAAAATTCAGCACAGTCACTGACCCAGGGCTCTCCAAAACTTCTTCCCATTGAGGGTCCAGGACTGAAGGTCCCAGAAGAATTGTTGGGGGTCCCAATAAAGTTCAGTGTGTTAATGTTATGGTACACAAACATTATTTCTTAAGTCATTAAAGTTTTGACAATGTTTTAAGAACAACAATAAGAGTCACAAAAAAAAAGAAAAACAAAATGGCTTATCATTGTTCTCTATATTATATCTAGCTATGGTAATTTAGAAAATAAACTACTGGTACCCAACATCATAACTACAATTAATTCTGCCAAGAATTAACAATCAACCAGTAGACCCTTAAACAGCAGTATTACTACAGTACATGCAAAATAGACAGCGGAAAATGAACCTACCCTGGCTACTACATGGCAGGACTTTGTTGTCTTTTAAACACCATACTTAAAAAGATGCAGAAAAAACTGGTTCAGTTCTTTAGGGGGCAAAAAAATCAATTCAACTTCTGTGTCATTTATCTATGTCTTTCAAATGCAATCGTGCACAGGAGGTCATGTGAAAGGACGGCAGCTCAGTACAGTGTTCAGTCCTTGTCTTGTTTTGTCAGTGCCTTGTTTTGTCGTAACGTTGTTTGTGTTGATATTATGCATTGTTGCTGTTTTGTTGATTTTCTAAACTTGATAAATTAAATGCATGTTTAATACATTGCATAGTTTTTAAGGAATAAAGTTTTTATTCCTAGTAAATCATGTGCCAGTGTAGCAACCTCAATCTATGAACTAAATTAAATCGAGTGGTCTATTTTAGTTTGTTGTAACATGTAAATCTGTTGTTTGCAGAGCGTGATATTGAGAACGGGTTTGAACATGAAAATAAATATGGTTATTGTTTTAAGAATAATACTGCCACTGTATCACAGTAGACTAGATGTTATCATTTACATTTTATTTTACCTGTATTTATCCTTTATTCTCAATGGATCTTTTAAAACACACCTCTTAATTAATAATTTGCAAAGGTTTATAACAAACATGATTTTAAGAATTTATACCATTACTACTCATCATTTTAGAAAAAAGCTAACCCACATGTCATTCTCCATCCGTGACAGAGTGGCAGTATTTTAATGACAGGTTACTTCTATTGTGAAGTTTTGGTTCCTGCAATCTTTTGAAATCAAGTCTGTGTCACCATTAATATATATAGTCAAGTCTGTGCCACACATTTATATATATATATATATATATATATATATATATATATATATATATATATATATATATATATATATATATATATATATATTCTTATGACCACTGGGTTCTGATATATATTTTAAAACGTTGTATATTGTCCAAACTCTTAGCAGTTGTTAAACAATGTTGTTTTCACGCACACAAATCAAGCCGTTCCGGAAGTTTGGTATGAAGTTGCAACAAGAAAATGTAAATGCAAAAATTACTTATCAAAAATATGTTAAAAACTGGATGATTTTCTTAACCTTAATAACATATAAATTTTAATTGTGGGTTAGCAGTGTGGTCTTTCACAAGGTCATTGCATGCCACATTAGTGTCAAGGCCCCTTGCACAAAACAATGTGTCATTGATCATGTTCTGTGTCTGGTCTAGCAAAAAAAAAAAAAAAAAATACAAACATGTTTTGGATCATTAGTGATCTGTCTAAGACTTATGATCCCATCTACTTAAGTAGAAGACCTTCTTCACTTTGCCTCTGTGCATTCCAAGGTGGTATCAGAAGTCATTGAGATGGTGTAAGGGTTTGAATTTACAACCCAGTAAAGCTCAGGGTCAGTCCAAGTCTTTCTCACCCAGTTGTTTTGGAAGGTCCACACCCTACTGTGCCCTGAAAGCTAGGAACTCAAGACATCTCTTTGTGAGATTCCAATGATTCTAACTCTCAGCATCCCTGTACACTGGAATGTCTAGTCAATGTGTTTTTGCTATGTCTTCTTTTTTTAAATATTCAAAGCTCTGAACCTTCTTCAGTTCTGTTTGATTGTGAGCACAGTGATACATTAATAAGTCCCAGAATCTGTAGGGCACATAGACTAGGTTTGTCCTGGACGGATTTTGTATTGCCTTACCTCTTTCCAGATGAAAGGCTGGTAGTCAGTATCTGTTATTTTTTTTTGTTTGTTTGTTTGTATTGTTTTGTGTATCGGAGGTGTCTCAAAGGTGGCAATATGCATAAAATTGAATAGTGAAATTCATCTGATTGCAATGATTTCACCAAACTTTATATATTTACTGTTGCACTAATGCCTGTCAATAACCCCCTAGTTTCCCTGGGTCTGTTTAATACTATTGCCAGTTTAATCAGATAGTTTGTGCTCTTCCATTTAGGGTTGTTTTTTATTTTACAAAATTGTGCAAACTTAGCATGGGGGGAAATGCTCTGTGATAATGGCCCATGCCATCCCAGAGATGCTGAGTGTTATAACTAATAACTTTGGGTTTCTTATATATGATTATTTTGAATGGAAACACAGCTTTTTCTGTCTTCGTAAACAAGAGAAATGTTTTGATTTTAAATGTAAAAAATAAACTTAATTGTCAGTACATTGGTTCCTAATATAGGACACTGTGCTTCGCAAAGTGCGCCTGTGAGTCTAGGAAATAATTTAAGATCCCCATTATGTAGCAGTCTGAGCCATTCCAGGTTTTCCAGGGAGCCTTAATTTGAAGTTACCTGTACAAAAGGTATGTGGTGTGTTTTTATTATACTCACAGTTAAAACTGAAGTGGCTTTTGCTTAACTTATACCTTAGGTACAAGGTGGACTTCCAGGTGTTAGAAATATAGATACAAAGGCCATTAAGTTTGTATATTTGAAGAAAGTGTACCAGGTGGGGTAAATAGAGTTAGACAAGGAAGTTGAGAGAGATTTAGCTTTCTTTACCCAGAGGATATAGTTAATTTGCAACAAGAAATCAACTCTGTTGCTGAATGTTCCAACAAAGTAATTAATTTAGTGTCACGCCTTTTTGCTTTATTATTTATTTTGTACTTGCCAGGTGTTTGTATTACCGAGGTAGATTGAGAGCATGTTTAACAAAATATGCAGTATGACAAGTTTGTGTTAAAGTAAAATATGTCCAGTAGTTTAAATGTGTGTTTGTTCAGTTTTATCTTACACATATTTTGTGTACCACTGGTGCTTTCTTAGATACAGATATGTTTCTTGTTTAATGAATTATAAACCAAACAACAGTGTTGCTTACTTACAACAGTGTCCCATAGTTCTAACAGTGGCTTGTCCTCTTTTTTTTCCCTCAGGGCTGCTGGAGTGATGTTGTCGGAAGACGATACTCTTTGTTGGCATGTATTTTACTAAGTGCTTTGGGTTATGGCCTGCTTGGCCTCTCCACCAACATAGTGTTATTTATAGTGGCAAGAATTCCAGCGGGTGAGTGGAAAGAACACCCAATGACTACATCAGAAAACACAGATCCAAAAATAAAATACAAAATATAATAATGCAGTAAGCAATCAGTGAAGCAGTCAACAATCAAACAGTAACACATCTACTCAACTGCTTAAAACATGCACAACTCTCAAGTAGATAATCGTGCAGCTTACTCTTAAATTGTGCTAAAGTTATTCGGGACTGCAACTTAAGTTTAGTTTGTAAACCATTCCAAGACCAAGGAGCAAAATAGGCAAACAATCTTTTAGCAGTCTGTACACACTTTAGGAACCATGAAATAAAAAAATGTATGCAAGTTACAAAAAGAGACTATGAAGTATTAATTTAAATATGGAGGTAATTTACAAAAATAGCCTTATATAACAGAATATACCCATGCTTCAACCTTCGCAAAGCCAAGGAGTCATTTTGATATCACCTGACCGAAAATCAAATTGCATGTTCTTCAAAATGTTGTTTGCATCCAAGTAACATTTCAGTTGATTACTGACCATAAAATCCTAAATTTTTGCCAAAACTGGAAATTGGCCTGTAATTGTTCATGTCAGAAGGATTTCCAGCTTTTAAGAGAGGAGTAACACAGGCCGACTTCCAGACATCAGGCAGTTCATTTGACACAATTGAAAGATTATAAATATAAGTAATCTGTTCTGCAATAACTACAGCTGCAGTTTTAATAAAAAACGGATCTAAGCCATCAGGACCTACCGGCTTTTTAGTCAATAGCTTGTAGAGATTGTAATATATCAGTTACTTAAAAAGAACAAAATTGAAAGCTGAATAAACATGGGGAGGATAGACTGTTACTAGGGGAGTTGCATAGAAGTTCAAAATCAGAGACATCACTGTTTCAATCTTCAAAAATATGACCTGCTTTATAGAAATGCTCATTAAAGGCATTCATATATCTAATCTTATCTTCAAAGTAATTGAATTTCCTGATACTATTTGCTGAGGAAAGTTTAATTGTTTTACAAAATTTAGTATGATATATTGAAATCTTCAGTCATGAGTTTAAGATAGTAATCAGATTTAGTTTTCTTAATTAAGAAGGTACTCTTAATTCTGAGTTCTTTAAATTCACACCAGTCCTCTGTGTTTTTGGTCTTCCTAACTTTCCCAACACTTATTCCTTTGATGAATAAGTTCAGCAAGATCTTGAGAGAACCATCTTGAGAGAAGCTATTAAAATAAAAGGATGTTTAAACACCAACAGAGCATCCTCCACTGTTGGAATTAACATAATTGCAATGATTGACACATCTGATCATCGGTTCATGCAGAACTAACCATTTTTGTATAAATTAGTTCTGGTCTTTTTATATTTGCAGGAATCTTCAAGCATTCCCTTTCCATCTGCAGAGCTCTTCTATCAGATCTGGTTTCTGAGAGTGAGCGCCCCCTAGTGATGGGACATTTCAATGCAGCTTCCAGTGTGGGGTTTATTCTCGGCCCGGTTGTGGGTGGCTACCTCACAGAACTCAAGGGGGGGTTCTACATATCCTCTTTTGTTTGCAGTTCAATTTTTATTTTAAATGCAGGTACTGTATGCACAGTATTGTACATACTGTAGGATTTATTTTAAGTTCTCAGTTAAGACAGCATGTGGTAGATTTTCAAAGGCGACTAAGGACTTTAGACGGGCGTAACTCAGCTTTTTAGATGTTTGGACGGGGGTCTAGTGTAAGAGCGATTTTCTAAAGTGTCTAAATTCCCACATTCATGTCCTTAGATGCCCTGCCCCGTCTATCGGTGTCTAATTGGGTTTTTGTGAACATTATTTACATTTATCTTAAACAACTATCGAGTCAGAATCATGTATTGATTGCTGAAAAATAATTATGTTTGTGTGTGTATATAGTTCATCCCATACAAAAAAAATCTATAGTGTTACTATAAGATCCTGTAGGATTTCTAAGGTGCCCTACGTTATTCCTATAATATCCTGTAGTATTTGTATAGTATTTCTGTTTGTACTACTTCGTTCTGTAGTGTTGTATAATATTTACTATAGAATTCTGTAGTGTTTCTCTATAGTAACCAATTAACACAATTTTACTATAAGATTCCTATAGTAAAACTATAGAATTCTTGTCATAAGGGATTATACGTTAATTTATCCTCCCATAATTAGCATTTTCTGTATTTTCTCAACACTTCTTCACATTAGTTTTTGGAGTTTACCCAAAATGACATTCATGTTTTTATTACAGGAAATAAACATGGAAAAATCTGATCAGTACCATGTTAATAATGTGATCAATAAGCACGAAAAAGTCCTCAAATAATGTCTGGGCAATAACAGACATTCAAAAGATTTTAAGTAAATTATCAAGCAGTATTTATGTATCGCTACGGGGTACAACATACCAAAAAGTTTTCATTCAAATTAAGTTGCACTATAACACAAATGTATTTTCTCTGTTCCTTTTGCATGGGGAGAACAAAATAATGCAACAGTGTTCCAGTGCAAGGTCTGATGCTTTTTTTTTTTTTTTAAATACATGGAGAGTATCAGAAATGAAAAGGTGATTTAATTTCATGTTATCTAATAACAAAACAAAGTCCTCTCACTTAAGAGTCTCATTACTAAATTAAGAACATATTCCATTTTATTTTGTTTTTCTGAGGCTGCATCAGGCTGCCTTTTGAGCATTCGTCTTTCTCATCCAACGCTTTTATTTTGACTAGTGGGTTTGTCTGCTCCCTTTCTTTCTGCAGGGGGAGAGGTGCACACTGCTTTGCAACGTCTAAAACCTGGGTGAAATGCATCACTTCCCATTGATCTGCATACAATTTTGAAAAAGACTTCGGACTTTTGACTAAAATTTAGTCACCTTTGAAAATCTACCCCATTGTGTTTTGTGGTTCTTGAATCTCAGCCACCGTATACTTATTACAGGTGGTTGAGATGTTTTTTTATTGAGATGTTTTTTTTCACTGTTAAAAAAAAAAAAAAAAGTAAAGATACAGTGGCCCATTCAAAAAAAAAAATTTCAACATTAACATATAAACCCTAGTTTTGTAATATTACTTAATGTGTTTCCTTTAAAATGTTGTTGATATAAAAAAGGATATTTGGTATAAAAAATAAATTAATAATAATTTTCAAAACAACCTGTTGCAGGAACATGTACCCTGTACTTACAGCCTAACCCCTTGACGATCAAGGAATGACATTAAAGTGTGCAAATTTGAGTGTGGGACACTTTAAATATACAGTAGAAATATATTATAAATTACAAAAATAAATAAATACTGAACACACTTTAATTTACAGGTTAACCTCATCTCCATCATTTCAGTGCTGCATACCGTATGCTTCTATAATATTAAAGTGTTAGTGACTGCATCGTCAAAAACAGTAAGAAATTCGCAAAACTTGCATTTCCAGGACAACACCACACTGCATTAAAGCAACAATATACACTTAAAGGAGGAGGGGGCTGATCATGGAAAATACGTCTGTTGAGTCTTGTTTCAGTTGACTGAAGCTAGAAAATGTGATTTTTGAAGATGCCACACCTGCTTTAGAATCATTTTTAACTTGATGTAACAAGTCATTTACTAAGATAATAGATATGACATTGATGTTTCTACTTCAGAGGACCTGTATATTGCTTTTTATTCAAACAAATACAGTGCTTCCCCTTTAAGATGGCAGATAAGAGAGCAAACTATGTATTGTACTGTTCCTTCCGCGTAGGTTAGACTCCAGACAACCTAACCAAATACACAAACAGCAGGGATAGTAGTATGCAATGGTAAGTAGCTAGAAATGAGTTGCATTATGCATTCGAGATTGAGATCAGTCTAATGTTGTAACATTTTTTGCAGTGTGGGGAAAAAATGCATTCCTGATCCCTTTGCTACTCGCCCTATTCAAAATCCACTTTCTGTTTTTCTGTATTGACACAACCCACACAAAAAACAAAAATAAAAAACATGACATTTTAAAACAATTAAAGCATATGATTTATTTGGTTGAAAAAGCCATCAATTAATGTAAATAATACATACATAACATGCATACTTATTATACCATAATTCAAGGTAATAGATTAACCTCCAAAAAGCAAAATACACAATTTCTGATATTTTAAAAAATATACAAAAACAAACAAACTTATGTTATTTAAAGTATTTGTTCATGACAAAAGTATTGGCACCCCTGCTTTAATATTTAGTCTGTCCTCCTTTTGCTTTTAATGCGTTTTTTTGCTTTTTACTGTAACCTGTATGTTGCATCTTGTTGATGAAATCTTGGCCCATTCTGTCTTGCATATTTCGTTCAGTTCAGACAGATTGGATACACAATCTTTCTTTAAGTCCTTGGCTGTTAATCTTTGATATTTCTGAACTGCGTGGACAATTCTCCTACCTGCTATACCCTTACATTGTTTTTGGACATCCAATTCTTTAAGCGTTTATTGTGGATTTTTGTATTCTGTATTTCTTTGATGTGGATCTGTAGCCATTTCCTTTGTTGTAGTTTGTGTTTACGAGTGCTTCTCTCAACGTGAATCCAACTCCTTTGTCTTGAACATCAGCTGCTGTGTTGCCAAACGTTCTTGTTGTTCAACAGATGTTGGAAATAATTACTGTACCTCATCATGCAGCTTAATTACTGTGTAATATATTTTAGAATTAGCTATATTATACTTTTAATGTAAAGGTGTCAATACTGCCATGAACAAATATGCTTTTGTTTTTTTTCATAAAATGTGTTTGTTACACTACCAGAAATTGTGTAATTTTGTCTGTTATATTAGTTGGTGGCTAATGTTCACTAAATGCTCGTTTAATATGTTTTCCTGAATTATCTTAGATTGCATTCTGTTGCTGTAAGGAGTAGCCTTTTACAGTGAAAAGTAAAGCAATAAAAAAATGATATAATGACACTTTCTGGTGCAGTGTGATGAACGTACTGTGAGGAAAGCTTGATATTGTTGTTATTATTTCAAATAGAATGAAAATGTGGGTTACCCATATCTTGCCCTGCACCCTTCTCAACCAAAGAATGAAAAACACTTGACCAACCTTATTGATGATCGCTTTAGGTGATGAAAGTGAATGAGCACAAATGTAATTCACTGTATCAGTCATTTGTTTTAAGCTGATGAACGTTTCATCCTATAAAATCCTCAACAACTACTAGCATTATACAAAAGAACAATCCAATACTTGATGTGTTATTACAGTGTAAAGACCACTGTAGATTTGAAACAAAAAGACCTTCTGTTGAACTTGCGCTAACAGGCTAAACAGCTACATGTTGTTGTTTTTTAATGTTGCAGGTCTGGTGTGGATGTTACCATGGAAGGACTTTATCCAAGAGCACAAGTCCATCAGTAAAGACAACGATATCAGCATTGCCACAAAGAAGGAACATTCCAGGGATATCACAAATGGAAATTCGGTCAATGCGTTGACTGTAACCTCCTTAAAAAGTTTTTTCCAGCCTGCGTGTGATCAGGTTGTGTCAGTCCTGCAGAAGATCAGAGTAGTGGCCTGTTCTGACATGTGGGATGTGTTTTTGGTCCGTCTCTTCATGGGTGTGTCCGTAATGCTCTACTACAGTAACTTCGCATTGGCGCTTGAAGAAAGATTTTCGTTGAAACCAAAGGTGACTGGATATCTAATTAGCTACAGCAGCACACTTGGAGCTCTTGTTGGGATTTTGATTGGACCAGTGACAAAGCTCTATCACAACAATATGTATTTGATGCTGTTGCATTCAAGTATCTTCACTTGTTCCCTGATGTTTATATATGCAGTAGCTACCACTGTGTGGCTGGTTGTACTGTGCTCCACATTTTTTGCCGTCTCCACGACTGTCGGGCGAACCTGTATTACAGACCTGGAACTGAGGCGAGGAGGGACCCAGGCTAGTGGTACTTTAATAGGAGCTGGACAGTCTGTTACGGCAGTGGGTCGAGTTGTTGCTCCTTTGCTCTCAGGATTGGCACAGGAGTTCAGTCCGTGTGGTCCTCCAAGCCTAGGAACTGTGCTGGCTTTAGCAGCTGTCTTGCTAATGTTATTCAGAATACCCCATGACACTAAATGTGAAAAAAATGATTAAGTTGGCATGAGTAGCGATATGATTGTAATGAAAGGTCTGATATGTGGTTGACACAATCATTCATTATCGTGATATTATCATTTTTTTTTTTTTTTTATTTTGGCTTGATTTTTCTGAAACATTGTTAGCGATGATCGGATAATCGATGATAATGGTGTTTCCAACAATCATATAAAGCTAAAAGGGATCAGTGCCACCTCTACCTAGATTTGTGTTCCTTTGACTTTGACAACCAATCAGTCCACAAAGAGATGCTGAGCATCAGAAAATTACTTCAGTCCTGCCTCTAGTCAGAGAGAACAGTGCTAGGCTTCATTTTAAAAAGTCAACAATCAATACCAGAAAAAGAGTATATAAAACAAGAGAAAAAAAACAGGATTTATGATAATTGTGGTTATGATTGTTTAGGTTTGGATAACGTGGAAACTGAAGTGCACAATGTGAGATTAAAACTGCAGAAGAAAGGTATGTCTCAATAGGGATTGACCTTTATGGTATCCCTTTTTGAGCTTGAACTGAATAAAAAGAGGATCCTCTAGCAGGTAGAGCTCCATAACAGTAAAGAATATCTGTTCTGGGTTGCTTTTTTAGGGCTGTCCTGAGAAGGTATTGAGAGTTTATTCAGTATTCTAAAAAACTGTCTGGTCTGCCTTTTTATAAAGGCATTATTAGTTAAGAATGACTTACACAGTAATACAAATTATGTCATTTCTTTATCTTTTTAAAATATCTTTAATTTTTCTCACAAACAAAAAAACAGATTTCTTTGTTGATCATTTTATTGTAATAATTGTACATTATTGATAATATTAGAAATAAGTGCAATAAACAAACTATTAAGGACAATAAAGGTGCAATATTAAATGTATTTTTTAATTATACATTAATTTATTAGATTACAAAATACCTAGAGAAACACGTGCAGTGTCCCCAGTGTTATTTTCTTATCTTACTTACTGCATATTTACAAATTGTGAGTTAAGAACTGTAGAGGATTAATCAAGAGTTCAATTTATCATCAACATATAAATATTTTACTTAAGGAGAAATTAAACAAATAAGTTATTTTGATGTTTTAAGAGGTACAGTGGTAAAGGTCTGGTGTGTATATTTGTTTTATTTTTTAGATGTTTTTGGATGTTGTTTTGTGATATGTAGTTGTATGTGTTCTTGTATTAAAAAGTGACCATACTGTAATTTCAAAGAGTTTTATTCTTGTTGAAGACCATGTTTGTTTAATTTTTGAAAGTATGATACAAGTCTGCAAATTTTAAATACAGATATTTCTGTTATTTATTTGTCTGTTATAAAAGCTATAAAATATTGGGTTTACTTGGATTCAGGAACGTTCAGAAACTAATAAATGTGGACTTTCAAAGGGGTTAAGAGCTGTTTTCTGTATCTAATCAGTGAGTTGTATCAACTACTTAATTCTAAAAGGTAAATCTCATTGTGGCAGAATTCCATTTGTGTTTTCATTTTCATAATCATGAAATAATCCCACTCTCTTTTAAAGTGGTTTTAGCAAACCAGGTTTTAGTACCTGGAGATTGAAAATGTCCCGACACCTTCAACTGCCATATTTACAGGGCTTGCGAAAGTATTGACCCCCCCTTGGCATTTTTCCTATTTTGTTGCCTTACAACCTGGAATTAAAATTGATTTTTTGGGGGTTTGTATCATTTGATTTACACAACATGCCTACCACTTAGAGATGCAAAATATTTTTTTATTGTGAAACAAACAAGAAATAAGACAAAAAAACAGAAAACAGAAAACCACCATGCTTCACTGTGGGGATGGTGTTCTCAGGGTGGTGAGAGGTGTTGGGTTTGCGCCAGACATAGCATTTTCCTTGATGGCCAAAAAGCTCAATTTTAGTCTCATCTGACCAGAGTACCTTCTTCCATATGTTTGGGGAGTCTTCGACGAGTCTCTGACGAACACTAAACATGTTTGCTTATTTTTTTCTTTAAGCAATGGCTTTTTTCTGGCCACTCTTCCGTAAAACCCAGCTCTGTGGAGTGTACAGCTTAAAGTGGTCCTATGGACAGATACTCCAATCTCCACTGTGGAGCTTTGCAGCTCCTTCAGGGTTATCTTTGGTCTCTTTGTTGCCTCTCTGATTAATGCCCTCTGTGCCTGGCCCGTGAGTTTTGGTGGGCAGCCCTCTCTTGCCATGTTTGTTGTGGTGCCATATTCTTTCCATTTTTTAATAATGGCTTTAATGGTGCTCCATGGGATGTTCAAAGTTTCGGATATTTTTTTATAACCCAACCCTGATCTGTACTTCTCTACAACTTTGTCCCTGACCTGTTTGGAGAGCTCCTTGGTCTTCATGGTGCCGCTTGCTTGGTGGTGCCCCTTGCTTAGTGGTGTTGCAGACTCTGGGGCCTTTCAGAACAGGTGTGTATATACTGAGATCATGTAATAGATCATGTGACACTTAGATTGCACACAGGTGGACTTTATTTAACTAATCATGTGACTTCTGAAGGTAATTGGTTGCACCAGATCTTATTTAGAGGCTTAATAGCAAAGGGGGTGAATACATATGCACACACCACTTTTCCGTTATTTATTTTTTAGAATTTTGTTAAACAAGTTATTTTTTTCATTTCACTTCACCAATTTGGACTATTTTGTGTATTTTTTTAATTTTAATTCCGGTTGTCAGGCAACAAAATAGGAAAAATGCCAAGGGGGTGTCAATACTTTCGCAAGCCACTGTACCTGTCATCAACCAGCTAGATGCTTTACCTTATGATTGACATGCTTTCAGTCAGTAACATACTTTGAGACTGAAGACACTGCTGAATGTAAATGAACTAGAAATAGTAACAGACCTGAAAGGAAGGCAAGAAAACAAAAACTAATCTTAATCGACTTTATAATGCTTTAACATTAAAATACATGTTTCCAATATTTAGTTTGCAACAACTGACCACTTCCACAGCTTTTAAATGATTATTTTTGTATAGTACTCTGTGCATTTTTCTTTGTACAGACATGTTTATTGTTACATTTTCTTTGACTGGTTTTGTCTTTGCAAACCTTGGTGTTTTTTACAAGCTGCATTATGCATGTAAGACCACTAGATGGAAGCAAATTATACTACTGTTGCATTTTAAACAGACTCAAAATAACTGGGATTTAATCAACCTATACCTCACTAAACCGAGCCACGGTTGAGTTTCGTTGAGTATTTCTATTAAAAGTGAATCAACGCAGTTAGCGTCAACCACAAGGTAAAACTGTGATAATCATGTATGCACTCCAGGGTGACTTCCCTGGTGATGTAAAATGTTCTAAAAAAAGAATAAAGCTGTGGATTATCCTGACCAATCTACCACTTAGGCAACCAGAGTGCCATTCCCAAGAACCATCTAGAGAATTAAACTTGTTCCAAAATCCAGGCTCTCCACAGTGTTACAGTGGTCTATGGAGTGTGTTATATTAAAGGAATAATGCATGACACGGCATGTGTTGTGTAGGGATAACAACACGTCTGGGGTGGTTGGGCATGAGGCCGCAGGCCCAGTGAGTCCAGTACTCGAGAAGTGATGTTATCCCAGAGCAACACGCAACCTGGGGAGCATTATTCCATTATACAATGGCTCACACTGTAAAAAAATAAAAATAAAAATAAAAAATAGCACTGAGTAAAGTCAAATTTTCACTAATATTGTAACCTTTATTTGAGGAAGACGGAGTATTTTAATCAAGGACAAAAAGGTAAATCTTGACATTATTTCAATATATAATTGATACTAGCAAAGATTATCTATCTAAAGTGTTATTTATGTTTAAAGTGATTTAATAACAATAGGACTTCTCAAGTGTTTTATGTATGCTGTGAACACACTGTTGGCAGAACTCTGCATTGGTATATTAATGTTAGGGCTCAGGGGTGTTACTATAAAACACCTGTATATTCCTTTCGTGCCACCAGTTGAAAAGGATACATCTGTGTACCAGTTTGGTGGCTGTCGTTCACAAAAAAAAAAAAAAAAAAAAATAGTATGACAGGTTTTACAAGCAACGGATCCAGTCGAGTGTTTATTATTTTTCATTCGCTATGATTCCAGAATAATCCCACACTTCTAATTTACCCGTCGAACTACATAATGTAAGCCCTGCGCTATCTTTTGTTTCACCTCGTTCACCAAACAGTCGGACGTGATATATATATATATAAAAAAATAATAAAAACCTGTGACGTATCAAAGAAGCGAGAACAACACTGCTTAGTCACCTGACTCCTTCCTAATCGCCTCCTGCTTTAGTGCAGGAAATACTGGGACATTTACCTTCTAATACGTTATTTGGGAAATAGTTATAGACGAGTACACAGAAAACGTTTCTGGTGATTCAAATGCTGACGGATATTTATTTATTTTTTTTTTTTTATTGATCCGCACCCGCGAAAAAGTTCACATTCCGACCCGAACCCGATCCGCTTTTGCTGGTCACCCGCGGGTACCCGCCCCAATGCAGGACTCTATCCAGTGCTGTAGAAATGCCTAATAAAAGACTGTCTCAGATCAAGCATTTGTCTATACTAATTGTATTTAAATATAGAAACGTCAGCTGTTTCAGTCATTAAAAGCTTAAAACAAATTGAGTCTAAAAGTTTGTCTTTTTAATTTCGAACATATAGAGATTTCTACTTTTATTCCCATTTTTTTTTTGCCTGTATGAGGTGAATGCACCCAGGATTGAAAACGTGCTTGTGAATCGGTAATGCAGCATGGTCTTTCAGTGGAGGATTGGTGGGTCATGTTATTTTGAAAGCAGTTACTTCATTAGACTCCAAAAATGCCACATTTCTGGTGTCCGTTATGTAACGGCTCAGAGCCGTTTTGTAACCATTACCATATCATTGATAATATGCAAGTTATAGGGGAAGTTCTCTCCCCTACAGAATGGACAAGGGAAGCCAACTTGACCCACGCTACACAAACAAAACACCTGTCACTGTTCAAAAAATGAGTTTAAAACAACTGGGCAGTTGCGATCATCCACAGTATTTTATTTTTTACACTGTATTAGGAACAGGAATTAAAAGGTATAGATATTTTTTATTTAAAAAAAAAAAAAGTAATTTAAGTCATTACGTAATATAAAACAATAAATATTACAGAAAATAACTTCCCCTCAGAATTTTAGTGCTTTGGAAGCAAAGTGCTTTCTGATTATTCACAGAGAAGCAATAGCACAAGCAGTGGAAATGTGATCTTTCCCGCCATGACTCATGACTCTCCCGGAGGTGCCATCATCCTTGTACAGAAATATCCACAGCTTGCAGTATTACTATTATATAAACTAACATTCCAGCTGTAAAATGTAAAGTTCTAAAAAAAGACCTCTATAAAGTCAAGGTTTATATTGGTCCATGGGCCTAGTCAGAAGAGGGTGGGTAGTTTCAGAGTCACTGGCCTCTTCCATGGGCACTTCTCTCCTGTTGGCTGCTGGTGCATACCTAAACTCCTCCATCTCCATCTGGTCTTCTTTCACGTTGTTTAAGCGTTGCTCATTGAATGACCCAAAGCGCCGCATTGACGTTAGTGCTCTCTTTGTCCCTTTCCCTCGTCCTTCACTGTTTTCACTCATTGCACTGCCTCCACGATTCTCATAATCTACCATAGGGGTCCTTCTGCTATCTGTTCGAACTTCATTCACCGTTTCTAACTTGTTTCTTGGTGGCTGCAAAGCCCTTCGTGTCTCCTTGGCATTTAGCTGAAGACGTGGTCTTACAGGGGGAAAATTAATTTCAGTATCATCATCATCACCTAGAGGGGAAGAGAAAATAATGACACGTTTACTTATTGCGCTTGATAAACCAAATGCACAAGAAGTTAACAGTTCAAGCTACATATTTAGTGTTGGTTTAGTAACAGTTTTAATTCTTTCCACAATGTACTATCCAATTTACTATCCAAATGGCAGAATGTAAGTATTTGTTCAGGGCCATCAGAACCTGAGGCATTAAAAAAAAAAAAAAGAGGCATATTTACCTGTGAATGCACCACATTTAAAACCAGATAGATGGCACTAGATAACTATTTTATTGTTTTGCTTTTACATGTACAGTACTAATAAAGTCTGAGTATTTATAGCGACCCAAGTTAAGCACTCAATACAGTGTGTTGTGTAAATAGTGTTCTTTATACACAATGCAGTATTATACACAGAACTATATGTAAATTAAAACAGACTTTAGATCCAATTGAACAGTAAATAATACTGTATGACAAAAGAATAGTGTTAAATGATGCTGAACTACAAACCAATAAATGTGCATTTCTAGATCTCCAAAGGAAGTAGATTTGTAAGGTCTTTTTATTACTTCATTGTGAATATGTGTTTAGAAATTGGAATATATATTTTGCTACGCTACACTACTGTTGGAGAAATACCACTACAGTTTGTTTTGTTTTTAAAAACCACCATATTAAAAGAAGCTAATACCTAATAAGACTTTGTTGAAAATATGAGCTCTATAATGTGCAGCTATGGACAAATGTTTTGCATTACCTAGAATTTTAGGACATAATTAAAAAAAAATAATAATATATGAACATAATTTATTTAACATTATGTATTCAAAGAAACTACAAAATGATATCCTGAAAGTCTACCGGAAGCCATAAAAGTTGTACATTAATTAGTTAGATTACAAAATGTCAAAAAAAATTAATTAACTAAAAAAAGAGTCAGTTTTTCATTATTAGATGGAAAACTACAAAGTGGTATATAATTCAATGTGTTAATGTAACATTATTCAGCAGGTTTCATTCAACTTTATGAAGCAAAAGGAGTTCATTTATAGGGTGATGCAAAACTTTTGGCCGTAGCTGTACGCGTTTCCTTTTAGAAATATAAAATAACCTGGTTTGCTTTCTGATAAAGTGGATTGCACAGAAGGATACACAAATAAATAAATAAAAATACAGCATGTAATCCTACTTCACTTCACAACCGCCACTAAAACACCACAAAACACTACACTATTATAGGCAGTTTCCTAAAGTAATTGTTGTTGAACAAAAGATTCTCCGAAAACAAAACCAGGATCTTGCCAGTTTTTTAAAGCAATGATTTAGGAAGATACTTTACCTGTCAAACCGGATTTTCTTAATCTTAGCCTCGGTTGAAGGTTCTGGACAGCAGGAGGAAGGGAATAGTACTTGGCAGCAGTCTGAATGGAAAAATACAAGACCTTAGTATGAAACCTTCCCTCCTCACTGTGCCATACAAACAAGTGCATGCTATACAGGTGCGTTTCAACTTATATCTCACAGGTGCACAGAGGTGAATGTTACTACTGAGCCAAAGAGGAAGTCGCCATTGTGTTTTTTTATACTGTAAGTAGACGGACCTTTCAGCTAATAGCTTTATCAATGTTGGAGAAAAAAGTGATAAGATATCTGACTGATGTTTGACTTCCTGGATTATTGACACATTGGAAAAGCTTGCTAATTCAAACAGAAAACATAGGGTGCAGCTGGCAAATTCCATTGAGGGTTGTTAAGCTTTTTATTCTAAAGTTTCATTAGGGTTTATTTTTTTTCAGAAATGAGAAAAACTCCCTTTCCCGTTATAAATACTTACTGGTGTCTGCCACGTGCCATCCTTCCTCATACTCTTCCTTATTGTAGAGTGTCTTCGCAAGAGGATCTCCTTTGTCCGGGTTTCATTAGGCAGGGAATGCCTGGTGTATGTTAACGTCTGAAAAAATTGACAACGTTTACAAAACTGTTAAACACTATAAAAAGTAATCATTTAAAACCACATGTGATTAAACAAAGCACACTGTTTTTGTAAAAAAGTTGTAACAAGAAAACATAGTCAAGAAAGTGAGAAGCTATATATTAATATATATTTTTATTTATTTTTTCTGACAAGACTGCCAGTCATGCCCCACCTCTGGTACTAAGTTCCAATGGGCTGACCCAATCTGATTCATCTTGGTTCAAGTCATGTTTTAAAGCTACTAAAACACTAAATGCAAGTAGGGAGAACCAGAGAAGAGCTTGGGGAGTTGAGCAGGATTTTTATGAAGTACTGTTGTGGATAATTTAAAAGTATCATAAAAAAAATTGAAATTAAATAGCTAATATCTTATATATTTTAGATGCCCATTTCATATGTTATCTGTGACCAATGACCTCCTCCTCCCCTGTCACTTTTGGCTCAGTGTGTAAGCTGGTGACACAGTGTAGTGGCCTGTCCTACTACATCCACTGCAAAACATATCATGGCTGCTGACTTTGCCTGCTCCTGGAACAGTGGTATAAGTGAACCGATATCCAATGGGGAGCATGCATCAATATGTACCTGACCTGCATGGAAAGCTGCCCATGAAGCAGCTTCATTAAAGAAAATGCCCTTTTCTCAAGAGCAGAGAAATTGCCAATGTGTCGGCATACAAGTAAGTTTAGGTGTTACATCTGGTAGATGTCTGTACCCTATAGAATTCTGTAAGCTTGATGATTCCATGCCGACATTTTTTCAAAGACCGCTAGACGTGAAAGCTTGACGTTTCTCAACAGTATTTACATGTAATACAATGAAAATGTGTTTTAAAAGAAAATAAAAGTTTTATAAGGTTACTTTAATTAAGGGTTTCGTGTATTGAGCAATGCAGGAGACTGAACGTTCTGTATATCTAGAAAAGCAGTGGTGTTAAATGTGCTATATTATTTTGCCACAGAATTAGTTTTGCCTTGTTTACAATATTTGTTGCAAGCTGCAGCAGAACTCAGTGGCAGTGTTTGAGAGCACAGCAGGGCTCGGGCACAGAAATATTGCACGTGCACATCCAGCGATCTTTGAAAAACTGCATCTGCACGGGCAAGGAATCGTGGGGATACAGAATCCTATGGGGTACAGAAATCTGTGTAACACCTGTCAGAACAATTTGATTTTGAGATACATGCCTCGGTTTGAATGTTAGTGAGTTAGGTTTTTCCAGTCAAATCTGTACGATATCATGATAGGAATACTTTTTTTGTGCATTAACACAGAAAACCGGCCCCTTCAACTCTTTGGTTAAATGTTGTGTCAACACGTAAAACGGCTGTCATGTGGTTCCAAGAATTTTTTTTTTTTTTCACCCAGCAACGGTCAAGTGATCTAGTCTGCTAGAAGCACAATCAATCCTTCTTGTTAAAGGTACAGTAGCATCTGCAAGACGGGCGGATCGGGTTTTTTCAGCCGGGTGGCGACAGCCACTTTGCCGGGCGGCCCATCCAGCTGAAAAGGCCTGGGGAGAACCCTGTGAAGGCATTCAGCCTGCGGCCTCATGCCTCACAACGCACCCAGTTGTCTTATGGCACACCCTGGCGTGGGTTATTTCTTACTTATTCTACCAGTTAGGTCTCAACACTAGCCATGAAAAAATGTAAATAAAGAATTCTATTATATAAATATTTATTCAACTCACCTGCTCACGTATTTTATACATATTTTTGGACAACATCTCTTGCATGCTCCTAACTTCCTCCGGTGGGAATGTTTCAGGTTTTGTAGGTTTCTGCTTCCTGCACGGTTAGAAACAGAAACATCGGTTACAAAGGGTGTGCAGAAACTCGTTACTTGTACTCATTATTGTCTTTAAGAAGTATTTATTGGCAGGTACTGTATTCAATAATCCATTTACTGACATGTTGGTTTCAAAACTAGAAAAGATGTCCTGTCTGACATTTCCAATTGAGAACAATTAACTTAAATGCCAATTGCAAGCTTGTACCGAGGCTATAAACTAACTTGCCGTTTTACATTGAAACAGTTCTACTTACTGTAGGGATAATGGAGGGCCACTAAATCCACCATTTGAATCCAACAACACTAGTGCATTTTGTAATTCAAGCTTCTTGTATAAGGAGACAATGCTTGATTGGGGCTTGCTGTCCTTGATTAGAATCTTCCTTAGAAACCTGTCATTAATTTTTTTAAACCTGTGGATTAATTTAAAAAAACGCATATTAATAACAGTAAAAAATGCAAAGTAAGGCAGGTCCCCAGCTTAAAAGCAGACTGAGTCAAAGTTTGGCAAGCACTACAACCAGACTTTATTCACTGAATAGTTGTCATGATACTTTAAACAATAGCTATTCTAAAATCTGAAATGTGCTTCTGCAAAAAGTTTTCTTAAAAAGGGGGCAAATGAAGAACTGGGTTGCAAAATAGATTTCAAACCCTGGTATATCAGTCACCAAATTGGTTTTAGTCTATTTTAAAATAGCAGTGAGCCAGCAATATTTGTACGTGTCCATAATAATCCACTATCAGGGGGCTAATTTTTTTTTTTTTTTTTAAATCCTTAGCAACCTAGTTCTTATTTTGAAAATCAGTCTTTTTCAATTTGGTTCAAGTAATGTGCAAAGGGCACAAAGGCAAACTGCACAGCAACTTGTATTTTTATAATCTGCTATGCAAGCCTGCTTTAAACTGTGTACCTGTAGCCAGTTCTTGGTTGTCTAGTCATAACCCCACACCCATTGAATTGTTATTGGCTGCTCTGAATACAGGCCCTGCGTATATTAGGCGTAGGTATGTGTTATATACTGTAATTGTGATGACCACCGAGATATCACTATATAGCATGTTTTTTTCTTGCTGTAGTAGAAAGTATTAATAAAACCATACTTGTCTTTCCAGTAGTAGTGACTCCATTGTCCACAGAGATCTTCAATTCCAGCAACTGTATGTTCCATGGCCTGCACAAAATGAAATAAATAAATCAAGTAATTAAAGGAACTGTCCCTGAGCAAACGTGTTATTTGAAGCTTAACAGTAAATACATTCTTAAATACACTTATTTTAAAGAACCAATACTAACAATTTAGAAGCTTTTAGGCTACTATTTGCATTACTCCTGTTTATTTCAGTAATACATTTTTAACGCAGCCAAAATTCAGAAGGTAGGCAAACGAAGGATCAGGTTAACAAAAGTCTTTATATAATAATGGTTTTGCCAAATGAAAATGAAAAAAAATTGAATGAAAAAAAACACTATATGACACAGTATAATAATAATGGAGTTCCTTGTTAATGATATTTTCCTTTCAGAAAATGCCTTTTTAAATCTGTTCTAATGTCATAGTGTTATGATTTGTCTGCAAATCGACTGCATGTGCCACTCGCACATTTAAAGTGACAGAAGAAGTTATATTTTGATCTGCAAAATTTGTTTAAAAACAAAATTACCTTCAAAACTGCCGCCAAGATACTGCACAAGTACAGTCCAATGTAAAGTGTTTTTCTTCAATTTGAAGTTATGACAGACTGTCATAGGGGACATGAGAGATGATGCACCTGCTTACCCGACTATGAATCTCCACATTGATCGTCATCAGCTTTCTATTAGTCCTCCTGACATTCAGATAGTCTATCAAGGGTCGAACTGTTATCCCCTATATAATTATATATACAATTGAAAGAAAAAGGGACTCAAAAAAAAGAATGATGTCTCTTTTAAATGTCCTTTTAACCAGTATCATAAAGAACTTTGGAATGTCTTCATGAAAGATGTTATCCAATTGACTATGTTGTTCTCAAATGCCACTTTTAGATTTTAACAGTCTACACATTGCTGTTGTGGTCCACAAAGAATGATTCCATTGACTGGTTTCTCAACATTGATATGACTTTATCAGTGCTACAACTCGTTTTAAAATTGATTATCTTTCTATGCAGTTATTTGGTTTGTATTCTAGGTCATTCAAATTGAATGCTAATTTGCTACCCATAGTTTGTGAAGCCGTGACCTGATTTAACCTTTTCTATATACTGGGGCATGGTATACAAAACAGTACAATACAGTATAGAGGTAAACTATAGCTAAAATTGATAAAAAGCTTGGCAAATATGTACAATTCTTAAAAATGCATTCAAATCCATTTACTGTTTATATAGATTGCTTTTTTGAAAGAAAGACATAACAAGGGAACCCTGTGTTCACCTGAATAAAGACTGTGAATATGATAACAGCTATGGCCGCAGTAGTGAATAAATTCCTTCTGGGGAAAGTATCAGGCAACAGGAAAGCTAGACTGAAGCAGATGGCTCCTCTTAACCCACCATATGCCATACTAAACTGGTCCTTAAAAGTGAAGGGGATGGTACGGAAATTGTTAATGATCTGAGCAAGAACAAGCACTCCTGAAAAAAAAAAAACAAGGGTGTTAAAAATGTAACTCCTAGTGAAGTATATACCCATGAAAATAGGTGCCATCAAAATATTTTTCTTTATTTTACATTTTCATAAAAATAAATGATTCCTGTCCAAGTATGCTTCGTATAGTTACAAAATGAAAACCAAACAAACAAAAAAACAAAAAAGTAAAACAGAATAAAAACAATAGCAGAACTGCACCTAAAATGTAAAATATAAAAATAAGAAAGAATGTTGCCTTAATGATTGTAGGTGTTCCTTACCTAACCATCGCCACACAAAGCAGAAGATTAAGGTGAAAGAAATGTAAGCCCAGTTCCACTCATGCTTGCTGGTCACTGTCGTAACTCCGAGGAAAAAGAAGATGAGAGTCTCACTGACACTGCTCCACATCTTCAGAAAGTGCCGAATGGTGGTGCAGGACTTCTGAGAAACATTTTCTTCAACATAGTACTTCATTGTCAAGGCACATGTTACAATGCTGAAAAGAAGCAGATTATCTGGTTAATTAGTGCAGTGAATTTTGTAATTGTACAAATTGTAGAAGTGTGCTAGGTTTTTGTTGGCAGTAAAAATAATACACAACAATATTATACAGAAAAAGATGTATCAGGAACTTCACCCAAAGCTGCTGTGGTGGTTGAGATCTGATATATAATAATGGAAAAGGTAGCTGAAACCCTGAGTAACCCATTCTTATGCAACTTTAAAAATACAACTTCCCTAGTTCTACAAACCAGATTATAGAGTTTTTCTTTTTTTCCTATACTTACGCCATGATGCTTGAGAGTGAAAACAGTTCAGCAGTGAGGTATGCCAGGTAGCTGTACATGAAGACGAAGAGCGGCTCAAGTTCTCTGGTGTTTGTGGTGAACCGCGTTGTAAACGCTGCCACAAATCCAAACAAAAGGCCAAACAGTATGCCTCCGAACCCCACCACAAAGAAGTCTGCAGTACCTAGGAGGATATCTATAGAGTCCATGTGGTCCATCTGGGATATATACTTGAACAGACTGTACAACGCCTACAAGGAAAGAGAAGAGTTTAGTAAGATTTATAACAGGTCATTATCAGGGTCATTAAAAAGTCCCTGTCTTGGTCATTTTGTAATGCTGCTGGGCATTCTTAACAGATTTGAAATGCTACACTCTGATATTGTTTAAGTGATGCCAATAATGTAACCCTGCCTTGTTAACATCAACGGCATGTATAAGAGGCTTGTGGAGGCTAGCCTCCCCAAAATAAATTGCCTAAACCCTCACAAGAAATTGTTTTGACCAACACATATTTATCCTTTTCCTACTGTGCAACCGCCAGACCGCTAGAGATATCAAAATCAACACTGCAGGACAGATACAGGATTTAGGTGCATTTCAATGTCATTGGAGGAGACGATGCTTGGTTGGTTTATTGTCCATTCTTCCCACCTATCTGAGCCCTCCATTCTTCTACTTGTTCTTGGTGAAAGAATCTTCTTTCTTTCAGACTTTTTCTCCAACTTTTTTCCTCATCCACTAAAGCTAAACTTTTGCTACAAAAGATGTTTCCTAAAATTCTTTGGTTTTGGGAAATTTATAGAAATTATACATTTCCATTAGGGTATGTAAACTTTTGACTACAACTGTATATGTATCAGTAACATGAACCTTCATATCCCATTGTGGTGGTCCCAGAAATGTGTTCTCCATCTATAGGTGCATCAAGTTTAATAGCTCTGCAGTGGAATGCTTTCCACAGCAGCATTGAAACAGGGCCCTCTGTTTTTGAAACCACCTTGCATTCATGTTCAGGAGAACTGTTTCCTAATACTTTGTAACACGACATGTCATAGTCTGAAACTTATCCTTCCCTTTTCCTGCTAAGGCCCTCACAGAAGCTGGCTGGTTTCAGTAAGCCTCGCCTTTATGTGCACTGTTCCACCGGTAAACATTGACCCGACATTACATGTCCCAAATACTATTCAAAATGGAAACAACATATCTGTTTCAAAAGACAGCCATCTCAGGCCATTTGTTTTTATTTATGGGTTTAAAACTTGTAAGAACTGTGAGTGTTTTGTTTTTTGTTTCCCTCCAAAATGTCCTTAAGAATTGAATACAAGTGAATTCCAAGATTACTTTTTCTTATTTTGAAGGGGTTAAAAAGACATAGTTTGACCTAGTGCAACTAATATTACATTTGTATTATGGCAATAAGGCAATAGAATCCCCTGTCAGACACTATCCTCCTTAGCAACAATCATTTTCCACTATATGCCTCAACTCCAATCATTGTTTGTATAATATGTGCCTGCTATTAGGCCCATGTTTAATCTGTTCTGAACTGATTATGACAAAGACTTGCCCCTCTGTTGTATTTCCCTCAGGTAATATATACCTTCAGTCACGTGAAACCTAACAATGGCTGGACTTCTGAAATAAGTCTGATCAGTTCTGAGTATATTTAGCAGCAGAGTCTGACTGCTGAAACCTGATTATGTTCGGAATTAAACAAGGCAGTAAGAAGCATATTAGAATGACACACACCTATGCAGAAGTGCAACTTCTTGTAAGAATAATAAATTAGCTTGCTCAGGGCTCTATTTAACAAAAAAGTAGACCAGGTTTATCGGTTTGTTTACCATTTGTTAGTTTGTTTATGTATGTCCAACTGTAGTTTTAACTGTAGAAACAAAAACGTCCTCTACTCTTAAAAGCTTGTTGCCACAACATTACATTCCTGCCTATCTGCACCAAACAGCAATTAGTAACTCACCAACAAAATAAATCTTGGGTTTATAAATGTGGTACTGCTTTCTCTTTCAATCTATACCAGTCCAAGACCTTCTCCCAGCCTTGAACACCTAAGTTATAAAACAGTTTAAGTCACTTGGGTGTTCAACTGAGCAACTGAGAACCTGGTTGGGCCTGAATTAAATAACATTTTATGGCGCTGCCTTACCTATGCTTTATAATGGATATGGCGGTGCCATAATTTTCATTTAATCTAAGCCAAGGTCCTTAGACAGAAAGTGCCAAAAGTGAGTACCAGTAAGTATAAGTGAAAGCCAGTTTATGGTAGTTGCTTAGGAGAAGCGCATTAGGCTTTAAGTTTAATACTATAAAGATATTTAATTTCAATATAATATCCAAAGCAATAATATTTAATCAGTTTCATTACCATGGAAGAGCCCTCTTCCGCCATTTGTTTCTGAAGATATTCACCTATCCATACAGTATGCTGCAGCAGGGTGGTACTGGAAGTGTTAACTTCTAACAAAAAAGAGGCCCTGTATTCAGAACCTGGATTCAGAGACTTTTCAAAAGTACGAAAATGAGAAATCATGATAAAGGGAGCTGTGAAAACAACCTGTGAGGGCACAGAATAACAGGAACAATGTGCCCCGGACTGGATGGTTTGACAGTTCATTTCAAGGTCAGTCGGAAGTCAGCTATCCAAAAAGGGGGCGAAGCCACAATGCCAGAAGTCAAATGCCTTACTGCGGTAGGCAATGTGTCAGTCATGGATTGGAGGAGCATGATTACACTTGCTACCAAAGGGGGCGTGACTGAAAGGATATCAGGGGATGTGGTCTCTGTTCCTCTGTTATGGTTACGGACTGACCGAGAAAAATAAACTCTGAGTGTTTAGTGTTGTCTTGTCTGTCTATTTAACTGTTGTTAATTGTCATTGTAGATGGCTAAATATCCAGGAGCTGTTGCTGTTAAGAGAGCATCAAACCCGGACTGCACTGCACAACTGTAATCACTATTAACATGTATTCACAACACCGCTTGCACCCGGAGCACTCACTGTTGGACTGGTAATCGTGTAGGTGTTTTAAAGTGCCCGTTGGCTGAACCCTGTGGTTTTGACTGGCTGTACATATTGTTGTGTATAGTCAGCCTTATTAGTTAAAAGCAATTAATAAAGCTTCGTTTTCACCTTTGAAACTGTTGTTGGGGACTGTTGTTCTTAAGCACTACATCACCTCTACACCTGTGCACTACAAACCACTTTGCCACATCTCCACACTTACCACAGTGATGGCATCATTGTAGAGTGACTCTCCGAACACCACAATATAAAGCTGCTCGTTGATGTTCACTTCTTCAAACACGGTTAGCACTGCTACAGGGTCCACTGTTGAAATAATGGTGCCAAACAGTAGATTTTCCTGCAGGTTGATATCCTGAATCCCAAAAGCTTCAATTTGACAGATCCCAAAGAGGGAGATTCCAATGCCGATGGAGTTCCACAGTGTTCCAACTACAGAAAACCAAAGGACTGTGCCACAATTCTCAAAGAAGAGACGAGTAGGCATAAAATAGCCTGCATCGAGTACAATTGGTGGCAGTAAATAAAGGAAGAACACATTTGTGGTCAGTACTGCAGGGGACTGTTCCTGAACTGAATACATAATCCCTCCAACTATAAGTCCAATGGTAATAAGAAGGCAGCATTCTGGAACCCATACTGTTATTTTGTGATAAACATGGAAACCTACAAGAAATAAAAAAAAAAAAATGTAAATCTGTATTTCATGGTCTAGACAATGCTACAGTATCTAGCTGGTTAAAGGCTGGTAAACTTTGTCTAATTGCATGAGCCCTTATCACCAAAGCACATAAGTAATACTCCTACATTTCTCCAACAAACATGAGTAATTCGTTTAAACTATAGTCATGTTTTAGTACTAATAGTAATCCTAACTGAGAGAAAAGTTCTGGCTACTGTTTACATTTTCACAGCTTTCATTAATTGTTTACCATAGTAAACAAAAACAGGTCTAGTACTTTTTTTTTTTTTTTTTTTAGTTTTATAGCACGCGCGCGTTATGATGTAATTTTTTTTTTTTTTCTTTCGTTAAAGTCACTCCTGTGGAATGCTAAACAATTGCCATCCCCTTTGATTTCCTCATTCCAGAAACTCATGTGCCATATAATACAGGGGGACTTGATAGAAGACTTTTAAACTAGTTAACTACAGTTAACTTTCATTTTCAGTAAAGTCGTACTATGCAGCTATGGCCAAAAGTTTTTTCATCACCCTATAATTAACTAAGTTTGCTTCAAAGGATCACGAAACTTGCTGAATAATGTTACGTTTACTATTGAATTATATAAAGTTGTGTAGTTATCCATATACTTTACAAAAAAAAAAAAAACTGACAGAAATTGAAAAATGTAACATTTCGCTTCTGGTAGACTTGCGATACATTATCATGTAGTTTCTTTGATTACATTATGTTAAATAAAATACCTAAATGATGTTCATATAGTTTTTTTTTTTTTTTTAAGTTTTTTTTTTTTTTATATATGTCTCAATCACAAAATTCTAGGTGATGAAAAACGTTAGGCCAGAGCTGTGGAGCCTACAGAGTTGATTGGATTCAACAGATCATTTCAGTGTAAAGCCTGTGGAGGGGTCGTCGATACAGGTAAGAAGCCCCCGATCAACTGTATTTACAGTAGTACGATTAAAAAGACAATTAAAAATGTATTACAACTTGTTTTCTCATGCAGCCCTATGCAAAGTGTTGCACATATGAAAACATATAATGCAAATAAGCTTCTACTTGAAAGCACATTATCCCCATTTGTTACCAGGAAATAAAGTGAGGCATAAAGCTGCACTGTACCGTAGCTTGACCAATTAGTTACAAATATCATTATATTAAATCAGGGTAAGTACAGTGCAGTTTTATTAATGCCTCTTAAATGTAATAACCATTTGGAATTTAAATACAATTGCAGAAAGTAATATTTATAAAACTGTAGTACAGTAGTGTGTGTGTGTATATATATATATATATATATATATATATATATATATATATATATATATATATATATATATATATATATATATAGTGGTGGGGCCCGTTGCACCCTATTTTGTATACAATATTTGACATTATGAAATTCATTAATCCTTTTGAAAATATATTCATTAGGTAACTGTAGTTGATTGGTTAGTGTACTTACCAATTTTCGCCAAGGAGGCTAAAAGAACCCACAGCGTTATTTCGAATGGTATTTGTATACGAGGATAGTTTATTTGGAAGACTGGCAAATATTCGTTTTCGGGTGCAGGAAACGTGTGCGCAGGTTTAGATGGTTGACCCGATGATGAAGTTGTAGTTGTTTTGCCATTGACATAAACTGCCGATGACCCATGAATTATAACCACAATATAAAACACGACCAAAGTCAGTCTCCACACAGATAGAGGAACCATGCTAGCGGTTGAACCTCAAACACAGAGCAAATGCAATTTTATAAATCAACAAACTGAATCAGCAGGGCTGGTTTAGTGATGCATCTCAATCCAAACGGTTGTATTTTCATTTAAAAAATAAACTTGCTTAACAAAATAACTTCTTCATGGTATATTCATTTATAAACTGTAAACTCCTCATGCAATAACCAGCCAATTGGAGTTCTGTATTATAGTTTTTTATATATACATATATATATATATATATATATATATACATTTCCTTCCTTACTCGTTTTCTTCTACTACCTGCTGTGAAGTAATATTACATTCTGGCACTGGGCGGTACTGCACAGATTGTCCGCACCAGAGCGCTCCAACAAACTAGGCAAACACTCACCGCCCCAAATGCTTTATCATCCAATCTTTTGCAGTCTCCAACATCAAATAGAACCATTGTTACCAGCATTATTCAAAAGCCAAATGTTTTGCTTGTTTTTCAAAACTCAAAGTGTAGTGATTGAATATTGATCCTGTTAATGATTTACCTACCCAGTTACACCTACATTAAATTATCATTTACTTTATGGGGAGTTGTTATCCAGCTCAAATTTCAAGAAGGTTTTGGATTGTTAGTTAGTTAATCCATCTTTCTATATTCAAAAATACACAGAGAGTACATTGTTGACACCCCGGTTTGTTTACGTTCACACAATTTAGTTCAAGCAGTAGTTGTAATCCCTAATACAATTAATAACACTGTGTAACAATTTTTTTTTTTTTTTTGTTCTGTATTGATGCTGGAGGATGTGGTGGTAAGGCGTTATTGTCTCACTCTGTAGGTCATCCTAGACCTAATAGCTGAATTTCACCTTTTCATCACCTGGGTGACTGTCCTCCTGGTAACACTGACAGCATTGACTTTCTTCACTATAGAGGACCATATGACTTCTTTGATAGCATAACTGATGTTGGCTGAGGCTTTTCCAAATAACTCAATTTAATGCTGAGTGATATCAGCCGTAAGGACTCTCAGCTCCTCCGAAAACTTTTCTTTTCTTCACCAGGCCTCAAGAGGACTTTGCTGCCCTTACTCTGACATATTTTTTTGGTTGGTTTGATTTTCCTGCTCCAAAAATCTGATCCAGCGCCTACTGCTCTCTGTACTCGCCTCACCTCTGGGCTGTATGTGCGGCCGCTCAATACCCCAATGCACAGGCGGCCCTCATTTCGACCCTCATTATCATGATCGCAGCTCATTATTTGTGCATGTTGAGTAATTTGCATTGCTCTTAAGCTTACATAGGCGGCATTGCAAAATAATTGCCTGGCCACTAGGCAATTTGGATTTTTCAGTCGCAATTATTTGCACAGCACCTAACCTTTCATCAGCCCCATAATGTCTAAATTGGAGAGTAAATTACTCAATGACCCAAAACCTTATCTGGAGCACTGATTGTGTGTATCTATTTGTTTTTCTAGTTCAATTGAAAATGTACCAAAAATAAAAAGTTAATAGCAAATCCCTCTATAGTGGTACATATATTGTTACAAACACCTTTGTTTGGTTCACAGACCCTAATTAACAATAGTCTCGGATTACCTTACCTATAATAACATTAGGCTGTCCAAGATTCTGGCTCAGGGTACTTGAAACCAGTTTTTGATGTGTGAATATCTTTTAGATGTTTAGTCTAGAAATGTTTCATGACTACAAAACTTGATTTAATGCAGTGAAAGAGACTTGTTTATTTTCTTTTTTTAAATTGTTAAGTACAATGTTCAGTTATTGCAGAAATGTACAATAACAGATTATGATGAAGTCACATACAGTATGTTAATACATGTTTTTAAAACCAGGATAATATTCCTTACTGACTGCACATGCCAATTCTCAAGTATGTGGGTGTCAGTTTCTCATGCGTGTAATGTTATTATTGCTCTCACTTTGTTTCTATATCAGCTGAAGTGCCATATAACCTGTGCTGCAATATTACCAGGATCATTTGAATTTCAATGTGTGTTTTGTATTTGAGTGGTAAACAGGTTTCAATGAAGGAGGAAGCTTGTGTTTCTTGTCAGCACTATGTATGCTTTTAACCAGTGCCACTATCTTACAGGAACACTGTGCATACACTGACAAAGATAACATGAACATTTTTATCAAGACCGAAACTGTACTTTACCTGAAAGTGGTTAGCACCATTGTTCTGATTATGATAAGAATCACTTTGCTCTCTGGATGCTCATTTCTTTGACAGGACAGGCACACCTCTTGTTTCACAAGTAGTGGTAAATAGTGTAGTTATGACGCTTGCGTTTTATAGTCTCTGTATTTGCCATACCAGGATTGCTGTCTAATTACAATACATTATGATTTCAGGTCCTGGTTGTATAACCGTGTTTAAAAATAAGTTTGTGGTTCAACACAGTTCAGTAGTTACTACCACAATCCAGCAGATGTTTTTAAAATATGGTGCAACTCTTTGTAGATTCTGTGGTTCTGAGAAGTTGGAATATATTTACACCTTCTAATCTGAAAATTTGAAATAAGCTTTCAGACAGATATCTGTGTTACATGTCTACCTGTATGCTATGCCATTGTGCTTTATTGGAACCGAGGGCCAGCCCTGGGTTAACAGAGTCCAGTATTTCCTCAGAAACGGACCGATTGTCCAGTACAGGTAGCGCTTTTAATATCTGGCCACCAAAATAGCGGAGAAAACTGCTCTTCAATGTTGTCCCTGTGGTTATACTTTAAATATGCATTTGTAGCACTTCTACAGTATATGAGGAGTTTCTGTCTAGGCCTTTCTAAGTAATGCTAGCGCTACTCTGCTGCCACCTATTGACAGAAACGATTTAGCAGGCTATTAAGCAATACCCACTGACAATAAATGCTATATTTTGAGACTAACTTTCTGCTCTTTTTACTGGTTCTTAAGGAGTTATGATGTTTTCATACATACAAGGGTAAATGCTCTTATTTATAGGATTGGGCCCATCGCTTGGTCTATTACCAAGGGTAATGGAAAAGTTCATGGTGCACACTAAGGTAAAACAATTTCAATTTTACTATAGCGTTTTTAATGCTCACATGAGGTATTAAAGAGTAAGTAGTTGGGTTCCGAAAAAATATAGCGTGACACGTCCCCACATGTTGCTACAACTGTTTAAATAACATACCTGTAATTTTTCTTTTCATTGCTAACATCCTGACAACTTTTTACACTTCAAAGTCTCTTTAGAAGTTATTTTCAAAATGGCCGCTCTAGTGCACTGGGGTTTCAGATCTGTCGTCTAAATAAATGCAGGAAGAGTGATTAAAACGCACAAAAAAAAAAAAAAAAAACATAACAAAAAGTGCTCTGACTTTTCTGTTCCACTTCACATCATGGATCATTATTGCTGTGTTACCTGTTTGACAATGTGGGCAATAATCCTTACACTATGAGTGCACTAGAGCGGGCATTTTGAAAAGAGCTTTGAAACAGACTTTAAAGTTTTAAGTGTAAAAAGTTGTCGGGATGTTAACAATGAAAATAAACATGTACGTTATTATTACAGGTACGTTATTTAAACAGTTGTAGCAACACGTGAAGACGTGTCACGCTATATTTTTCTGAACCACCACTTACTCTTTAAAGGTAGTTCTTCTCTAGTGGTGTCAGTGTTCTATAGCCATATGCAATTACTACCATTTTACCTTGGGCACAGCACAGCTCCCAGCCCTTCCTGTGATGCATCACAGTGTAGCACAAATGACTGTGTGAAATCTGAGTACCCCAAGATCAGTGGCTTTGACAGGCAGTCGATTAGTTGCTCCAGAATTTCCTGTTGGCTACCTGTCCAGCAAATGGGTGTGCAAGATGTAAATGCCTTTGCTTTCTTATCCTGGATTATCTCTTGGGCATGGAAGTGTTACGCACCGGGCAATGCACAGAGCACTGATGCGCGCCAAGGCGCACCAAGCGGGGGGGTACCGGGAGAGTGTATGGTGTACTACACATGGGAGTGCCGTGTACCACTGATTAAATTCCAAGGTGCTATGCCGTTACAGGTCATGTGACACAAGGGTCATTTCTCAACTCGTAATGGTTGACATTTCGAGATTGAAAGGGAACTTTATTTCTAAATTGTAAAAAGATTTAAATAAGATTGTTATATAGATGTATTATATGTATGTTTTTAAAACATATTTGGTAAATGTATCTGAAAGTATGAAATACTGTATATTACTGCCCTGTAACACCTGTAAGTTGCCTTGGATAAAGATGTCTGTCAAATAAATAAATTAATAAATAAATAACAATAATAATAGCAATTATGGCTTTGTTTCTTAAAAACACAAGGTACATTTTATTATAATGTGTGCATTTCATTTTGAACTCTAAGTTCTTCTTGACCGATTCCATTGCTCCAGATATCAATGTGCCTTGATTTCGCCATCAGATCACATCATTCCATGATCCATCATTTTACAACAAGTCTCAGAAATTGTACACTGTACAGCAGTATTGATAGTCATTCTCAACTCCTTCAGGCACCTGTTCTGAGTGCTGTATTTGTAATGTCCATGCCCCAAAACATATCAGAAACCATTTTGGGACATTAGAGGATACACAAAAAATGTATTTTGGTATTACAGCATCCAGACTTCTGAGAAAAACCACACTACCTGATGAGATCTAATTAGAACCGGACTCAAGACTACCTCCTAAGCTGGTCTCGAGTCTGGTTCTCAAGTGCAATTTTAAACGTTGCATAGTGTAGATGCTTACAGTATTTAGTACTTTTAAGCTGCTTTAAAGGCAACTAATACGGTTTAAAGGCATAGTGTGGACAGGGCTAATGTTATGCAATTTGAGGTACTGAGGGTATGGTCATTGTTAAGGAACACCCCTTTTCTATTGAAATAGCCACGTCTATTCAATGCACACCTGTACTGGTCCAATCCCTAATGCCCATTCCAGCATGGACCATCATTGGTGTAAGCACCCAAGCTGGTGCTTTGCTGGTTTTTAGATGGTCATGAAGGTTGAGGAGCTAGTTAAGCTGGTCCACTAAATCCCTCTACTGTAATATGTAAGGTCAACTGTTGTCTATACCCCAAAATGAATCAGTTTGTCTAAGTGGTGATCAGTAAGAAATCAGTTAAAATCTGTTCCAATTCTCAATTCTTAGTCAGTTTCTGGAATTTTTAGCAGGGACATCAATACTTACACTAGACCAGAAGCATTCCCACTATATCATTATGTTTTTACCCATGTGTGAAATTGTTCTGACTGAAATCAGTTTCTGTTTTTTCCAAGTTTCCCTTTTTCTCTTCAATAACTTAAAAAAAAAACATTACTAGGTCAATTTCCTTAGTTTCATACAATACATTCAACTGAGGATTTGCTGATTTAATTAAAAAAAGAAAATCTCCTAAAGGCCAAAAATGAATTATCTTATCAATTATTTTCTGTGTCCTTCACTAATGTCCTCATTAAATCTGCAGTCCAACAATTTAATTGACATATCGAAAATATACAAAATTCTTTCTAAAATTACTAATTGAAGGTGGTAGAATGCACAGTATGGTGGTCAGAAAAACTGAACGCACTCATTTTCGTCACATAAATTATATCGATAAAAATGAACAATTACGTGGTCACCGAACAGCTTCTTCTTTGCCGTTTTTTTTTCACGTTCTGTAAAGCTATGTGAGGTCCTGTTACTTCCCTGTTTTAAAATCCAGTGAGACGGTAGTTTACCTTTTTTTTATTTTTATTTTTTTAAACTCATCGTGGTAATTCAAGGTACTGAAAGAGTGAGTAGCATGGTTCTGAAAGATCTAGCGTTATAAATCGTCCCCATATGTTGCTATAACTGTTTAATATCATACCTGTTATTTTACTTTAATGTACCATTTGGTACTTCTAACAATTTTAGTAGTTGTAATATACTTTACCTGCTACTTACTCTTTAATGCCTTTCAAACCAACAGTCTTGTAAATCTGTGGGAGCACCCATAAAGTTTAGAACAGCTTAATAAAGTTAACAGTATAATAAAGTTTAGGAAAAACAAATTGGAGAACAGGATTTGCTTTCTTTCTACCTTAATCGTCCACGAAGAAATGACATGTTGTGATCACAGAGAGACAGGTTTTAATTTGTTTATTTATTTTTCCCAAGCCCTGTCTAACACGCCTGTTAACAGGTAGGCCTCATTTCTATCTGCACACAATGCCTGGCCTTGTGCCGCTTAGTACAGGAAACCTACTACCACATTTTACAGGCTCAGGTAATTTGCTTTTGAATTGTACACCTATTTTTGACCACTTATTTAAAGAAATGCCTGCCAAACGTGCTTGCTTATATATATATATATATATATATATATATATATATATATATATATATATATATATATATATATATATATATATATACATACACACACACACACACACACACACACACACACACACACACACACACACACACACACACACACACACATACATTTGATTTGCCAGAGGACATGGCTTCACTGTAAACATGTTACAAAATAGTAATTAATAACAGGATTGCATTTCACTTGAAGCTCTAATTGAGATTCTTTAATCAAAAAATAAACTCGTTTCTGTGAAGTGCTCTTCTCTTTACTGAACCTTAAAATGAAATATAGTTTTCGCATATTGATGTACCACCAATAGTCACCACAGGGTGGTGTGGCGCCTCGCGTCCCTTTTGCTACAGCGTTGAATTCTAGCAGAAAGTGGGAGGTATAAAGTGACAACAAATTACGTCAAAGGGAATGTCAGAGAAGGGCGGGACAGGCTGAGATTACTGCAGAGAGGCAGACAAGGAATCGGGAAAAAGGAAGAATGACGTTTAATTAACTAAACGCACTGAACATCATCAACCAGGAAGGACAATTTCATGCATCTTAACGTAAGTATAGTTATCTCTATGTACGGTCTAACTGCCATATATATATATATATATATATATATATATATATATATATATATATATATATATATATATATATATATAAAAATTGCTATTGAAAAACATTATTATTGTTCTTATTATCTGCTTGCTTTGTTTACTTTGGCACTGCAACGAGCAGTACTTGAAGGTTTGTGGTCCGTCGTTATTTTGTAATTACACAATTCAAGAAGATGCTTGTAATGTTCTCCGACATGCAGAAATGGGATAATGTCACGAAGTATTGCACGTTTTGTTGCTTTCACTTGAACACACTGTTTAAAAGAGGAAGTGTGTACAGCAGCTATGCACAGCCGTATATTTTACTGAAATTATCATTTGAAACAATAATAGTCCACGGAAACAATATTACCAATGTAACTAAGGCTGTGTAAAAACGAAGCTGCGAGAATTGAAGTGTCATTCTGTTATACTGGCCATCGTTATTAAGACAACAAACTATAATGTGTTAGAAGGCATGGGTTTTAGGGGTCGTGCCCTGTCGAGGCAAGGATACTAAGATTGAAATGTATGCAAGGTGTAAAAGTGTCACTTAGTCACAATGCATGCTGGGTACTGCATATGATAATTTTGCAGCTGGGTGGGAAACTAATGGGAAACTGAGCAGATACAAAATTGGTTGGACATAATCTGTTTAATCTGTAATTTGTAATTACTAAGAATATCTCCCTAAACAATAGTGTACTGGATTAGTCTGTTCACAGCACGTTTCAATGACTGGCACAGATTCCATGACCCAGAACTGTGCTGGATGTAGACAGTTCTATAAGGTACCTTGTTGAAGCTTTATAATTGTGAAAACCTGGTTTTATTCCTGGAACTGTGTTTCTGTGCAATTACAAAGACCTCCTGGGAAAACAAGATCTTAACAGACACTGAAAATATGTAAGACACATACATCCAGAAGGGTTACCTTAGGGGACACTGCTAAAGGATATGCTATCAGGTTTTAGGTTCATTTGTTAATTTGGGTTAATTAGGTTTTGGGTTAATTTTATTCGCTGCCTATGTGTGTGTGTTTGAGAAAGTTGGGGGTCATGATTTCATCTGTTATTGGTTAGTCTATAGATGCTGTGCTTCAAAGCTATGGATAATGCTGCAGGAATGTATTGGGGACAGCAGTAAAGATGGTGTTTTTACCCCAAGTAATTTAATGTCAGAACCTGGGGTTTTACAGTATGGAGGGTGCTGTCTCTCACACATGAATACTGGACTCGCAGAACCACTTATCCAATTGTGATACAACCTGGTTTCAGCATTCTTTACCACAGCTTACTGAATTATTGTGAGTAGTCATAAAATAAGACTTACAGCGATGATGTACTCTTTCAAGAAAATCTCTAATTTGGCAGGGGATAAATGAGACTGGACTCATCGATTTGTGTATAAGTGAATAGGTAAAGAGCACAAATTGGGTAGAAATGATATACCAGTGGGCTTATTTCTCATAGTACAGTACAAAGCAATGCCGTTATGCAAGATTGCATATGATTCTGAAATACCATCATTGTAGGCATATGTACAATTTAGAAAACAGAACCAGTCCTTGCCAGCAATTGTTTGGAGCGCACGCTTGCAGATATTGCCAGGGTGTTGTAGCTTTTAAATGCATTTGAGTTAAACAAAGCTAGCTTCATGAACTAAATGCTTACCAGCAGTTTTATTTAAAATAGCCAAAGCAATATTCAAACTGAGCTTCTTATCGGCTGTTGGCAATGTCAAGAAAGAGTGCGGAAAGTATTGTGACAGAGATATTAAGAAAGCAGAACCAGGGAGGCAGGGACTTCTAGAATTAGCCATCAGTTGCAGGTTACTGTACATTTACCGTTTGTTTTGTAGTTGTATTTTTATTTATTTTTTTACTTTGCATGGAGATGGCTTCTAGCAAACCACATAGCAACACTGTGTATTTGTAGCCTAATTAATCTTGTTTATGTTTGCTTATTTTTAAAGCATAAATTTGCCCCATGTTTAAGGCAGTTTGCGTGTTGTTTTTGTTCACTAACCTATATATGAATGTGTAAATGCTTTTTCTATAAATGTTCTCTAATCCGACTTTTTCAGATATCCGCCTATACCCCAGTCCACGGGGGGTCGGATATGCCAAGTCGTACTGTACTAGATTGGCAGTTCAGATGTAAACCCAGGTTGCCTCTAATCTAACTTTTTCTTTGGCACATCATATCTCATGAAACAAGTTGATTTAATGTAATCTGCATGTTCTACTAACCTATTGATTTTTGAAAGAGAAAATTATTCAATAAGAGTTTTGTAGTTTTAGCAAAAGCTAAAATCACTCAAATCTGTACACAAAAAACATATTATAGCTCTTGCCAAGAACAAAAAGCAGACCCTATAATGCAGACGAGTAGTGAGTGTTTTTAACATTGAATACTAAAAAAAGCTCATTGGAGAGCTACTGTACAAGAGCTCATTCTCTGGTCTTTCACAAAGAACAGTCAGTTGTTGAGAACAAGCTGAGATTTAACAAGTGCGCTCTATTTTCTAATAGGCTTACATAGATAAACGCTTTACAACAAATGCAGCCCAGTCTTCATGTTCAAGTGTTTGCACCCACAGACAAACAGGAATGCACCAGATGCAAACCTGTATATTTCATAATGTCCATCTAAAAAACGTGAGTGGTGGTTATGCAAGCATCAGGTAAATGCATTCTGAGCAACTAATTGGAATCCTTCTCATACCCGTTTCTGTTGCCCAAAATCCCATCTCACACACATCTTATATATATGTCAATCTATTCGATCTCAAAGGTTGTAAACCTCTCATAGTAAATCCATAATACTTTAAATGCACATACATGATATACAGTAAAAAAAAAAGCATAATACAATACAGTGAAAAAAACATAACACATGAAATAGTAGCAAGAACACAGCAGCTAATAACAGATATCAGACTTAGAGCCAAGTTGAGAGCATATGACTGATTCACCACCTGCCTATGAGTGTGTTCATTATCATTTACAACAATAAGGTTATGACATTTTAAAACACTGCAGTTATCCTAAAAATAGCTGCTGCTTTTTTCAAAAATAGACACGCAGATAGGATACAGCTGGATGTCACACACGCACATAGGAAACACCTGTAACGATTGGATGGGGGTGTGGGTGCTTACTCTGTTGCTGTATATAACAAGACTCAATTATCCAGTAACCCTTGGAGACATGGCAGAACTACCATACTGGAAGCAGAACCTTTGGTTTGATGTTATGAAATGCAAAACCACGAATGTGTTCGCTACAGATAAATGCCTGGTTTAAAGTTATATAGTTTTCAATTCTTTGTTGCAGGCTCTTAAGAATCTAACTAGATGTCACAAATAAAGACAGTCGTGATGCTATCATTACTAAAGGTGGGGGGGATCACATTTGTAATCCTAAAATTTCAACAAATGTTACAGGCCAGTTATATTCAACTGGACAGGTTATCTACAGTACAAAGCAACTGTTTGTTTGTTGTGCATTCATTGTATAGGCTTTGCCTAGTAAATGGGCCACACTCTGTAGATTCCAAAGAATGTCCGGAACCTTGTAATTTGCTACTAAATTAATGTCGGGTGGGAATGCTATGTCTTGTTTTCCATGTGTAATAAAAGAAAAATGACTGGAGCTGGTTTGGGTGCTTTTAACTGATGCTGTCAGAATGTATTGGTAGTAATCAGTTTTAAACTACCTTTCCATCTATATACTTCAATTAGTAATTGATTGATTAGCACACATTAGTAACTATGGCCAGGCTTCCACGAGGCTTAGAAAGTTGATCTCTCTCTCTCTCTCTCTCTCTCTCTGATAGTGCTTTCATAGGTTGGTTGTTTTTTTCATCTTTTACACTTTTGTTATCTTTGTGTTTGGTGCTCCGATAGCCGAATGCTTTAATCTTAGACTTTTCTGTTCCTTAGCTATGGGATGCAATACGCTGTACACTAGCCTTAAGTAGCATCTATCATGTAGGGCTCCTGATTTTCAATTCTTGGGATTGGCAAATTCTGTTTTTCAAAATGACCAATTCCGTTTTTACCAATTTATTAAGAATTAAAAATGTAAGTTGAACATAAATAACATATTTACATAAAAAATCTGTTGAATTATTATTTTTTTTAATTTAAATCCCTGAAATAGTGTAGTTTTCAGGAAACAAAATTCTTAAAGCAGTCCACTAGTAACAATATACTGTAGGTCAGTCAACATTATTACAAAAATATACAATTTTCATAAAATTACAAATTAGGTACAATGTTCAGGACACTTCTCTCCCATCTGTAGTTTCATCTGCAACAACGCAGACTGATTTATCCTGTACTTGCTGTAAAGCTGCTTGCATGTGCTTCTCATATACCCTGGACAGACAGAGTTGCCTTGGTTAGAGCAGGGCTCTTCAGATAATTTGTTTTAAAATTTAGGGGGCAAGATTGGAAAAAAAGTTACTCTGTATATTTTTAAACAATAATACATATTAAATAACTTTATGTTCATATATTGGACAAGACTTACACATTTTACTAGTGTGAGAATTGGTATGGAGGCTGTGTAGTCCAGTGGATAAAGAAACAGACTTAACCTCCTTCTGCTCTGTCTTTCGGGTGAGACGTTGTTGTAAATGACTCAGCAGCCGATGCATAGTTCACACACCCTAGTGTGGTATCTTGTAGAGCGCTTTGTGATGGTGATCCGCTATATTAAAATTATTATTATTATTATTATTATTATTATTATTATTATTATTATTATTATTATTATTATATTATTTAACAGAGTACCATTACAAACATTATAAAATGTGACATATTAATAGTGTAACTGCTGAGAAGAGATCAGCACTTTTACTTTTGAGCTTCTAACTACTGTGTCCTTTGGATACGTATTTCCAAAAACTCCTTGTTTGGTTTCAAAATGCCTTTTCATATTGTATTCCTTAACTACTGACACGCATTCATTGTACAGTAAACACACTGGCTTTGCGTTCGGTACAGTTGGTAAAATAAATATGTATTTATTGGTCCACTCATTGTTGAATCTAGTTTTCACCATTTCCTGTTATTACCACAGTAGCTACAGTGCAGAGCCATGTCATAGCAACACGATTAAAAAACTAAAAATCACTCTGAGCATGTAGTATTATTAAGGAGTTAATGATAAATGATAAATAATAAGTTATACAACTGAAGGTTTCACCTCAACCACCGTGTCGTTTCCTTGTTGGGCGGGTGACGGAGTAACGGATTTGCGATAATAATAAATAAATTAATACATAAATTCAGTTAAGTTTTTTTTTTAAATCAGGGTGTTGACGATCGTTTTTTTTTCAGGTACTTTTCGCTTTTCTGTAGCTACAACTCCAAAATGATTCCGCACTGAACGCACCTATTGGCTAAATTGGCCAGGTTGTGCAGAATGATGAACGCACCCAGACAGTCCGTCAGCGTAACTCCTACAAAATCACCTGTTTTCTCATTATCCAAAAACGTTTTATGCAAGCGTCATCGCTGGGCTTCTGGGTAGTGTAGTTTTCAAAGCAGCCCCTTATTTTTTGTAGGAAAGTAACAGCGGTAAAAGACTGTTTGCGCATATTATTATTATTATTATTATTATTATTATTATTATTATTATTATTATTATTATTATTTATTATATTTTTGCTAGATGTATAACCGGTCACGTGACAAATTTCCCCACATGCAATATATGTATTAATTTTAGTAATTCATCATCATATACAGCAGTCTGTCGCATGTCCGACTGCTGTGATGCCACCGTAAGGGCAAATATTATAAAAAAAGAAGGGGTTTGGCAATTACCTCCAAGTAGTTTTTCTGATTGGTTCAAAAGAAAGATTGAGACTGGGACTTCATCGGTGCGCTCTGTGTTCATGTTGTAGTAGGCTTGGTATGGTCTCCAGTCCATAGGGTAAGAAAGATAACGACAAACTTTTTTTTTTTTTTTTTTTTCTGATGTTTATTTTATATTTTTAAATAAAATGGCATCTCTAAACAAAGGAATGAGGCGAAGGCAAGTTTGGAATTATTTTGAGGAACCGGACAAGAAAACCGTGGTGTGTAAATAATTATGCCAAACAAAACTGTCGAATAACAAAAACACAAGTTCAATGCATTACTATTTGAAATGAAAACATTCAGAAATTGCTCTGCATGGAGTTACAGCTGACAGTAAAAAGCAAACACCTGTAATAAACAGAACACTCTAGATGGCAACCGACATTTATTTAGCCCTTCGAGCCCTGTGAATACACATAACACGATTTAAAAGGAAGGTTTTTTTTTTTTTTTTTTTTTTTTTTTTTTCAGTATTAATTCAGAGTAAATAATATAAATATATATATATATATATATATATATATATATATATATATATATATATTATATATATATATATATATATATATATAAATTAATTTTTTTAAAAATGAAGGTTAATATAAATAATTTGTTTAAAAAAAAAAAAAAAAAAAAATTTAATTATGTAATTTGTCAACACAGAAGGGTATTAAAAATAATTAAAAAAAAAGATTTGTTTGTGGCACTGAGCACAGTAGAGCTAATCTAACAGTGTATTGGAATCTGTGCATTCTGATTCTAACAGGTACATTTCAATAAATAGTACAGTACAAATACAGACATTTACTATGATAAAATTAATAACATACATACTTTTAAAAATCCCAAATTCCCATTGGGCTTTTTATTATTCATTTGTTTAGATTCTATTTTTAACATTAAATGCAGGACAGCCACTATAAGATTGTTGCTTTTATTAAAACTGTGCATGTACAAATCTACCGATTTTAATCTACCAGTTAATCAGCTAATGACCATAAATTAACCGATCAAAAATGTGACTCGATTCAATATATACTTTGGTGTGTACATGTTAAATTATTATTATTATTATTATTATTATTATTATTATTATTATTATTATAATAATAATAATAATAATAATAATAATAATAATAATAATAAACTTTGTAGCTAAATCTTTTTGATGTTAAAACTTATTTAGGGTTTCATTGATTAGAAATTACTAACCAGGGCTGTTGGTAGATGTGGTTTAAACGTTTAAAACGCTGACACCTGCATTACATTTAAACGTTCATAAAAATGTACCAAAAGCACATCCCTAGTTAATGAATGCTAAAGACTTTGTCTGATGAGGTGAAACTCCTCCTGCGTGTGTGCTCCTGCTGTGACTCGCTGACTCTTAGTCACCCACTGACAGTTTCATGAGCCTCAGAAGAGCACTGGCTGGACCAGCAGCAGGCTCGTATTGATTATCTGCTGCTGCTGCAGGAAGCGTTGCTAGGTTTTACATCTGTGGTCTTTTTAGACTCCAGCATTGGCAGACTGTACGATATGAAGCTTTGCTGCTTAAGGACATGAGGTAAGAATGCATATATTCTATGGACAGTAAGGGAGTTTGATATAATAATGGTTGCAGGTTTGTTTTGACAGAAAGCCCTTCTCCGTGTATCTGCTGTTGCTCAGTTGTATCTGTTGTGCATCCCTCCACAGGGGCAGGCCTGCTGAAGAAAGGATGAAATACAATACAGTATGACAGAAATGAAGACTCTGGTGCATCTTGTATTGTGTAATGGTAAAGGCAACCATGTTAGGAGGGACCTTTGAGATTCAGAGAGGCCGTTCTCAATCTGTGCTGTACACGGAGCAGAGCTTTCAGGAGCTACATACTTGGCAAAGTGTGCCTCTCATTTATCACTGAACACTGCAGCATTCTCATAGATATGATAAAGCTTTTGGAAATAAATATGCACACATTCAGTGAGCATATACAATATATACTGAGCATCAAAAGAAAAGTATCACTTATATTTGAGCATCAAAAGAAACTTATCACTTATATTCGGATAAATTTCACTAGATATGATTGAAAAATGACAAACTCTGTTTTAGAGCAGGTGCAGTGATTTTTATTGTGCTGATTAACAATAGAATGATGATCTGCAAAATGATCTGTCGCTTGTTGTGATGCTTGGTCTTCCAGTTGGTGGCCTGTCAATGACAGAGTGTGTCTGCTTATACAGTCTAGCCAGGTTTGAAATTGCTGGCTGTGACCACCCAAGACAGCGAGCCACAGTACCCTGCCCTAGTCCAGCCTCCAACATGCATGAAGGCACTGCTCTCTTCACAGACCTGGCATATTATTGTTTTTTTTTTCTGTGATTTTCTTTATTGCTTTTATTCAAGCTTGCAATTCAACAGCTGAAATCACTCCATATCCAGTGTCCAATCATCTGTCTCACTAATTAAGTGATTAAGTGCATGTGCTTCAGTCATAGTCACTCAAGCATGTCATGTTCAAGGAAGAACGATTGAATGGTTACAAAGAAACCAAAAACATTTAGTCAATGTCCATCATTTGTATGTATATTTTTTTTGTTTGTTTTTTAAATAAATGTGTTATTATAGAGATAAGTTTCCTTCGATGCTTGGTATATATGGATTTTCACACAACAAGAAGTAGGGCTTGTAGGGCTGTGTTCAAATGTTTGTTCGCCAGCCAGGAATTGAAAGGTAGTTCTAAACCTTCGAAGGTTTGTCAGGTGGCATTCACGCCCTGTCAGATGTTTGTTTTCTTTTTTCCTTTGTTAACAGAAACATTTGACAATCTGTGAATACTATAAAATTGCACATTAAATGTAATGCATAATTCGAACTTTGGTTTGTATAATAACTATTATACAGTCTTTCACTAGAGCGGCCATTTTGAAACAGAGTTTAAAGTTATAAGTGTAAAAAGTTGTCAGAATGTTAATGAAAAGAAACTAAAGTAGATCTTTCAATAGAGGTACGACATGCAGCTTTATATTTTGGTGCTGGGTATGTATGTATGAACCGTTTACATATAAATAAGATATAGTCACCCAAACCAAAGCAGTTTCTCAGCTTCATCTTAATAAAGTATGTACAAACTTGAGCTTCCATTCAAATGAAATGTATAGTAACATAGCAGTGTAATGCTTGATGTTGTCCCTTGTTGTGATTTTCGGTAAATGTACAATAAATTAGAGGCTTGTTGCATTTCTGCAACCTTTTCCATGCTTTACTCCTTAACTGAACTTCGTGTTCATCATTGTAAGTGCTTGTCAATACGTACAGTAAGTGACAACTATAGGTCTATATAAGTTTTAGTTTTTGGGTTTGGTTCCTTTTTGTTTTTATAGAGTCTTATTTTTGTCTTTGTTGTGGTATGGATCATTTCAGTTTTAGTTGATGCTTTGTTTCTCTATTTTCATTTTCAGCATTGTACAGTTTTAGCCTGTTGCAGCTCAGCTTTCTTAAAAAATGACAGCAGGGCTTCTCAAACTCGGTCCTGGGGACCCCCTGTGGCTGATGGTTTTCATTCCAACCGAACTCTCAATTACTTAACTAGACCCTTAATTGAACTGATAATTTGCTAACTATTTTTGAATACTCTGTTGTGTGATGCTTTGCAGATATATTTTTAGCCAAATGGCGTCAGCAGTAAATTCTGTATTTGCTTTAAAATCTACTGTATTAAGAAATCCTTTCTTTCTAAATTGACAGAAAAAAAAATCTATTGGTAATGTCTAAATTCACATTTTCTTTTGAATTGATAAAAACATGCCATATTTTTATTTCTGACTAGATTAAAATGTACAAAGCATTGGCAGCAAATGCAGCTTCTGAGATGGAAACAGACGGAAAGTGTTATAGCAGTCAGCCTTTTGGTGAGTTTCCCTTTAAGAGAGGCAGGCTGTGTGTGTGCGTGTGTCAGTCAGCTGCGTGTAGCAGTGACGTTTCAATACACCAGTCAAGAAAACTTTTTTTTTTTTTTGTGCAATGTGTTTGTGATGTAGAGCACGCTTGCAGATATTGGCAGCGTGTTGGTGTAGCTTTTAAATGCATTTAAATGAAACAAAGCATGCTTCATAAATGCAATTCTTACCGGCTGTTTGTTTAAAACAGCCGAAGCAATATTCAAACCGAGCTGCTTATCGGCTGATGGCAATATCAAGAAAGAGCGCAAAGTACAGTGACACAGATGTTAAGAAAGCAGAACCAGGGAGGCAGGGACTTCTAGAGTTAAGAAAGAAGCCATCAGTTGCAGATTACTGTACATTTACCGTTTTTGTTTTTTGTGTTTTTTTAAAAAAGCTTTGCATGGAGTTGGCTTATAGCAAACCACATAGCAACACTGTGTATTTGTAGCCTAATTAAGCTCATTTACGTTTTCTTACTTTTAAAGTAAACATTTCCCCATGTTTAAAGCAGTTTGCGTGTTGTTTTTGTTCACTAACCTATTTATGGATGTGTAAATGCTTTTTCTATACAGGTTCGTAAATCCAACTTTTTCACATATCCGCCTATACCCCAGTCCACAGGGGGTCGGACATGCCACGTTGTACTGTAGTATATAAATGGAGCTAAAATCCAGCACTTTGAGGAAATTATATATAAAAAACTTAATTCACTTAAAATGTTTAGTAGAGTACATCTTCAAAATAATGGTGGTAACACTACATAATGTTCTAATAATAATAATAATAATACAAAATAAATACCTGAATCTGAGTTCTGTAAGGATAGTGCAAGGCTTTCGTCATTAGAATGCTGTTATATTTTTTGTCACTGGAGATCCAGTATACCGGCAGCTCCTATGACTTCAACACATTCCTCAGTACTAATCCTTCTGAGCATTTTTTGTAACTTTCATTATTTAAGTCTTGCAGTAGGCTGATATTAAGCCCCATATTTGTCTTCTTGAACAATTTCACGGAACCAACAGTTTCATGTTTTTGTTCTTGTGAAACAAATCTTGCCCAATGAATTAGATTTAAGAGATTTTACTTCAACCCTCAAGCCTTGTGCAGAGATTGGCAGCCCACAGCAATAATATTGGAGACTACTGGCACGAATTCGTACTGGAGCTATGCTAGGTTCTACTTAGGACTAGAGTAACGTAAATTGCATCTTACTGCTAAGGGACTGGAAAGTCAAAGCTTAAAACCAGCCACCAACCACTAAACATGAAAATAACAAAAGTGTAAAGGATAAAAAAGATATATCTTCCTATGATTTGCAAACGGCTTCGCTTTTTTTTTTTTTTTTTTTTTTAAAGGGCTACAATTTTTTAAAACTTTGTAGTAGCTTCAGTATTTTTTATAATCTTGCTCTTAAAACAACACAGATTTTTTTTTTTTTTTTAAAAGCTTGTCAGCAGATCTCAGTTGTTAAAGAATTGCTTGGTATGACTTTAAAATTTGCTGCTAGGCAAAAATTAAAATGTTGTTTTTTTAGTCAATTTGCACTGCTTTTTAGCTTGACAAGGCAAAGTACCCACCCGTTTTAGTCATACCATGCTTTGGTCACACACTTCCTACAGTGTAAGGCATGTGCATCACATTCTCAAGACAATGGAGAGAGCATTTGAAGTTTCTAAACTGCATGTAAACCAAGCAATACAGTGCCTTGTGAACAACTTATGGAAAATGTGTAAGAGAAAATGTGTAATAATGGTTGTGGAAATTGCAGATTGTCACAAAACACTGAAAGCACCCACCCAATGGATATTAATAAACTGATGAACATAATAATTTTTGAGTACACATTGGTGTGATTTGCTGAGATAGGCAACCGTCATTCTAATTTGAATTTATACTCGAATTGGTGTGTTGTGTTCTCTCTGAGCATTTAAAACCCAACTTCGCTTTTTATTTTAGTGATGCAAGCCAACCAATTGTGTTGGTACATCTGGTTTTGCATAGTATACCCCTGAAAGCTTTAAGTACTTCACTGTAAAAAAATTAAAATAAATAAAAAAAATTTGAAAAATCAGCAAAAATCAACAAAAACACTGTTAACTGCAGCTTTTATTTTTTTGACCTTCTGAAAAGTAAGTTGACTGGTTCCTTCTGATAATGTCCAAAAGTACTGCAGGTCAGATGCGTTGAGAAATCCTGAGAACTACTTGAACACAATATTATCGATTTAAAACCTAAAACCAGAAATGATTTATGGTAACTGCAAAGCACCACTGTCATAATGACTCAATGCATTCTGTGGCGTGTATGACATAATTTCATTGTTTTACGCAACAGAAGCATAGAACTGAGTGGCATGTCTTGGCTGCAGAGGCTCACAGCTTGTATGGTTGCCAGAAATGTGTAGTCAAAAATATTGTAATTTTCCTTTTTCGGGCAGTGGTCTATTTCTGTCAGCATTACATCATTTGAGCTTAGAGAGAAAAATCTAACTTTGAGATCATTCAAATGATTTAGACCCTGTCACAAGCATATATGCAAAAAATAAATAAATAAAAAACACAGTAGACTGGTAAATGTACAGTTAGCCATTGGCAAAGCATGGTTGCTCCCGTCAAAGTACTATATTTCATTGCTTTTTAAAATATCAATTCTTGCTGAATGTATATTAGGGGTGTGCCGAGTAATTGCATTTAAGAAGTATTTGTTGGCAGTATTTAAATAAATCAAAACACACTTATTTATGTTTTGATTTCAAAACTAGACAAGCTTCCCTTCCCTCGCCTTATCAATTTATCAATTGCAATTGGCTTCCACATTGAATGTTTTAAAAGCCGATTGGATGCGAACTTTCCTCTCATCTGTGATGCTGATATTTTTACTGCCGTACAGAGGCCATAACTGACAATGAAAATTGAAAAGCTTCACCTTTTATTTAATGTAACTACCGCTGTGGTACCTGAGCAACGTTTTTCTTAGTCCATTTTAATCAGAGATAACACCTTGCCCAGGGCTACAGTCCCACAATTCACAGCATTTCTGAGGAAATAATGAAAGAGAAAAAAACTGATTTTGGATCAAAGGTGTGACAAATTGCTTATAACATATAAATGTGTTTTTGTTATTTTGATTGACGGGTTAACTGAGCATCAAAAGAAACTTATCACTTAGATTTGAGCAACAAAAGAAACGTATTACTTATATTTGGATACAGTTCGCTAGACGTGATTGAAAAATGACAAACTCTGTTTTAGAGCAGGTGCAGTGACTTTTTGTTGTGCTGATTAACAATTGACATCATGAAGATGCTGCAAAATGATCTGTTGATCTTGGGCAGGTGTGACTCTAGGTCTCCCAGTTCGTGGCCTGTCATTGACAATGTGTCTGGTTATAACGTCTCACTAGGTTTGAAATTGCTGGCTGTGAGCACCCAAGATGGCAAGCCACAGTACGCTGCCCTAGTCCAACCTCCAACATGCATGAAGGCACTGCTCTCTTGACAGACGTGGCATATTGTTGTTTTTTTCTGTGATTTTCTTTATTGCTTTTATTCAAGCTTACAATGCAACAGCTGAATCACTCCATATCCAGTGTCCAATCAACTGTCTCACTAATTAGGTGATTAAGTGCATGTGCTTCAGTCATAGTCACTCAAGCGTGTCATGATCAAGGTGAATGATTGAGTGATTTAAAAAGAAACCAAAAACATTTTGTCAATGTCCATCACTTCTGATTATACGCGGTATATTAACACTGTTTTAAGCTGTAATTGATGCGCGGTATATATAACACTGTCTGATTAAGCTGTAATTGATGCGCGGTATATATAACACTGTGATGCGCACTGTTTGATTAAGCTGTATTGATGCGCGGTATATATAACACTGTCTGATTAAGCTGTAATTGATGCGCGGTATATATAACACTGTCTGATTAAGCTGTAATTGATGCGCGGTATATATAACACTGTCTGATTAAGCTGTAATTGTGTAAACAAGGGACATCAGGGGATCACATGGTTTTGTTTTGAGTAATTAACACCTAACAATTTCAAATTTCTTAAAAGCAATTACTTGGAAAATACAAGTATCGGCACACAGTAAATATATACTAAATACTTTGTTTCTGTGTATGTTACAATATATTTACCATTTTTTTGTTTTAAAACAATTGTGTAACCCTGATTTTTCTGGTATAATACTAATAACTTTAAGTTTGAAATCTAGCTTAAACATATCCAGAATATGTCTTGGGAACAGCGTTTGTTACAGCACATAATTGTCATGTACATACTGAGAATGTAAGTTAAATTCCTACTTTAACACCTGTAAAGTGTTCATTATATATTTGGTAGATGATGCAGACAACTGTTTCCCATATTGCATTTTCACAATGTGAAATTGAAGTAAAGTATATGTACAATGCTCGTGGCACACTGATCTATTATCCTTGCTAGACTGAGCCAAGATTAGCTGGTTCTCTGGTGCAATACAGTGAAGTTGTTCAAATTACTTTGCACTCGTCAGCAGCTTTCTAGTATCGTTTTATATATAAGGTTGGAAATTGTGATAAACCATTCCTAATCAACATGGGCACATTTACAGGGATGAGTTACTGTATGCTGAAAACACTTGCATTGAACAATTTAATGCCAGCATACAAATCTGGTATGTGAACTTTTTTTCTTTGAAGATTAAGAAACAGGGTAGTGCTTCAGCTATTGAATGAAGAATCCTTCTACCGTAGAGTTTTATTGTTTTTCCACCGGAAATGTGGAATAATTATGGTGTTCGGCTTTGTGTTCCAAGAGATCTGAAAGCCTCAAGCTACAATTACATTATCTAATTAGTAGCGAGCACACAAAGGAGTTGTAATTGGAGCAAAAGCTGTCTCTGCTGGGTCTTAGATAATGCTTAAATGTGTGACCTAGCCTTGCAGAGAGTCTCAGTGCACCACAGGGGCTTCATCTAATTTCTTCTGGATTCCTCCATTGAGTGACTTCTAAGTGTCATTTGAAACAAAAAAATAGACTGGAGCTGCGTTGTCCTCCGACGCTGTAGCTCAAAGGTGGCTTGATGGTTTGTCTGCAGTGTGTAAAGAAGCGGGCGGCTGATGGCACTCGCTTCGGAGGACAGTGTGTGTTCGTCTTCGCCGCTCCCAAGTTAGTGCAGGGGTGGTAGTGGTGAGCCGAGCTTAAATAATAATTGGACATTCTAAATTGGGAGAAAATAATACAAAATAATTGGCGACTACTAAATTAAAAAAAGAGTTTACCAATTTGCTGAAAAGAACCACAGATTAATTTCTTAAAACCCACTTGAAGAGTAAAGTTAGGTGTCTACTGAAACTCATTTGTAGAAGGAGCAGAGCACTGCCATGTTCACGGAAACCTTTTATTTATTTTTCACAGTTTTTTCTGTGTTGTATATTGTCGCCTATGACCTGTATCATGGCTTAAATGTTAAGAATGACACCATTGAGATATTTTTAACAATGCTTTACAAACATGAAATTACATTAGCTTTTGTCATCTACTCTACTGTTTTCTTGTTTTTTTGCATTTCTTGGCTCTATTCAGGGATATCATCTTAAAGTAAAGAATGAATTCCTTGTAAATCTGCCAGGAGATGCCATCCTCTGCCAGAATGCCTGTAAAACACACACAGATTAAAAATCTGATTTGGCAAGACTGCAGGGAAAATGTTAGTCAACAACATGACACTATATCATTGCCACTAAGGACCAAAGAGTTGAAGTTTTGTAAGATATTAATCCCACTTAGTATCAACCCTTAGTGATGATTGGTTTGTGTTATGTGCCGTTTAGTTACAAAATGCATTGAATTATGTTTAATTTATCATGAGAATAAATGAACAGCCAGGGTGGCACTGATTTAACAAGACGATTTAACAATGATTACCTTCTCTTTTGGGAAAGTTGGGAATGGAAATCTGTAAGTCATAAGGATAAAAAATGTGCTACATACTGTATGTATTGTGAGACGTGAAAAACGTACAGTATTTTGCGATGTCGTAATTACAGACACTCTAAATATGTCAGCATTACAGCCCTGAGTAGCATGCAGTAAATATTGATATTGAGTTGGAGTTTACTGGTAAAAACAGGTGGCTGTTGATGTTTTTACTCATTTGAAAATGAAGCCCGAAACTGCTCCCAAGTGTTTGCCAGTGTGGTTATTGTCTTCAGTTTAAAGTGCAGTCCCTCTTCATTTCATACATTTTGCTGCTGGTTGTGGGGATCACTGTGACTACATGAAACTAAAATTAAGTTCTGGATTCTTTTAGTGGTATAGTACCACTGCTGGCCGGCACCATCCGGATGTTAGAATTATAATGTTACCTATCAGTACATTGACTGGGCATTTCATTGTTTTACATAGCTAAAGAACTACTTATCCAGTTGTGAGGGAACTTGGTTTGAACATTCTTTACCACAGTGTATTAAGTTTCAGAGCCTAGAAAATAAGGAGTTACCTGCCATTCCTTATGTATATTTAATAGAATAGTGACATACCGTAAAAATCATTGCATAAGTCGCACTGGCGTAAAAGTTGCTCCCCCCATTTTGAGAGTTTTAGGAAAACACATTTTTCGTGTTTTAAAATTACTTTTTTTTACAATATATATTTTTTCTATATGCTCAACTGAAATAAATAAAGGCATACACAGGTTTGGTTTCGAAATAACCCTTGTTTGCAATATTTTATAGGGGTGCGCGTTTGGTAAATTTTCCTGAACGTTTAAACTCTTTGCAATTTCAGCGTTAAACGTTTAAACCATATCTACACACACACACACACACACACACACATTTATGTTACATTCTGATACTGACAGTCCTGGTTAGTATTTTCAAGGCAAATAAACCCTAAATAAGCAAATAACATTTTAACATTGAAAAGACTGCAAATTAAAAAAAAAAAAAAATTATATTTAACACTTTTTTTGATAGTGTAATGTTTTTAGAATAGTGTGTTTCTTAAAGGTTCATGTAACAACAAAAAATCAGGAACCTATTTGCCCAAAATTTTATAGTTTACCAAAAAAAATTAAAATAAAATAATAATAATAATTAAAAAGCAAAAGCAAGTTGTGCTTACAATTGAAGTTGGAAATACTTTCACTTCTGGAAAAGGTAACCAGGGATAAAATAGCACCATATTTTGGAATTTTAAAGAGCACTGTGACTGATATTAAAAAGTCATCCTGAGGGAGGAATTTTGCTGCAGAGCTTGAGTGTGCATGTTATCAAGTCTATTGTATGTCATTGGTTACTGTGAATACAGTGCATGCAGTAGCTAGAGAATGAATCATAGAAATGCCGGGACAGCTAATTGTGTGTTGGGGGACTTGTAATAAAATGTAATTTTACTAAAAAATGACTTGAGCAGCCTAGATGGTATATGGGATGCTATGAACAATATGTAAAGTGAAGTGCTACCTGCTTTCTGTGTGCTGACAGTGATCAATATAGGAATGAAAAAATAGTGTTTGTTTGTTTGTTTTTTTTACCTGCAAAAACTCCCTTACCTCAGAATCCAAATGATGCAGTGGGTTTGTAACTTTCATCAATACGGGAACAGCATTGTTTCTAGCAGTTTCACTCATCAGTTCATCCTGTAATTGTCCTCAAGGGTGAATACGTTTGCATCTGTTAAGTGGATACTTGCTACAAATAACATCAGCAGAGTAATGCGGGGTCTTCTGGGCGGATAATCACCTTCCAAGAGATCTCCCTCCTCGATGTACATCTCACACAAGCACACACAGCCTGCCATTTTCTCCTCTTAGAACAATGAGTAGGCTATAAACCTCCAGTTGTTTTCCAGTAAGTAGCCTGTGCTGTTCAGACGAGTTAACAATGCAGTTTAATGTATCTGTTACAAAATCCTGAAGTGACCAGATTATTGGATAATTACAAATATACTTTTTTTTTATTATTACACAGACCTTATGCTTGGAAATTAGACCGATAAAACATATCTTATTCTCTTCCTGGTCTGAAACGTATGGTAATTATGACACTGATAAGGGTCAATTAACGGAACCATACAGCTTTCTGAATCGGATGAGAAATATATGAATGAGAATTATTTTCCAAGGGCACGTTATTCCAATGCGCGATGAGTGTTGTTTTTTGAATGTAAAAATACTTTATGAATTAGCACATGAAATGCTGTCGGGTTAAACACTATTACTGGCACAATAAAGGAGCCAGTAAGTTTTATGCATATGGAACATAGTGTTTAAATTGGCCTTACCGACTCAAGACTAAAAAAAAAAGTTGGTGGCAATTGCATTGCGTTTATTTATTTTATTTATTTATTTTGAGCGTTGGACATTCGGGAGGGGGGTCTATTTTAGTGATCTAAACAGTGGCAGAATGCCCTAAAATGTAAAAACTTTATTTTCAGCTACGTTTATTTAACTGAAAATGTATTCTGTGTAGTATTGTTAACAAGTGGGTCAATAAATTACCCTTTGGGGGAAAACATCGGGGGGGGGGGGGGATTAAAGTTAATTAGAAAACGCTATGGCTGGCATTAATACACAATAGATGCCAGCTGGAACCTTCAACCCGGGATGCATAACTCCAATCACGGTCAACTAACACACAGTAGAGCCTTCATTGACGGGCGCTATCGCTTAATTGGTATTTGGATCGTTTGCTGTTTAGAGCATTTAGAAGGGAAAATGGTGATAGTCTCCAAAGGTAGTCCCAGTAATATTCATTCAAAATCTGCCAGATGACTAAATAAAATGCACCATTGCACTGAAAAAAAAACATTTTATAGTTGTGAATAAGGGAGTGCTCTGTAAGTGTTTTATTAGACTGTGTCCTTCTTGTGGGCTAAATAGGCTTGATGTAATAACTGTCTCTGTGTGTTGTATTGGTGGTATGATACTGTAGCTGCCTGATACAATCTCATGTGAATTAGAATTCTCTAATGGTAATAATAGCCTGCTCTCTCCTGGAGAGAGCAGGCTATTTATTAAGTGTGGCACTGCTCTGATGAAATGGGTTAATTGCTTTCAAACAATCATACAAGAAAATCTCTTCAGCATCAAAGTGTAGGGCATGTATTTCCCTGGTGAAATCAAGAAGCACCAGAAAAAGAGAAAAAAATATCTGTCAGCACTCGGATATAGGACACTCGGATACACGTCAGTCAAGTTTTACTGCCCTTGTATTAAGAAACAAATCAATTCCCATTATTTATTTATTTGTGTGTGTGTGTGTGTGTAACAAATGAATGCACTTAACAGTCACACTCCAGTTCGTATTTTCTGATACAAAGCCCATCTCCTCAATGTTATAATTTATCATTTTTGAATATCCATCACAGCCCGCATTTCTTTCTTTTCTTGCATGCCAAGTGAGTTTACTGTGCAGCTACACAGAGCTTCCTCCAGTTTTACGTGACGAAAATGCAGCCAAAACAAAGCGAACAAGACAAGCTAGGGTAATGTAAAAGTTAATCATTAAACAGTTTTAGATACTGTGATTGTATTTTTTTAAATCTGTGATCTTTAGTTGTTTTTTTTTGCGTTTTCATTTGCAAGTGGCCTGTGACATTAGGACCTTAACGAGCAGTATATTTCGCAATTTTGAATACTGACTGGATACTGTTTTAATTCTGGAAACCTGTTTTTTATTTATTTATCTTTTGCTAAATTGCATTGCCTTTTACGTGGCATGCGGTTCTGTGCATGGGTAACATTTTGATTTAATTTTGCTGTTGGGGTGTTAATGGGGAATTTTACATACTGCTACAATATGTTCCGGATTTAAAAGTATGTACTGTATTAGAGTCCGCGTGTTGTCTTTTTTGGCAAGTGATATTTTCAGAATCGTATCATTCTGAATTAAAATACTAACCCTAACCGTTAAATATAGTACTGTGCCAACAAAACCAATACAGTACTTCTAAATCAAAAGTCGAATTATTTTAAAACACAGTCCTTCCAACTATATATTTTTGACATTGTATCTTTTTTGTGTTCTCTGAAAACCGGACAAGGGTTGAAATGCGAAATTTAACTGTGTGTGTGTGTGTGTGAGAGTCCTGACTGTGTATGTGTGTGAAAGTGCTGACTGTGTATGTGTGATAAATAAAAATAAATAAATTAAAAAATGGGACAACTTTGAACACATTTCCAAAAGCATAGTGGCGTAACCTGCACAGACATAATTATGAATGCAGACAGCAGCAGGCCGCAGTTTACACAAACAAAACAAAACTAGAAGGTAAGAAACAGAGATATATATATATATGTAATATGGGTCAGAATATATTACCACACAAAAATATGTCTCCCGTTAGCTTTCAGCTACCAATGCACTTGTGGGTTCTGTTCATCTCTTTCAGCCCAGCAGCAGCACATTTCTCTCAGCAGCAGCCTGTTCATCTCTATTTGGCAGCCCAGCAGCAGCTCATTTCTCTCAGCAGCAGCCTGTTAGTCTCTCTCAGCCCAGCAGCAGCTCATTTCTTTCAGCAGTGGCCTGTTCATCTCTCAGCCCAGCAGCAGCTCATTCCTCTCAGCAGCGGCCTGTTCGTCTCTCTCAGCCCAGCAGTAGCTCATTCCTCTCAGCAGCAGCCTGTTCATCTCTCTCAGCCCAGCAGCAGCTCATTTCTCTCAGCAGTGGCCTGTTCATCTCTGTCAGTCCAGCAGCAGCTCATTTCTCTCAGCAGCGGCCTGTTCATCTCAATCCGGCAGCCCAGGGTCTGGTAAATATTTCCGATGTCAAAGCTGGTGCTGAATGTTAGAAATGGTTAAATTGTAAAAAGGTCTCTTCAAATTGACCTCAACATCGGTTTACTTTTAATTTACCTTAACTTTTGAAGTGTATTCGAGGGGGTGACCGGAGAGCTGGACGCTCTCCCTGGCCCCCACTGTCCGGTTTGTGATCAACCCATTTCTCGGCACTTTGCATGCTATGGTGCTCCACACCTTCCATTTCCTTGCCCTCATCTCCTGCCAAGACACCGCTTATACTTTAATTTACAGTATATAAAACATTTTTTTCCCCGTTCAAATGTGTTAGTTCCCAGTTTTGGTTTAGGGGAAAACTGAGTTTTTCATTATGAGTGCATTAGTGTGCAGGCTGCAAATGGCAACACACCCCTACTTTATTTTTAAATAAGTTTACAAAAATGTATATAAACTATTTGTCATTTATTTATTTAACGGTTAATTTTGGTGTTATTTATAGATTGACAGACCCTTCCCTTTACATTACTACAATCCAGAGACCGTGGCAATGTGAGCTTCGTCACATAGTACACAATAAATAACTCAAGTCATTTCGCAAAGATTGAGTGTGATGTGAAATACATTGCTCCCCCTTTATAGCACAGTATTGTGAGGCCATAGTATTTGTGTTCTGCCATGCTTGTAGAATGGCCTTACAAGGCAAATGAGAGCTGTGGCGGTATTGCTTTTTTCAGTAGAACCTGTCATATCCAATCCTGTAAGATACGATACCCTCGATTACCTGGAGGACCTCTGCCATGTGTCATTTACCCATGCTGCTACCAATTGAATGATACAAATGGAAACTGATCAATGCACATTTTATTATGGGTCTAAAACTGTAAGTAAAACAATAAATTCAACTCTTGGCAGGACAGAATGGGTTGAGGTGCAAAAAAAAAAAAAAAAAAAAAGAGATGTTTGCAAATTCAGTTTCACTTTCTACATTCTGTCACTAGAGAAGATTCAGAGAAGCTGGGATCCTTCCTCCTGGACCAGCAACGAGCTTGGAGGTTCACGTGTGGAGTTAATTTCAAACTGGAAGAAATCCAATTACAGATCATTATGGCATTTTTACCGATCTCAGTTTATGTTTGTCCTTGTTGTTGTTGTTGTTTGTTTTAAACGCCTTTTCTGTCTCGGGTTAGCACACACTTGTGGTGCAAAAAAACAACAATACTGCCGGATTACTTTGGCAGGGACAGAGAAAGCACAGTAAGAAATGTTTTTCGAATGCTGTTTTGTAAGTTGCCAGATGCTGTATTACAGTGCTTTCTTTTACAATAATTTTCACTGATACATGCAGTATGATACTTTGGTGATTTAGACATACTGATGTACCTGCCGTTGTTATTAATATTACTAAATAAAGCAACTCCAGTGTAGTATGATGTAACGACTCCCATGAGATACGACATTTCACATAGCCGATGGACCCAGAACCTAATTTAATCGGATGTGACAGGGCTACATTATAAGGGAGCAATGTGTTGTATCAAACCTCACAATTCTGCCCTTAACTTCAGTTAAAACAACTGCTTTATAGCTCCTGTTGTGTGACATTCAGACTGTATTTTTCATTAATATTTATTAGGAAAAATCCTGACCTTATTGATAACCATCCTTTGCTAGGTTTCCATGCGTTCTTCGATAAAATATTGCTTTTCCTTAAATTCCAGTGTGCTTTTACAATGTCCAGATCTCATTGGATTAATGCATTTTTTAAAGATAGAAATGAACAGTTTGAATCATCCATGCTAATTAATTACAGACTGTGGTCTTATCATCCCATTAGAGCTATAAGTATTGAAAGATAAGCATGCATGGTTACACCTTTTTACGATGCTTAAAAATGTAAATGATGGAGAATTAAGCAAATAAAATTGCAGTAATTTGCATTTTATACCTTTCTAATTTGTGTCTATGCAAATAACTTAATGCATTCAAAGGCATTTAGAAACCACAGCAGTGAGTAAGGCCACTTCAGGGAGACCTACGCAACAGAGAAACCATTCTCTGTGAAAAATAAACATGAGCCCTTTTTCTGAAACACAAATCCCTTAGTATTGCTACTGCATTGTTATGATTTTTGAATTCTTCAAGCATCAAATTTTAATTTCCAGTTTCTAGTTATCCAACTGTTTTGGGACTTGGTACGTACATTCATTAGCACAATTTCTTGATAGTTTTTTAATTTAGGTCATCGTGACCTTTTTGCTGTGGTTTGGCTATTCTTTGAATATAGATAACACCACAAGAGAATAACACTTTGCATCACTGATTTTTGTAATGTAACTTACCTGCATCTTCTGTTTTCAAATGTTTGTACAGTCTCTTGAGCATACTTCTTTCTAAGGACATTCCAAACCCATTTTGCCATGCAGAAACTTAGCGCCTGGTAGGATTTTGTCTGGCCCATTAATTTCTTATCTGTCTCTGTTGAAAGACACACAATCCTTGCGAGGTACATACTTCTCACACTTTTTTTTGTTTTTTCCTCCTATTTGTTACAGATAGTACAGATATTTGTTACAGATTGAATTGACTCAGCTGGCAAAACTCCCCAGAAATTGACTGAAGGACTGGCAACCAGGCTGCAGGCCCCACTCATGACAAGATGTCTGCCAGGGAGCGGAGTCCTCACCACAGGCCGTGGTCTGTGTATCGGGCCAACACCTTCGACCTCTCCTCTGAGATGATGGGATTAACTCTAGCAGGTAGAGGGTGCACAACTCCCCAGCACAAATATACCAGCATTGGAATATGGGGGAAGGTTTTTTTTTTTATGTGCAGTATAATAGTGTTCTATTCAGTCTGGTTTCATTTTATATTTTTGAGTTAAGAAAATACAGATCTTCTTTTGATTTGCTGTACCTCTGGATTATTAAACTTTATCACATGCTTGGTGTCACTTAAAAGAAACCATTCCTTACATTTCTTGTTATAATCATTGTAGTCTTTTTTTTTTTTTTTTTTTACCTCCATGTTCCTGTTTTTTTTTTTTTTTTTTATTATAGGCAATAGCCAAGATCCAGATGAACCTGTATTAGAATTTAGCCTAGGTAAGTACAAACAATCTCCAAGCATTTGGATATTTAGAATGGCATACAGGTCGGAACATATCCATTATCTTAAGCCTTTTGTAGAAAAAAAAAGATAATGAATTACCGAACAGCTAACACTGTATGTTATAGTATAGAGTGTTAACTGAACCACTAAATCCATTTTGCCATCTACCCAGCATGTTCCTGTTGTAGAGGTGCCTGTCAGTTCAGATCATATATAGCAAGGTCCTAACTGCCTAATTATAAGCATTATAGTCACTGTTAATCCCCATTATTTCATGTTTATGATAATGATGTAATAGTAAGTAACAGACTAGTATGCTACAATGCATTTATATAACTGTGTTTGTTAGTGCTGGTAATTATTGGAGCTGACAGATATACAGCATGTAGTGTGAATGTTTGCTGCTGCTTTACCTCAGTACATTATGCATGTGGGATTTCTTCGTATGAAAAGAGGGAGATGATAGAACAATCAGAGTCTAAGGGTCTTTTGTTTGGAGTACATTTATTAGGTGAGAGATTCATAACAAAGTAGACCAGCTGAATATGTATGTAAAACACACTTGTTTTCAACACCACAAAGGTCTCTTCTTCAGGTGAAAAGTGGAAACTGAAAGTAATCAGTTCAGCAATACATTTTTTAATTAGATTAGAAATTGTGATTTTATTCATTTGCACCCTAGTCTATTTTAGGCTTTCATATCATTGCCAACATACATCACATATTCAGACCCAGATCTAATCTCTTCCAAGTCAAAATCACAGTTTACAAAGCGTTGTCTTCCAAGTGAATAAAATCCAAGATGGATTCAAGGTTTTTATGCATAAATAAGATACATCCTCTAGTTCAGGGGTCTCCAACCCTGGTCATGGAGATCTCTTTATAATGTACGTTTTTATACACATACATTATAAATGCAATATAGAAGTTGATATACATACCTCCTCGCTCAAATCTCAACAAAAAGCTCTATATTTCGAGCCGTCAATAAACCCTTACCTTACAGTCCCTGAACATCATAGTATTGAATCCCGCCATTGAAAAATATTTGAATACAAAATATTCTCTTATAATAATTGTAGCAGTTACTTTAGCCTTTCTTTGCAAATAAATTGATTTGAATCGTACCTCTTTTTACCAGACACGTTTGTATGAAGCTCATATTACTGGGTGGTGATTCTGATGGTCACAATGCTGAGTAACCAAAAAACAAAGCACATATTAAATGGCATAGTTAAAAAAATAAATGTAATTTAATTTGCAGTAGTTTTAGCATGTTGCCATAACTTAAGGAGTCCCTTTTGTGCTTAAAGGTAATCTTAATAGAAACATTTAACAAATACTTGCATTTTATTTTTGGAGATATATAAAATAAATCAATATAGATGACCAGTAGAATGCTCCAGACACATACGTTGTAAACTCAGATGGCCATGAATAAGTAACGCTTCAGCAATATCAAGTCATTGTACTTTTTTTTAACACATTGCACATTTAATTATAGGTATATTCTTATGATGTGTGCAATATGAAATATTAGCATAGTCCCTACTTAGTTACCATAAAATTACACCCACTGGCACAGCACTGTAAACTTTGTTGAAAACCCTTTTCAAAATAAAAAAGGACGGAGTCAGGGTATTTGTTTTCAGGAGTAATAGTGCCTCAATAATAGCGTGCTGCCCAGCACTCCAGATAAGGTTTTGGGTCTGGGAGTAACTTACCCTCTAATTTTGACACTGAGAGAGTAAAATGTATTTTTAGAGGGTAAAATGCAACGTTACCTTGAAGTCATCTCAAAGTACTGTATAATCTTTAATGGTAATGGTGTAGGCATTAAAAAAGAGCCATCCATTTTAAATGCAATATTACTTTGAACTGCTGTACACCCATGTATGTGACCTACAAGGTTCTTTATCGGCTCAGCGCAGTTTTTTCATTACTTATATTTTAACATTAAATTATAAAACTCTGTTAATATAAAGCCATACAGATAAGTAAAATAAGGAAATGCATTAATAAGTTATAAAACAGTTTAATATTGTAGGCATGTTTTCTCCAACAGTGGTTCCAGTTGGATTTGTAGCTGGACTGGAGTGTTTACACTTCATCCTGTGTAACTTTTAACTTGCTGGCAAATTTCTTATTCTTACTGTGATTGGCTGCAAATATAACAGGGCTAGCCAAAGATTGGATAATGTTTGTTGGGCTGGTTTTTTTTGTCTACAGTTTTCCTAGTAATTGAAGAAAATGTATTCTGGGAGATGTAGTTGTTAGTGGAAGTTTTAGGGGAGGCAGACAAGCTATACATGTTTTTACACTTTAAATTTAGTGCGTATTTCGGATTTTTTTAATGTGTAAGTATGGCCGGTACACAGCTTATCTGGACCGCTGGTGCTACCTGCTATTTTTGTAAAAAATGTAGCCAATGAATTTTAACCTGGAACAAGTACTAACAAGAAATTGATGTAGTGGGCTTGCAGCTGCCACTCTTTTCACAAATTAGACAGATATATTCCAGTGATTAATAAAGTAAGGTCATTTTAATGTATTCTTTTTAAACAATTTAACATATTTTGCATACAACTTGACCTCTTATTGCTTGTTCTAGCTTGCAGCGAACTAATGACGCCATCACTGGATCGTAAACCAAATAGTTTTGTAGCAGTAAGTGTAACCACACCCCCTCAAGCATTCTGGACAAAGCATGCCCAAACAGAGATTATAGAGGTAAGTGGCAAACTAGTAATAACAACACCATCGTTATTATTCTAACTATTGCCATCAAAGCATTGTGCCTCCTAAAGATAAATCAATGGGTTTTACAAAGTAAGAACATGGATTATTCCTCATATTTATTTTAGCATTTCATTTCCTGGAATCTAATCTCTCCTGAGATTCTAAATTGACCGCTAAGCAACCCCCTGTTTTTGAATTTAGATCAGGTTTTACCTAAAAAGGAATCATTATTGGAAAACGTGGTTGTATTTCTGGAAGGAGAATCCACCAAATAATCAACACGCCATATCCAAGTGCCATAAACACTCTGTGTGGCTTTCATTCATGTCGCTTCTTTTGTTTGGCCCCTCAGTCACACGCGGCAAGGCCAAACAAGGCCTTCTTTGGAGCCTGGAGGAAGGGCTACCCTCAGCCATGGCTTCCCTAAGGTCTCCTCCTACCAGCGAGTATATTTTTTTCCTTGCCTGAGTGCCGAGCTGTTCGTATTTAGTTATTGCAGGGTGCGTGGGAGGCTGGAGAGGCCGGGTTCTCCCATTTCGTGCTCTGGGGGGGCAGCACAATTGACATATCTGGTCAGCTGATTGAAATACTGCAGGAAAAATATAAAATAAAATGAAAAATTAAGTTTTCTATGTAATTTTAAATCCCTGGAAAAGTTATTTCTAACATGGTAATAAGACAAATCGTGTCACATTGCCAATATGTTGACTATATATGCAGAAAAAAAAAAAATTCTAACTGTTATGTTTCTGTCATGGCTACTTAAACATTATTATTAAAAATAAACATAAAAAATATAACGCTGCTAGGTCAGATGATCTTTGCGTTTTTCATAGTGTGAACTTTGGGGACTATAGATTTTCTAAAACTATATAAATACAAAACTCAGACTATGTGACATTATTTAGCTTGGAATAAAAGTACAGCACGTGACTGCATGTGTGTGTGTGTGTGTGTGTGTGTGTGTGTGTGTGTGTGTGTGTGTGTGTGTGTATATATATAATATATATATATATATATATATATATATATATATATATATATATATATATATATATATATATATATATATATATATATATATATATATATATATAATGTTCCTTTGTTCTGTATTTTCTGACCCCTCTGCACATACTGTATCAAAGGAAGCTGGACAACTATAAACTGTAGATTGTGAGGATTACAGTGGTACTACATTCATAAACATGAGGTGAACGTCAACCCCTCTTGCTATGCATAGAGTATAACACACCTGATTTTCATTTTATCTATACTAAAAAATATATGCAAAAATCACAAAACTTTTTACTCCCATTGTTGTGCCAGAAAAGCTGGATATATGAACTGCAAATGTAGATTTCCACGTTCTGCAGGTCGTAAGGTTTGCAGGGATAGCAAACATGCATACCGAGTATCGGAAGAAACTGTTATAACACATTTATTTTCGGAAAAAAATGAGGTCTATAAATGATGGACATTGACGAAATGTTTTGGTTTCTTTTTAATAACTCAATCATTCATCCTTGACCATGACACGCTTGAGTGACTATGACTGAAGCACATGCACTTAATCACCTAATTAGTGAGACAGTTGATTGGACACTGGATATGGAGTGATTTCAGCTGTTGAATTGCAAGCTTGAATAAAAGCAACAAAGAAAATCACAGAAAAACAATATGCCATGTCTGTGAAGAGAGCAGTGCTTTCATGCAGTCGGCATGTTGGAGGCTGGACTAGGGCAGCGTACTGTGGCTGGCCGTCTTGGGTGCTCACAGCCAGAAATTTCAAACCTGGCGAGGCGGTATAACCAGACACACTGTCAATGACAGGCCACGAACTGGGAGACCAAGAGTCACAACACCTGCCCAAGATCGGCAGATCATTTTGTAGCATCTTCGTGATGTCAATTGTTAATCAGCACAATAAAAAGTCACTGCACCTGCTCTAAAACAGAGTTTGTTATTTTTCGATCACATCTAGTGAATTTTATCCAAGTATAAGTGCTACGTTTCTTTTGATGCTCAGTATATATTTAGTATATTGGGTTCTTGCATATCACACCCACCAAAACCCATTGACACCCCTGGAAGGATATTTCCATGCAGTGCCGCGTGGTATTTGCTTGTGGTATAAGCAATGGGGAGATTAACTAGGGGACAGGCCAGATAGATATGCTGTGGCTTACTTACAATACTCAAGCTTTGAATGATAAAGTTAAAATCATTCATCATGGCAAAGACCTTGGTTTGAGGGACAATTCAGTCAACAGTGGCGGGTGTCTGAGTATACCTTTCTTTGAACACACCCTTCATCTTTTTTCCTTTCCTGCTGTGGGGGGTAAGGATCAAGGATGGTGCTTCCCTGTGAGCTTCATGATACCTTCTGCCTGCATATCTGGTGTCTCGTTATCCTGGAACACTTGGGCTGCAATGACTGGGGTCATGAAGTCCAGTAATGGCATAACCTGGTCTTCCTCAGACTCGTGTTCTGGATTTCTCCCAGGCTCTTCCATGGATGAAGGGGAATCCTCTTCTTCAATGACATCACTGGGGGTGTCAGTGGGGTAAAAGTCACTGCCAGTCAGACGGAATCAGACCAGGGTCTGACTCAAAGTCACTGTCAGTTTTCATCATCGTCCTTGTCGATCAGTAAAAATGTGAATTTGAAAATGGAGAGTCAAAACATGTCACGGTGCTATTTACATGCATTAATTAAATGTAATCCCCAGATGATTCCCAGTTAATTTCCTAAATGCGTTGAGTGGTTAGGTTTCGCAATTGAACTGTGTCCACTTTGTCCACTGCAACACATTTGCGAATAATGTGTATTCTGCTTCCAACTAGCCCACTTAATGGCAGGTTATTATTATTCTCTTTCAAGTCTGATTTGTGATGAGAACCTTTCATGCTTGGTTCCTTCCCTTCTTGCTCTGTCTTTAAAGACTCTTATCATGTATGTGATTTTTATAAATCAATTGATTCTGCTTATCCCTGACCCCTATTGTGGCGTGCACAAACAGTAATGTTAGTGTGCTTCGTGATTGGTATTCTGGGCACTCATTAATTTTGCTGCTGTCTTGCCTCCTTACAGGGCACAAGTAACCCTATCTTCCTGAGCAGCATTGCGTTTTTCCAGGACTCTCTGATCAATCAGCAGACACAGGTGAAGCTTTCAGTGTACGACGTGAAGGATCGCTCTCAGGGAACAGTAAGCAGGCATTTCTTTCTGTGTTCTTGTGATTCATGTGTGATGTGTTTATCCCTAGAGAGGGAAGAGAGGCATACATAATTCACAGTTCTTACCACCTCTGCCTCCTTTGTTTTAAAATACCAAAAATAAAAATAGAATACACAGGTACATATAGTGTCTGTGTAGTGAAAAGGTTAACACTGTTTCCTTGCATGTTGCTGTTACCAAAAAATTATATTTTTAATGATCGCCAACAATATTTTGCCTTGTAGACTTAAGCAACAACATCAGTTGACCTATGACCTAGTTATTTCTACCACGCTATCTGAAGGTGGAAGCTAAAATGTTGTAGCTATTTATTAATATTGAGTTTATTAATAAAAAAAGTGGTATACATAATGTATGTATGTGTATGTAATGTACAGGAGAGCATTAGCTACATTATGTTGCCCATGTCATAATAAAACAACATTACGGTAACAGTGAAATTGTTGATAACCAACAGCAATACTAAAAAGTTAAGCCTGCTACTTAGAAACATGCAGTGAAAAGAACATGGAAATGTATTTAATTAGGGTAATTAGAGTCAAATGTTATTAACTACTAGGTCATGGTGTTTTACATAAATATTACAAAGTACAGTGTGTTAAGAGTAATGGTTGGAATTCAATATTGCATTTAAAGAATGACAACCAAGGTTCTGGAAAATATAGCGTTATACGTCCCCACATGTTGCTACAGCTGTTTAAATAACCTACTTGTAATTTTTTCTTTTCGTTGTTGACATCCTGACAAGTTTTTACACTTATACATTTAAACTGTATCTCAAAAGTGTTTTCAAAATGTTTGCTTAGTGGACTCAGTTTTGAGAACAGCAAGCACATTGATGCATTGTTTCAAACGAAGCGAACCAGACCGAGTCCATTTGTAACAGACCCAGTGTGAATGCAGCCAAATTCGGCAATTCAAAGTATAATAGTCTCACTTTGACATGAAAGAATTGTATTTATGTATTTATTTATTTGTGTATTAATATTGTATGAAACCTGACGATGTTCCTGTATGAAGAGAAATAAAGTAATTCACTTTAAGAAATGGACGTACTGAACTATATTGTAATTTGTATGTTCATCCACAACTTTAAACACTCTATTATAAATCTTATGTAAAACTATATTTAAAAAAAAAAAAAAAGTGTACAGATGTGTAATGTGTATGTAGTCCTTAGATTATTTTGTTTTCATCCCTTCATGTCCCCAGTCTCCAGGCTAGCCCCATTTGTGTTAAAATAAAAAAAATAAAAAAAACCCTAATGCGGTAACCTAATAAATACATAGGCTTTATTGGGGCATGTCTCTTCAGAAATACGGGCAGGTAAAAAAAGTGTACGTCTACTGGTACTGATCAGAGCGAAGACACACCTCTGATCTCAAACCTGTGCACTGAGCAGATATCCTGAAAATAACTTTGAGTTTTATAAGTGCAAAAACTTGTCAGGATGTTAAAAACGGAAACAGAAGTTACAGGCGCGTTATTTCAATAGTTGTAGCAACACTTGGGGACGTATATAACTATTTTCCAGAACCCTGCTTCTTACTGTTTAACTGTGCAGTAAGCATCTTGAAGCTTTTCTGTTGGGAATATGCAATGCAGTGTTTTTATAATTCTGTTTCAGATGTATTTACTGGGCTCTTCATTGTTCACTGTGAAAGAACTGCTACTGGAGAAACAACACAGGTTACATCTGATGCTAAGGTAGGCACAGAATTCATTAACTGAATATGCAATTCTATTTTAAATCGGTTTTGATTAAAAAGAAACCTATTAGATACACATCTGGATTCACCACCTCTGTTGCATAATGTGATAATGTATTTGAGTTGAATACTGACAGTTTGCCTTTGGGGTGAAGTTAATCCAAAAGTAAAGAGTAATACAAGAGAGTGACTTATGTCCCTTTGTTCCTTTTGAACTAGACTTGTTGTTTACATAAACCGCATTCTGACAATCAGGTGAGGCTCACTGGTGGTGACAGGGCTAATTTACCATTCAAAGTAAAGCAACTGAACAAACAGCTGCTTCGATTTGGGTTGATTTTCTTAGACTGTGGAGAACAGAAAGCCACACAAATCAAGCAGCTGTTTGTTCAGTTGTTTCACTTCTGAATGATAAATTAGCCCACTAAATACCAACGCCCCTCATCTAATTGTCGGCTCCTGAGTTCTGCAGAGAACTCAATCTAAATAATCGATGTGCAGCTCTAATTAAAATTCAAGTATATCCACATATTTATTGCATTGTATTGCCCTTCAGCATCTGGTTTGTATCTCTTCGATATTTTCTTAAAACTCCTCGAGGCATCATGTACCCAGTTAACTTTTTAGAATATGAATACTAAAAGCTGTGCTGCTGCAACTCCCACTGTTTCTGTCATAACAGGTCTGCTGAAAACGAGAGAGTGGGTAATATCACAATTATAGCGTGGCAGATGGAGGAGAAGAGAGACCAAAGGGCTCCAGTGACACGATTGCCTGACACTATCAACGGAAGGGTAAATGCTAACTGTACTTGAGACTCCATGCATTCAAATAAGCACAGCATCTTGTGTTGGATTGTATCCATGGCAACAGAACATGTTCTCCATCCTGTTGCAGAGAATTAGAACTGTCTATTCTAATATTAGATGTACTTAGTACTGTAGAGACTGGATCTGGAAACAGCCATAGCATATTAATTGAAAAGAAACCTTTATTGACTTTTTAACTAAATTAGTTTGAAATGAATGCTTTTGTACTTCTATTATGTACTATAAAATGGATCACATTGGCAAGGAACAGCAGCTACTGTGTTAAATCCCACTGATTCAGTCAGTCTGTAGAATGAAGTGCATTTCATCTTTGCATGAAATAGAAAAAGTTGAATATAAAGTTTTTATATTTCTATTTCATGCATACATTTAATTTCTGCTTTATGTTTCAGATGGTCCTGCCAGTTGACGAAAGCTTAACAGAGTCTTTAGGAATTCGAGCAAAATATGCATCATTATGCAAAGACGCTTTATTAAAATCAGGTAAGGCTGACATTATGTTTTTACACATTCATGAAGTAGTGTATCCTTTTACATATTGTGCTGGCAAGAGGAAACTAGGGAAAGTAATGTGTTGTATTTTAAACCCTAGTCTGTTTAGTAACATTTTAATACAGCATTTCAAACAGCAACTTGTCAGCGGCACAGTCTAGTGGCAGTGGGATCAATTCTTACTAGGCTAACAATTTAATTGATGGCTGATCAATTAGACCTTTAAGACATGTGTTATAGTTTCTCATCTCTGCAGAAAACACAGCTGACACCAACACTAATTTGAAAAACTAAATGCTGAAGGCAGATAACATCAAGAGACATGTCAAACTGATTTTGTATAAGGTGCCCATACGCAAATAGTATTGTAGTAATGAGGGAGTGCATGCTGACCTATGGCTTTCAAATCCATTTTCTTCTTGCTCATTAATAGTTACAGCATTATACCTGCCCCCTTTCTTTATTGGACTATTTTGGTTTGTTTTTGATATACAGGTTCAGATGTTTCAAATGCAGACCCTGTAACTCACAGCACTAGTACCACTCTGGTTGGCACTCCTTAGACAGTGGCATTCTTTGACCGATATTTCTCTAGTTCTTCCAGTTCACCTATATTTCAGTAACAAAATAAAGTTTTGTCCTCAGCAGTGCTCCATGGGGACATTTTCCTTGGATATATCCCAGAAATAGGGCAAGTGAAGAAAATAATATTTTTATTTACCCAGGCAATCTGAGATGGAGGGTCTATTCCATTTGCATTTTGTATTACCATTTTTAAATCTGAGCGAGGCTGAGAAGTGATTGGAAAGTCACTAAACCTATAGAGGGTCTTAGTGTATAGTAGTAAAATATATAGTAGTAGTGAACTAACAGTGTTGCTATTTTTATTGTTTTCAGCTGCTTGAATTGAATTGTGATGTGAAGTGTGCGGTTTCAGATGGATGGAATAAACAAGTAGCTTATGAATACCCTTTTAGAACATTAATAAATTAGTTTTAAAACAGTCAATGGGATTTTAAAATAGAGTGCACAAACAGCAAAGTGTTGTAAAAGAGTATGTTCTCAAGTAGAACACCAAAACTATCAAATATATGATTTATCGTTTTGTGTTTAAGTGGCAACTATTTTTTACCTTGAATTGGTCAAATTACAAGTCGTTATTCCACTAGGAGAGAGTGGAAACCTTTTAAGTGTCTGTCCAGTCATCTTCCGCTGTTGTTGTTGTTGTTATTAATTAGTCATTTTCTTATTTCTTGTTATACAGTACCCTGTCACTAAAATGTTACTGCATAGAAACATTGCCCATCAGAACGATGCCTGGGTGTATGAAGGTCACTACTAGGGTTTTGTGATCTCTTGTTCCAGTGTTTGGTGGAGCAATGAGTCGGATGTACCGTCTCCCTACCACGGATGGGAACCACTTGCGAATACTTGAGCAGATGGCAGAAAGTGTGCTGTCTGTCAACATCCCTCGACAGTTTGTAAAACTGCTCCTTGAAGAAGACGCAGCCAGGTAAGCACATAATTCACAGATATTTTGCTCTAGGTCGATTTCAGGTATTGCACACATAACAGCTTTTTATTTGTCTATAAGAAAGTTACACAAGATAGGATATTGCTCTATTTTATTATATAGTATAATTTATTTTCCTGTTTACACATTCTGTCTTGTTAACAGAGTGTATTACCATACCAATTATTGATAATTACAATAAAGCAACAATTAAGAGATATTCAGGTTTACCAGACACCATAATGACATATGGAGGGTGGACTGGGAATTTGAATATTACCATCACCTGACCTCACCAGATGACTGTTTTGCATTATAATTAGTGTAGAGGCATTTCTTCAATACAGGATTTAGGGATTTATAAATCCGAAGATACACATCTCGCAAAATACATCAATTGTTTGGAGCTGTGTAAATAAAATGATACTCTATGTTTTTCTCAAATAAGTCATACAGAATCCATTTACAGCATAGCATCATTTCACTGAGCAGAATAACTGATTTGATTGAACTCAAAACTACTTAAATGATCTTTTTAGGAGCTCATCCAAAAAAATAATGGGCCCTTACACTCTCATTCAAAGTAAAGGCATTCAAAGTAAAATATACTAAAACTGTCTTGTCCTATAATAGCTTTTAGAGCTAGTAAAAGAGCTATAGCTTTGCTTGTTTTACCCCACTCAGACCAATTTCATTCTGAACTTGTTTACTGCTGACACAGAAGTAACAGTGAAACACATAATCTGATATAGTTCTTTAAAAAAAGAAGTTAAAAACCTTTTTATATATCTATTTATTGAAGTAGTGTGTCTTGCTATTCAGTTTAAAGCAAGGACCCCTTTTGTTTTTGCAGAGTTTGTGAGCTGGAAGAGCTGGGGGAGCTGTCACCCTGTTGGGAGGGTCTTCGACGGCAGATTGTCACCCAGTATCAAACCATCATACTGAACTACCAGGAAACACTGACCGACCTGCATCAGTATAAAGGTCAGTGCCAGCCAATAGCTGTAACCAAAAATAGTGCAGGAAAGCAGATGCCAGTTCATTTTAATATATAAGCCACAGGCTAGATATTGTTCTTTTAGAAAGTAATTAAGTGATAAAACACCTTGCATATTCCATGCTGAGAAAACCAAACCCTATTCCCACTGGGTACTGTCGGTACGCTCAATTGTGGTTTTAAAAAAAAAAAAGTTATTTGGTTTGTTGATTTTATGTTGTTTTATACTCTACTGACACTCACAGAATTTCAGCTGTGATAGAATGTAACCTTTACTGTCTATGTTACAATGGCTATCATCACTTGTACACTATTAAATCACTTTCTCGTCTTACTGGAGTTCGCAAATAAAGATCTGTTGTAATGTATGCAAAATAGTTTTGCTACAAGACATACACTCCAATTCAAAAACTTTATTTACACTAGATTTGTATATACATTATTATTTACTTACATTGGATGTACTGTAGTCATGTAGTAACCTATTGACAAATATGTCATGAAGTTTAAAAATTGTAGCTACTCATTTGGGATATATTAGTGTCAGTAATCTCTTAATAATACTATATTATTGAAACAAATATATGTGTGGCTGTATATATTAGATTAAATTGCTTTTTTCATACTCTTCACAACATTGTAGATCCTCATTTTATGACCTTATCCTAGCTGTTTACTTTGGGAAGTTCATTTGGGATTTGACTGTATGGCATTGAATGAACAAGGTTAACAGTAACTCAAGTGACCGCCCAACAGCTAGTACCTCACAGAAATGTTTTGTGCACATAAGGCACAAATGAAAAATGATAGTCACTGATTACGTTGTGTTGTGTATGCATTTTAGAAATTAGCTTTGCTACTAATTGAATAGCACTCAGACTCAAGGCTCAAATGTACAACCTGAATTTACGGGACACACAAAAACAAAAGAAATAAACAAAAAACTAACTCCACACAGAGCGCTAACTAACATGAAACGGTTTACACAAACTAATTCCTAACTCTAACCACAGGACAGGTAGGCTGTTTACCTGTTTAACAAAAGTATTAATTTAGTTTTTCTACATCCACTGTTCTCTCTTTCTGTTTTTGTTCTTTCTTCTTGTTGTAATCTTTCTCCTCCAGCTCCTCATTCCATGCCTTACTCTCCACCTGAACCAGACAGATGAGCTGGCTTTTATACACTACACAGGAGTCCTTAATCACAGAGTAATTACACAGTCAACGCCTTTAGCAGGATTGCCTGCAGGTGTGCTTTCCTGGCTAACTTGCTCTGGGTTTACACCTGCTGGCCACCTTGGGAAATTACAGACTCTCTTTCAGACAGGGAAACGGGCTTTTAACATTCCTGGGCTCACATGCTTGCTGCTAGTCACCGTATCACAATACCAGTTTCTCTTTGCAGCTATATATATATATATATATATATATATATATATATATATATATATATATATATATATATATATATATATATTATTATAGAATCTGTATATCTCATGCTTCTGTTGTGTGTGATGTTTCCTTCTGTCTCCACAGGGCCTTCTTTCAAAGCTAGCAATTTAAAAGCTGAAAAAAAATTGGAGTTTATTCCAACCAACCTCCACATCCAGAGAATGAGAGTGCAAGATGACTCAGGATCAGGTACTGTGGAGTTTGTTTCTGTCTTAATTTATTCTCAATTAATACCAGTTAGGATGGTGAGCATGATAATTAAAAGCTTGCAAATTGTGGTTATTATTATTATTATTATTATTATTATTATTATTATTATTATTATTATAGAATCAAGTTTAATGGGTTGATTTTGATCAACGCATACCTCTCCAGAATGAGACACATCTGGATTTATCAGCATTTTTCAAGGTTGTGGAATGCCTCAGGACTACATAAGTTCTTAATTCCATTCTGTGGTTGTGCAGTATGGATAATTGTAGTGTGTAGAAACTAAGGAAAGCTAGATAGGATAGGAAGTTTATCAGGTACAGGCAGATTTTGTAATTTTTTTTGTGTTTTTTTTTGTTTTAAATAACAATATTACAGCAACAAAACCTTGAACCAGTCAAATAGTAAAGTAAATGTAGAAAAAAAAATGTAATACCAAAAAGGACATTGCGCTACTTGCTGTTAAGCAGTGATGGCTCAGCTTGTGTAAATAGGTATTCCCAGTAAAATTACCATTTCTTGCTGGACAGATCTGACATATGACATCGTTACTATCGGAGCACCAGCAGCACATTGTCAGGGCTTTAAGAACGGAGGCCTCAGGAAGCTCATTCACAAGTTTGAAGAAGCCAAAAAGCAGTAAGTAAAAATAAGGGTATTTGCAAATTAGAATAACCTATTGTTGTTTGGAAAGCTCATAAAGCCTATGTTTATATTTTTATGTTTGCTTGGTTTTATGCTTCACTTTATTTTAAAGCCTGCCCTGCTGTATATGTTTGTTTTTGATTGTTTTAATACCTTTTTAATAGAAAGGTACTTATAGAAACTATATAAACTGATTTCAGTATATAAGAATAAGAATATTTAGCTTGTTTAAAAAAAAAAAAAAAGCTTTTAATTGTAAGTTACAAAGATAAACAAAATCATTTAGACAGTTCTGTTGTCCATGGATGGTTACATCTGTTTTCTCTCTCAAGCTGTAGCCTTCTGCAACACAGCCAGAATAATTTTAGTAATACAGTGCACTCCGTTTATAAGAATCACATCTGTCCCGGATGATTTGATTCTTATAAGCAGTTCATAAAAGCGGACTGATATAATTACAATTAGCAAACGCGTACCTCCGCGCATCAGCAGTTTAACCCTATGCAGTCCATTTATTCAACGCTTGTCAGGCACGTCAGGTCTAATTTAATTGCACAAGCTGTTTAAAAAAAAAACAAAAAAACATATATATTTTCAGAGTAAAACAGATTTAAAAGGCACTGAATCGCAAAAGGACAGTTTATCTCCAGCCAAGCCCCACCCCTTGTTCGATGTATTTTTCACATACCTCTTTATAGACTGACTTTATATTTAGCATACTGATAAATCCTCTCCTGATCACTCATTTTATCTCTTCTCAATAATGCGATCTAAGTAATTATTTTATTACTATAACATCTCAGAAAGCTCTGCAAATGTCAGTGATATTCTTTGAGCGCTGGATGCAGAAGCAGCTATCTCCTTTGTTTATGTCTGTGTTATCTCTGTGGTGCATGGGGCTATCGGGTACGTCCTTTTTTAGCTATATTCAGCTCCTATTGGTCTCACTCGGCAATTGAAAGGCTTTCTCTGCTTTTTCCTGGGAAAAAAAACGACTAGAGACCTGTGCTTTACGTCTGCTTTTTTTAAGTAGAAATGCAAATTTCAGTTTTTCACTAAGCGGAAATGCAAAGCTCCACAACCCCTCTCCCTCTTCATGCATATCACACAATAACAGTGCTGTACTCAGTATGTATACAGTGAATGTACATTCACTTTGTTAAAACTAAATTTCACTAACAGAGAACAAAAAAAATACCAGCCATGTCAACTCACACGTAAACTGCATGACTTGCTTTTTTTTCTACTGGGAATCGCTGGACCAAGGAATATACTGTATATACACTGCGTACGTGCCTACTCACGCGAGATGTGGTCAAATTAAAATTCCAAAACAGCTTCTATTGGCTGTGCATGTCATTGTACTTTAAATTCAAATTCCAAAACAGCTTTTATTGGCTATGCATGCCATTGTACTTCAAATTCAAATTCCAAAACAGCTTTTATTGGCTGTGCATGTCATTGTACTTGATCAAGTACCGTATTGCATGTAGTCAGTTTCCCCCTAAATGATTCCTATAAGCAGAGTATTTTAGCATGGTTAGTATAGGAATGATTTTGTCCCAGTGGTTTTGATCACTATATGCGGTTGATTCTTATATCAGTAATTTTTATAAACGGAGTGCACTGTAGTAATTTTCCATTTCTCTGAACCATGTAATAAATGTTATTATTTCTCAGAGATTATTTACTCCAAGATCTGCCAAGCATGTTTGCACCCAATAAAGTTACCAAATAATAAGAAAAATATGACGACTGTGTTTTAGCGCTTGTAGTTTGGAAACCTTAAATCAGAAGTTAAAGCCCAATATATCTACAGAAAGGCATTAAGTAGCTGTTTCCAACGATAGTATGTTAATGGCCATTTGGAGTAAAAATCTTTTTTTGTTGTTTTTTTTTTTTTTTAGGAATTAAAATGAGTTTTACTGTGCATAAATGAGAAACAATGTTAACAGCTGATTTGAGATTTATTTTAACTAAAATAGGGCCAATCAGGGCCTACAATCTTAAAATAATAATTCTAATAATAAAAAAAAAAAAAAAAATAAATTATTTGTTATTAAAACATTGAGTTCACAGATTAAAATATTACTCAAAATGTAAAAAGATCTTTGGATGTAAAACTAGCTGTCTCCCACTAAAAGCTTTGGACTGTTCAGCTATGGCCAAAAGTTGTAATAATAATAATAATATGTGAACATAATTTAGATATTTTATTTAACATTAATTGTAATCAAAGAAACTGCCAAATGATATCGCTAAATTAGTTCATTCTAGGGTGATGCAAAACTTTTGGCCATAGCTATAGAAGTCTCAAAAGTTCACATGATATAGTATTTATTTAGTACACTCACTTACAAGGATACATGTTCATTTAACTGAACTACAAATTATCATTTACATAAGTCAATAAAGACTACTAGTATTCCAGTGTGCTTAAGGTAACTTATTCATGAACTTAGACATTTTCAAAATAAAGTGTTTTAATTTGATAACACATACATTTATTAACAATTCAGGTAGACATTTTATCATATAAGACACATATAAATGATGACTGACAGACTTTTATTTATTTATTTATTTGCAAAATGATTTATTGCGGATGTGCTTTGAAATTGCTCGGCCTTGCTTGTACGTTTTGTAATGCTGCTTAAACGCAGCATTCTTTCTATTACAATTTATGATTTGATTGCATTTTAACTGCTTCTTTGTTTTTTAATCAGCATTTATGAGGAGGGTTGGTGAGTTCCTAGCTTTTCACATATTTTTTTCCTTTATTCTTCTCATTCATTTACCCTGTCAATGTGAATCTGCATGAAAAAAAAAAAAAAAACATGGTCATGCCAATCAGAAGCAGCCTTTCATGTATGCCCATGTTCAAAGCTGTAACTTGACTGTCTTACCTGTTACCTTTCTGACATGGTTCTGCTTGTTCCGAGTCCACAACATGAGCTTTCTTTAGATTGTGCATGGCTTTCTAACAGGGTTTCTGATGTCTGGGTTTGCTTTTCACTTATTTGGGGTTAAAAGGTGAACCTGAAAATATGTTGACTGAGAGATGTATTTAACTGAGTGCGGTTCCAGATAAAATGACGTCGTACATAGTGAATGGAAGTGCATGGCAGGTAAGGTGGAATTCATTAATTAGCAAAACAGTTAATACTGTACCTTTTTAAGAGGTGGTTTCACAGACACCTGCTAACTCTAATCATGGACTTCCTTTGCTCAATCAACATTCATCTATAAGTCGTAGTTTTATTCAGGAACGTCATATAAAGCATTTACACAGCCGAAACATTGTAAATAAATGGACATTTGAACAGAGATGTGTTTATATACAAACCTATTACATAACGCGTATCCTCAAAGAAAGGTAAAACATTAAATAAAAAAAAAATTGAAAATAAATTTCTGTATATACAGGTATATCATATACATACAAAACTTTACAACTGAAACAATGTAAATAAGCATAATTTTTTTTCTAAAATAAATGGGTTTATATTGCCTATGTAACAAAGCAGAACCAAAGCTATGCATTTATATACAGACATACTCTAATCAAAATGACATGAATAAATAAGCATTTGAACAGAATGGGCTTCATTTACAATTATTTACAGAGTCTAAGTGCTGCACAAATCATACAGGTCCTGCACTTTTCAAAATATCATGCATATCTTTGCTGCATTATCTTGATTGGTAAAATTTGCAGTCATTCCAAACACTCTTTTCTGCACTGTTTCTTCAGTGATCCATTTGCAATGTGTATTGGGCTAACGCTGAATTTCTTAGAAAAACGTGTGACTCATAGTAACCAGTTGTCAAGGCTGATTGATGGGCTATCAGAGGCTCACTGAAACAATAGAAATGTCAACAGACTGCTCACTTGAGGAACACAGACTGATATAATCAAACTTCAATATGACTGCATGTCCCGACTGATAAACAAAAGTAATACCACAACATTTAATTGTTATAATATGTATCGGTCAATTTGACCGTGCCTGGTCGGTCAAATTGACAGTATTTTATCTCGCTAATTTTTGCAGCTACGTGGTTCTTTCTTTGTCAGGAGAATTCGTACATATATTTATGAAAAAGCAGGAAAGCACAGCTCTTTATCTTAAACACACGGACATCAATTTAAATTTAAAGTCCAAAAACGGTCAAAATGACCACCGTGGTCATTCTGTCATTGTATGAATGGCTTTATTTATTTATTTTAAATTAAGGGTCCTGATCATTGCTTGAGAAAATGTCCAATCTACTCAGCTTTATGGTCAATAACAGACAAACAAATTGACAACAAAATATATTTTATCCCTTATTTTAGAAATACTGTCCAGAAATCAAGCTTCACAGGTAAACCCTAAAATCCGAACCCCTAATTTAGTAAGTTTAAAAAATAAATACATTTTCTCCTCCTTTTTTTTTTTTAGTAATTATTTGTTATTAATTCCTGATTTTGTCCCAGTTTTGGAATGTGTAATTATTATTCAACCTGGCTCACCGCTGCAACCCCAGCACTAACTCGGGTTTTTTTTTTTTTTTTTTGTTTTTTTTTTTTTTTTTTTTTTTTTTTTTTTTTTTTTTTTTTTTTTTTTTTTTTTTTTTTTTTTTTTTTTTTTTTTTCTAGAGACAGGATTTGCTGGTGTGCGGTGAGCCAAGGACTTCCCAGGCGACCTAAGCCCTCCCGACCCGTGCAGCGCTTGGCCAATTGTGTGCTGCCCCTGGGAACTCTTGTCCATGATCGGCAGTGGCATAGACTGGTTTCGAACCGCCGATCTCCAAGCTATAGGGCGAATGCTACGCTCCAGGCAGAGTGCCTTTACCGGCTGTGTCACTCCTCTCCATTTTTTAACAAATTAAACTGGAAATGCAGTACATCCAAAATGAAAATATTTTGCTTGTACTCTGATCAAAACAGAAAGCTATTTCTGGGATACAGAGCATGCAGCTGCATCAACTGCTGACCTGCAGTCCCGAGGGGCTGTATCACTGTAACAAGAACCTGCTGTATGGTGCACTTCAGAGGACCAATTGCTACAGCTAAAATAGCATGTAAATTTGCACCATGTAATAAGCTCAAACATAATGTATCATGTCTTACACCTACTGTAGCAAGTATTTGTTAGTCATATCAATGAGCTTTGTTAAATTCATTCATTAAAATTAAGGCTAATACAATGTTATGGCATTAATAATTGCATCAGTCTTGAATGGGCATGCATTAATGAGCACTAAAAAAAGTGTACATTGTTTTTAATGTTGTACATAAGGATCATATTTATCAAGGTTTTTTACACCAGGGTGAAATTTGAATTTTTTTTAAATTCTAATTTATATACAGCTTGGGTGGTCCTTAGTACTTTAGTAGTACTAAAACATAAAACTTAAAAAAAAGTTCCCACTGACTTTCATCCCCCTTATGTAAAAGACTGCATTGAATTCCAGCTCAAAAGAGAACTACTGTGCATTACCTCAGGATAACCCTGTAAAAGGCAATTCTCTTGAATATGTTGTTCCCAGTACTAAATTGTTTATTTCATACCTAGTGCATTGAGTGGTTACAATTCTGGATGATGCCATGTAAGATACTTACATTCCATATCTAATCTGCAGCAGCTCCATGTCCAGCTCGCAGTCCATCGTTTACATACCACAGGACATTATGAGAGCAAAGGAGATCATAGCACACATCAATACTCTGAAGACCCAGGTCAGTTACTATGCTGAGAGACTCTCAAGGGCAGCGAAGGACCGCTCCTCAAACGGCCTGGAAAGAACACTTGCCATCTTAGCAGATAAGGTATGCAGAGCTGCAGCAATAGGACTTATGAATGTAATGGCTGTACCATTAAACAATTACACATCTTGAACACGTATTACAACAGTAGAGATACTTCATTCTGCCTATAAAAGTGAAACAAGTACATAGGATTAACACAATTATTACAGTAAATCGTACCTAATATGTATTACCATAATTACCGTAAATGTACTGCTACTCCTTCGAGACATTTCTATGCTGTATCCCAGCATTTTACTTCAACTGGAAAAGCAGACATTAGTTACTCTAAAGGAGAACCAGAGTGGTAAGTTCTGGTTAAAACAAGTGGCCTTGAACTAGAGTGAGAGGGTGTGGCAGGGGTGAAATACATAGGGATCTGTAAGTGTGTGCCTGCTCTGCCAGTTTCCTCTAACAGTATACAGTATATCATGTAAGTCACATTAAGTATCTGTGATAGCAATAGTACAAATTATTATGAATTGATGGAGTTAATTTGATTCATGCTCACATGGAAAGTAGTTTTTTTTTTTTTACATTTTCCTTAAAAAATGTAACTGCACTTCAGTTTTTCATCATTTAACTGCACTTCAGTAATTTAGTCACAGAAAGACAGTAACTGTTGTTCAATTAAAGTGTAAGTAGCAAGTGAATTATGGGTTCATGCATGTCTTTTGCCTCAAGTAAATAAACAATTTTTGATGTTTACAATCAAATGTTCTGGCTTGAGCTAGAAAAGGGATTCTGTTGGTCACCATGGAAACTGTTACTCACCACAATCAGGAAATAAAGTGCCAATCCCAATTCGTCATCCGGTCCCCAGAAATAAGCAGATAAATAGTGAGGGAAAAGCAACAAGAAACACCACAGATTAGTTTCAACATAAAAAAAACACAAAAGGACACAGTAGAAATGCTTACTTTTAAATGCTAGTTTATTGATTTGCCCATTAGTATACAAGCAATGTTATTTATCATTTGCAGACTAGACAGCTGGTGACTGTGTGTGACTGTAAATTACTGGCAAACGCAATCCAGGCGCTGAATGCTGCTAGGCCCGAGTACATTGCCTCTAAAAACTCCCCAACAGCTGGGGACGTAGACCAAGTGATGCTCAGAAACGATCAAGACACCCTGGTGGCGAGGTGGACTGGCAGAAACAGCCGGTCATCGCTGCACATCAGTTGGCACGAAGAGGAGTGGGTAGGTCCTGTGCCATATCATTTCTGTGATCATGTCGAATCCACGTGTGAAAAATCCTTTTCAGCTTGCCCTTCTCATTGTTTTTCTTCATTTTAAAAAGTCTTTGATGGTGCAACTCTTCAACAGCCCTCTCTTCTATTTTGGTCAGCATCTCTAGTCACCCATGCATTCTTTGGGGAGAGAGTCCCTTTCCAGATATGCAGGTTTATAAATGCTCTGACATTTTGAATGACACAAAGTTAAGTACAGAAATTCTACAAATCGATACTGTTTCCAGCACAGTTTGGGGATTTTGATACCTGCAGGTCAACATGGAGGAGAGGGATGCCCTGTAGAGTTGTACCTTCAGAACTGAACTGAACAATGAGAAGGAAAGGCACATATATGATTCATGTCTTTTTTAAATGATGGACAGAACTATTGGGTGGATTCAATTAAAAAAAAAAAATCTTTCTAAGTGCCGATTAAGTTTTTAAAATATGTTTTACCTATAAAGTGGTGTGTCCGGGGAGTACTGAATATTGTCAGTAAATACCACTTCAGAAAGCAACAGTTCACATAGGAAAACAATATCCACGCATGTTAAGTCACTGGATTTTTTTTTTATCAAGAGCTGTTTTTTGAACTATGTTTAGATTAAAAGAGACTAAGCCAAACAGAAAAATGTTCAGACTAATGTACCAGTGAATTTGGACTAAGCGTTTTAAAGTTATAGATGATTTCTCTGAGATTAAACAGTGCTTTTAATAAAATTATTACACTCTATAAAACATGGTTATATTATTTGCAAACTTGATTTGACTGATCAAAATGGGCTTTAAAAAAAAAAAAAAAACAAGTCTTTGTAATGGGGCCAAAGATCTCTCTTCAACACAAAAGGACACATTTCAGTTGCATTAAAGTATGCATATTAAACACCTCTATATAACAATAAATAACTTAAATAGTATTTAGTATATGTTAACAGACATATTTTTTGCTTGCTTCTGTAGGAAAAAATTTGGCTGAATGTTGACAAAAGCCTGGAATGCATTATCCAGCGTGTCGACAAACTGCTTCAGAAGGAGCGTCTACAAAGTGACAGCTGTGAGGACGTGTTCCAGTGCGATCTAACCTGCACCGGCAAGAAAGGTAACCTGGAGAGGCGTGCGTACTGGATCAATCCAGACTGCAGAGGTGACGCTAGCTCATCATCATCATCATCAACATCACCATCATCCTCATCATCCCCAGTATCATCTATGTGCCATTTTCACACACATAAAAGTGCGTATGGGTGAATCTTTTTATTTTTCACAATTGAAAGGGGCGATGAACGATGTGCTAACCCTGACCTTATTTTGAGTTAAGATTGGGCAGAACTGCAGGAGTTATGGAGAGTTCAAGACAATGACACACACACCCACACACACACACACCCCCCCACACACCACAGTGCTTAACCTAGAATACTGGCAAATGCAGGGTGTAGCTAAATGGGTTGGAATATGTTACTGCAACTAATCTGTAATCCAAATGAGGGATAGCACATTGTTACACCAAACCTTTCTTACTTTCAAACCCTTGGTGTGTTTAATATCCTTAAAAGTTATGTCAGTTCTACTAAAGCACAAGGCCATATAAATCTGCTTTCAGAATTATTTGAAAATCTTAATATTAGAAGGGGTAGATTACATCAAATGATTGCATTGCTGCTTTGTTTGGTGTTATTTCCCAATTTTATGGTGCTCAATCAAACCATTTGCTACTCAGTCAAACCTTTTCTTCTATGAAGAATAACATTTATTTTCAATATATTGTTTAAAAATACATTAGTAATGTGGGCTTGTGGCAACCTGGCTTTAGTGGTGACGTCAGACCAGAAATGAATGCACAGCACTGTGAGTAAAATAATGAATGAATGCGCTGCTGCGCGGTTTATTATTACCGGAAAATAAAACAGCTGTACAAAACCAGGACACGGCACTTTAGGCCAAATAAAGACAAACAAACCTGACTAACACTAGACACACAGTAGACGAACAGAACATAAGTACCATGCTGGCACTTCCAGCACGAAATAGCAATTGTTATAGTATATACATTTTCTCCTCTCTCTCACCCGTTCTCCACACACTGAACAGTTTTTTTATGCAGCTGTACCGAGACTCTATTTGCTATTCAATCATTCAATTGGAATTTCGGAACACCTGCATGTGAATTAACTACAATACACTAGCATTAACACACTACACGCAACATACAACACAGAAATACACACAGGGGCGGGGCAACATTGCCACAGGGCTGTATCTGTATTTTAAGCGTAAAGGCCTCTACACACCGGACACGATGAGACCAGCGAAACTATGCAGCGATGTGACAAAATGAATAGAACCTATACTTTTGAGAAGTGTCTTTCACACCACAGCCTACACAATAGGCGAAGCAGGGGTGACACCTGGGCGACACTGGAGCAATGCGAAATAAATAGGATTGAATCCTATTTTTTACAATGTGTCTTGGAAACTAAGGAATTAACCAATCAGAGAACAGTTTCAATGCACATGGTCAGGCAGAATGAAGCACTATCCAGATGGATTTAAAAATAATACTTGCCGTTCAAAAAACACCTGGAGCTTTGTGACAAAGGTCATCGCAATTATAAAGATACAAGTTTGAAAGACAACATATGGGAGTGTGACAGGGTAGCCGAGGGTTGACGTTCCTAGACCAGACAGCTGACAGAGACCACACAGGCAGGTACTCTGGTGAAAAGCGCACTACTGAAATTTCAAAATGTATTGCATAATGTATATATGCATATATATATATATATATATATATATATATATATATATATATATATATATATATATATATATATATATATATATATATAATATAAAGCGACCAATGATAATATTGCAAATTCTAATTCTGGGGTGAACATCCATGGCTGTCAATACGTGCAGGAAAAGAAAAGAAAATGAACATACCAATGGTTTTCCTGTGATCTTTCCTTTATTCTGAAGTATGCATCAAATGCACACACAGTTTAATCTTGATAGAAAACATCAAATAGGGTCTACTGCTTCTGTTTGGTGTGTGTGTGTGTTGAGTACATCATTTTCTTCTTTATGCATCCTGTCACTGTCTTACATGCAGCACAGTGTTTATCTCAGACTTTAGGCATTGGCTATTACTGTTTCTGTTTTTTTGTTTTGTTGTTATTGCCTGCATCTGCAGCTTTGGGGCTGAATAAGTATGCACTTTTTAATTTTTCTAGACTATTCTTCTTTTGTTGTGTGTATGTAGATTAAGCTTGTTATTCATTTACTATACAATGCTATACATATTTAGTATACTGGAGTCATGCTTATCAAAATCCCAGTTTATGTCGTACTCTCAATTGTATGTTGTGATAAACAAAAAAATGGTTACATAATTCTTTATCAGAAATTATTAGAATATTGGAATATTAGGAAAATACATTGACTTCTCAATGCAACTTTTGACTAAATGTATTGCATTTCTTTTTGGTACTACAGTATATGGAGGAACCTCTGTGTGTCACATTTGTACAGTACATTCTTGATACCATACATACACCAGTAGTCATAAACATACTATAGTGATAAAAGTAAAAACAGTCGCTGTTGAAACACAAAGACAGAATTTAATGTTGTAGCTTGTTTAAAGTTAAAAAATGACCCTTCTAACTGCTCATTTTTGTTTGTCAAATTGTTTTAAAGTAATGTTTAGGCTGCAGAGGTTGAATTAGGATGACAAGTTCAATGTTCCTCGTTTTACTGCGAGCACTGTTTAGGGTTACAGGTTTATTGGATGACAGAAGGATTGTACAGTTATAAGGCCAGGCATATAAATAGTGATTTAATTTCCTGGTTAGTATTCCTCCTAAATGTTTCCAGTTAGGAACATTAAATGGAGACAATTCAGTAAAATAGTCTTCTCAAAATAAAGCTCCTGAGGACTAAATATTTATTCCTGTACATGTACAGATAACAAGTGTGCATTTGTATGTTTCTTTGCACATTTGTAATTGTCCTACCAATTCAGAAGCATCCTATATTATTATTATTATTATTATTATTATTATCAGAAAACACTATTAATAGACTACCTTTATCGATACCTGTATATGTACAGCAACAATATGTTATTATAAGAACTTGTTTTTTTCTACACTTCGTAAGTGAAGGAATCTAGTCATAGCCGGTGTATTTATCATGTTTATAATAGCCTGCAATCTTGTCACATATACTTTTTCCTTTAATAGCGGTTTAAATAACAATATATGTAGTCGTGTAAAGTTAAAAGTAACTAGTGAAAAAAGACTATTGGCTGGTTTCACAGACCTTGATTAGCACTAATATTGGACTTCTTACTGAGTTGTCAGTCTGTGGTGCAGTTTGTCTTTTTTTAACACAATGTCAAAGTTCATATAACTGGCATGTTTACATTCTGAAGAATGATTTCACTAGAAAACGTCACACACTGTAGAAGTTCTTGAAATGAACATCATGCTGGATTGGAAACCCTACCAGATCTTTTGTGTGTCATTTTACTGTCTGTAGCATTCTACACTAAAAGAGCGTCTGTCTCAGAGTTACACCCAGGACTTTTCCCCATAACGTTTTTTTTTTTAAACAAAAAGCAAAGCAAAATATCTTTTTTTTTTTGTAATTGTTATTTTTCATTAAGCCAGACCCATTCCAGCAGTAGAGATTCTCTGTGTTTTATATATTTCTGGGTGTAACCTCGATGTCTAACATGCCACATTGCTGGCGCTTTTTTACAATAGCCTGCATTTAAAAACTAAAATTCAGTAGAAAAATACTTTCTGCTCCAGCTGTTTGCTTTCCCCATGCTGACTGCATTATTTAAGCCTAACTGAATTGCAGTGTAAATACAGCCAGCTTTTTAGAGTTGCTCATATTGACTATGCTGCTTCCTAACCATGCATGTTGCACCTCCATTTTTGTTTAGATTGCAACACCCCTGCTGAGGAGGCCACTCCAGGTATGTGCGTTTTCCATTCCCTGCCTGTGCTTGGAAACGTGACACAATGTGCAGTTACCTTTCCACTGCAGCCATGATGCTTCTGCTAATTTTATCCGACAAGCTAGATCTGTTTCTTTTTTTGAACGCCAGTAGTTTACAAGATCATATCATTTACTGCTGTCCTCATGCAAACCATAAAATTGGGTGTTATTTCAACAGACAAAAGCAAATTTAAAAGTACAGATTTATTTAAAAGGTAAGTTCTTTGAAATAGGACAATGGTAATGCAGTTATGTATATATTGTTTTATATGTAAGTAGCAATCAACATATTGACAAGGCCACTGAGTGTTTTTTTTTTTTACAGTGATTTTCTAAGGGAGCGAGTGTGGCTTATAAAGTTGTTGTTTTTCTTATTGGCATAACTAATATTACATTTTTTAAAGGGATCACATATAAATTATACAGTACCTTCAATAGAACTGACTTTGTTTCCCCAGGAGAATGGAGCGAGGCCCTTTATCCGTTGCTAACGACTCTCACAGACTGTGTAGCTATGATGAGTGATAAAGCTAAAAAAGCTATGGTGTTCCTGCTAATGCAAGACACTGCCCCAACAATAGCTATGGATCTGAGTCTTCAGTACCGGAGGGATGTAGTCTTTTGTCAAACAGTAAGTGCAGTGTTTAATTATATACTTAATTATCAGTGATGAATGTACTGTAATACTATTGAGAGTATTGATAACACTGGCCATCCACATTCACTTGAACAGCAACAGAGCTTCATAGCCCTGTGTGCAGGGTGTTGCAATGTGCCCCGCCCCTGTGTGTATTTTTGTGTTATATGTTGCGTGTTTGTGTTAATGTTGGTGTATTGTAAAGCGCACGGGGTATAAAGTGAGTTATGAGCACGAGTGTTATAAAGTGTAATTTGTATTTAGGCACGAGGATTGCACAAATCACTTCATGTGCACAGTAAAAGTGTATTGATATGTGAGCATGGGAGTGCAAAGATTACTTCACGTGCAGGGATTCAAGTGAATAATTAATTGGTAATTGAATCCCAGCACAGTTGTGTATATATAGATGCAAAAAGCACTCACTCAGGGTTGTGTGTTTGGGAAGTAGAGAATGGGTGAGAGAGAGAGAGGAGATTTCATTTTAAATCAAATAAAATCTAATCTAAAATAACAAATGCTAAGATACTTGTTTAGTGTTCGTCCACTCTGTCTGTTTGTCTATTTGTTTGTCCACCGTCCCGCTTTGTGTTTCAAACCTTTTATTTTCTGTTTTGTTTGTTAATAAACCGCACAGCAGCGCATTCAATTCACCACATCACCTCACAGTACTGTGTGTTTCTTTTTGGTCTGACGCCATCACTGCAACCACTCTGCCACATATGGTGTCCTGCGTGGGATAAACAACGCCTCCAGGAGCCAGACCAGGAAGGAATGAAGTGCGTTTTTTTTTTATTATTTTTTTGGGGAAAAAAAAGGAAGGTTGGAACTGGAGAGACGGCTGCGGGGAACTGGAGGACCTCCTCGGTGGTCTGGAGGACCAAGGCTAGTGCCTTGCTTGTGGGGTATACGGGCACACACTGGTTCTCTGCCCCTTCCAGGAAGAGGAGGAGGAACCAGCCCAAGAGAGGAATGTGGAGAGAAGGAGCAGGAAGAGAAAGGGGGAGAGGAAAGCTGCAGCAGCAGGAGGAGGTCGGGGATGATGGCTGGAAGGCCTGTTTAAAGAACCTCGCGGCAGAGTTGTGCCCTGGCTGTGGTGCATATGGGCACACTTTGGCCCTTTGCCCCACGCAGTATAAAGAGAGGGAACTAACACCCAGATGGGGGAACCGCGAGCGTCCAGAACCTAGACGGGAGGACTGCAAGGTGGTTTCACCTCCACAGCCTGAGCGTGAGGAGCCCGAACGTCCTGCAACTGAGTGGGAGGAGGCCGAGTGTCCACAGCCCAAGAAGGAGGAGTCGGTGTGTCCACAGACCACAAAGGGGAGTCGGAGCATCCACAGCCCAAGAGGGCAAAGGCAGAGCATCCACAGCCCAAGTCTCCACCAGCAGAGGAAGAATGCCAGCAGTCCCCATCTTCACCAACAGAGAAAGAATGCCTGCTGTCCCCAGTTGCACCAGCAGGAGCTGCCTCTGCCTCCCCCACCTCCACAGGCTGGAGCAGAGCAGCAAAACAGTACTGTATATATTAAACTGTACATACTAAACGCAAAAGACAAGTCTGTGTAACAGGAAAACTGTACATATTAAATGGTATATATGTTATAAACTAGTCTGTTTTAACCAGAGTAATTCCACAGTAAAACCCATGCTGTTTGGCAGGGACATGCCTCCTCAATAGGTTGTAACAAGGTCCGTTATAAGTGGAGTGCACCTGTATATATCTTTAGATGGTTTGCAGCTGTATCTCCAACTCTTATCAGTTTATTCACAGATCAATAAGGATTTTTGTGTGAAATTGAAATTGTTATTGAATAACAGTCACCTGATGAATACGATTTCTCCCCCCCAACCCCCTGACTTTAAAACACAATCTACTAACAGTGCCTTAGGGCATGCATACTAAGAGACCAGATTGAAAAAAAACAACAAAAAAAAACCCTATAGAGTGTATGGCAAACCCTGACATACGCAGGTACGGCATGATACTGCAGGTGAGCTTTCTTTCATTTGACGTACCTGCTTACGTCCTGGAGCTGATGTAGTTACAGTATCCCATTGCCAAACTTCTAAGGAAACACATGCTTCAATCTGGACTCATCCTCAGCCCTGCATGAAATATAACCACTTGTTCAACTTACATTCTGCTCTTAGACATTTGTTCCCATGCTTGCACTTGCCATGACTACAGTTCCGTAACTCCCTGAAGTGTGTCCACAATGTAAACAGACCACAACTATTGTCATTGCATTCCTGACCACAAGGATAACAGCCACAAACATTCTACAGTGACAGTTATTTCACAAACTACATCTATTTAGTAATCTATATTTCCCAGTACAGGTACCTGATTTGCTGAGCTGCTTAAGACTATTCATTATTTGTCCCCATGTTATTTTCTACTTGCTGTGGCTATCAGTCACGGTGATGTAACTTCTCATGGTGCTGTTTTTACACTTGGTGGAGGAATATGTCTGTTATTGATATACGTTGTTAAATTTTGAATAGGTAAATTGGATCAGTGCTTCAGTTGTACTAGAAACTTCGATTTTGTTCTGTCTCGTTTGATTTTCACTGTGTTAATACTGTGGTTTTCAACCATGGTCTTCAAGTTCCCCCTACAATCAATGTTTTTGTTTCAACCAGAAAGAGCATTTAGTTTAAAGCGTTCTCTCGGGGGAACTTACTGTGCTTGTTTACTTTCCAGCTGACTGCCCTGATTTGTGGATTTATAATCAAGTTGAGGAACTGCCTTCACGATGATGGCTTCCTGCGCCAGCTCTACACCATTGGCCTGTTGGCACAGTTTGAAAGTCTTCTTAGTACATATGGTAAAAAAAAACAACAAGCAAACAAAAAAAAAAAACCCCAAAATATTAATTATATAAGCTTTAAGAAAAGGATCCCTGCTTATTATGTTATTTTACTCTGGTGCATGTTCCAGGCTTTTTATGAAAATAAAGTAAATCTGGAAATGAAACCTGAAGTTGTTTCTTGTTAGTTTTGTAGCATTACTGATCTGTTTCTAAAACACTTTGGCCAAATTGTACAATTGTTATAAAATATGGCTGCCATATTAAAATCTTGTGACTTTATAGATTCTATATCGTAGAGACCATGCATGTTTGATAACAAAACATACAACTGTATCTCATTGTACCTCTTTTTATTTACAAAACATTTCAATGTAGTTTTTACTGACCCCATACACGCAAATGTTTACTGGGGTTTCATATAAACAGGCCAGATCTTTGTGTAAAACTGTTATCTACTGTACTCCAGTAAAATATCTTCATTCTTCAGATTGTTACAATAGAGTATACACTGTACGAAATTGCCCACAAATACCAATATGAATGGCTGAATGCTACATGTGTAAATATTATTGTGTGTTTGTGTTCAGGAGAAGAGCTGTCAATGCTAGAAGACATGAGCATAGGAATTCTGGATTTGAGGAACGTGACCTTCAAGGTTACACAGGCAACTTCAGGGTCATCTCCGGATATGTTGCCAGTTATCACAGGAAATCGGTACAGTACCATCTAGTGATTTACTAATGTACCGGGGGGTTACACAAAGAACACCAAGAAAGCTATTTTCTCTTTTTACTAGTGGAACTGCAGTATATTTGGAGAAATCAACTAACATGTTGCCATTTATGTATGTTACAAATGCCTTTTGTGTACATTTGCAATTCACACACCTAGTAATAGTGTGGCAAAATGTAAAATAATTCCCAAATAGAAGTGTTCAAAGTGGAAAGCGTTGTTGAACAAAACTGCACAACAAGTGCATGTTCTTTCTTTCATTTATATGAAATGTTACCTGTTACTTTAACTGTGTTATTTCACCACTACTTCAACTGTGAATATCTCACAAACCATGTGAGATGCCAGCTTCATTTTGTTCAGTGTTAAAGAAACTCCTCACCTTCTGAGACAGTGACTTCATATTTGCTGGGTTATATAAACACAGAACGCTATACTGTATTGGTGATCATTACATTAACCTCTGGCCTAATACTGTCATATTGAGTTCATGTGACTTAAGTTTCTGGGTGTAGAGAGAGGACTTTGAGTTAAGGCATACATTTTTTTTTTCAGTTAAGTTCCATTACTAGTGTTGTTCATTAGCCTTATATGATCTATATTACTCTGGAATACAAATCAGTCTATACAGGGTTTCTTAAATAAACATTTGCTACTGGTTTTAGTGATGGATTTAATGTGAGGATCCCTCTGCCTGGCACAATGTTTGACGCACTGCCCAGAGAAATCCAGAACGGCATGCTGCTACGAGTCCAGCCTGTTCTCTTCAATGTGGGAATCAATGAGCAGCAAACACTCGCAGAAAAGTATGTGGAAATTCCTTTGGGTTTTGTCTGTGATATTGTGGTTGATTGTGTTTTTAGTTATATTTGTCCTTTACTTCCAACCCCCATATCAAATGAATTGAACGATAGTAGCTTTAATGGTTCGGGTTTATGGATACAGAGCCATGAATATCATAATTTGAATGAAATTAAGTCTTTACCATTCGTTATACTCTTTCTTTTTTTAAATGTATGTGATTGGGATGTCAGCAACTCTCAATGGATGTTATGCTTGTACAAAAGAGAAATGAAACCGCAAATGTAAAAAAAAAAAAATCTTTTGTTTGCTGCACAACAAGAGACTGATTCCACATAATTGGCAGGGAGTAATTACCGATAAAGATTTGTTTTTAGGATAATGTTTTCTGACATGTCTGTAACAGTGTTATAGTGACATCATGTGACTGTCTCTCTTATGTCAGGGTTTTGTTTTTATTTGTTTTTATCATAGGTTTGGAGACACATCATTACAAGAACTCATTAACATGGAAAGTTTAGCTCGCTTGAATTCTTATTATGAGCAGTTTAAAGAAGTTTTGCCTGAAGATTGTAAGTATATTTCAGCACATAATTGCATTGTTACAAATGGCCTTAACCACTTATCTAGTCTTAAAATTGTCACTGAAGAGTAATGTAAAACTTTTGTTTCAAGTAAAGATTTATATTCATTCATAAATGTTCAGCCATAACTATTAAACACTCAATTGTGTTGTGTTTGTAGAATAGTAAAATAAATGTGTAGAAATACAAAAGTAATGTAGAATTCTTCAACTGAGAGAGACTTATAATCAAAATGTTTGTTATTTAATTTTACAGTATTTCTAAATTTACCAAAACTGAGTGTTTTAAAGTTATGGATGAATTTTTAAGATGTTTTCGTCTTAAAGCTGACAGAGTCAGGCCCCAAATATTTAAAATCTGAAGTAGACTGAGTTGTCTATAATAAATATAGTAAAACACAAGATAGATACTTATTGCCTGTCACTAATGACGCAGATAGGAACTATTGCATCAGGATTGCGTTCCCTCCCTTTAACCCAAGTGCAGGAGTCTCAGGCAGTGAAGTAACAAACCGTTTCCGCAGCCAGTTAGTCCTACCTTAATAATGTCAATACTACTATAATCCGAGAAGCTGCTACTCTTGACGTCGTTAGCTATCGTGTTCACCGAGTCTCCTCCCACTAGCACTAGACAGTTGCCTTTTTTCTGTCAATCTTCCTCTCACTCTTGTGCTGTTCCTTTCCAAGTTGACACTCTTTTTAAAAATGTAAAAACAACAAAAAAAGTCAAAGATGTTACAAACGGTACCGACCGATGCCGCACTAATGCAAATAAAGAAAAGATAATTCCTTATTGATTGCCTTGCTATGGCAATATAAAGCATGCCTATCCTCTCAAATCAAAGGATATTGTGTTTATTATATAGATTTACTTTCCAAAGATTTGGTTGACAGATTGGTAAATTGGTAAATTGGTAGGTTGGTTGAGGTGAACGAAGACAGATAAATTGGTAGGTTGGTTGAGGTGAACGAAGACAGACCCGAGAAATCTTGTAGATCAAGAATCCAGTTATTTATTCACAAGCCACAAACATGAATTGCAAGTGGATGTTTTTTATTGAAAACTCGCACTTATTGGTGTCCCAACATTTGTATGATCCATTCTCTAGCTACCAATTTAAATCTTGATGAATTAAATTTAAATATCATGCGTAATTCATATTTTTCAATGCTTAAAACACCCAATACACAACTTAACCCATATTATATAATATGTGGAATGTCTCTCCTAGTCACTTTCTTTGGGATTACAAATCATTTTATCTAGCGATTAACAGGACATGCTACAGTTGGGAAGCAGAACATAACTGACTTAAAAAAAAAAAAAAAAAAAAAAAAGTCCAAAACTATTATCTGTACATTTCATATGTCCTGTAATTATCACTGAAATAACAAAACAAAGAAATGTATGGAGAAAAAAAAATTGCTCTAGCATGTGGTATCCAGATCCTACTGTATGTACACAAACAAGCATCATTTTCAGTAAAAACCAAAGGGCTTCTGTTCCTGGTCGTGTTCTGATGATTATGCCAACTCTGAATTACTGACAGTACAGGCCTCCGAGATGGAGGTGAATTATGGTTTGAGAAAGGAGATGCTCAACAGTATTCGGACATTTGATCAACCTGCCCAGGTTATCAAATTTGGCTGTTACATGCATCATCTTATGCGCATTCTTTGACTGACATTGTCAGACCAGAAAACCCCCATAATAATTTTGTTTTGTTAGGACAGTGATAATGAATATTTTTCAAAGAAGTATTAAACAAGGTTTTTGTTTGTTTATTTCAGGTCTACCTCGATCGCGCAGCCAGACTTGCTTGCCAGAACTGTTAAGGTTTCTCGGTCAGAATGTGCATGCAAGGAAAAACAAGAATGTGGATATCCTTTGGCAAGCAGCTGAGGTATAGAAAATCTGTATTTATAAAAAAAAGAACAGGCAGATCGTTGATTAGTAATGCATTTGATTTAACTTACTTGGGAAATGCTTTAGCGTACACTGCAATGTCGGCAAGTCACTTTGGCTGGCTCACTAGAATACAGTTCTTAGCTCATTTGGTTTACTTAAGGTCAAGTTGAGACTCAAACATGTTTTCATTTTTTGTGTATATTAAGTTTTTGTGTTTTTTCATTTTCTTTGGTTAGACGGTGCTTTGAAAAGTTAGCCCTCTCTAAAATGTAAATGTATTAATTAAAAAACAGACCTTAAAAACATTCTTTAAAGGATCGAACATATTTTAAATCTGTTTTTGGTAACTCAGCTACAATGAGGATATTCAGTGTGACTGAGTTCTAGAACAGATTACCTCAGTATAGTTTGTTCACAATGCTCCATGCTGAGCTTTGAATACAGGGCTCATTTATTTTATTGTATCCTTGGTTGATGTAACTATACTAACAAACAACTCTTGTTATAAAATAACATTATAAATAGTCAAGGCTGCTACCGTGAATTGATCAAACTGCCAACCTAAAAGCTAGTAAGCCTTTCCCAGTAAAGTAACCTGAAGAACAAACGATGGAAACCAAAGCAAAAGCACATGTAATGTTCATGCAAGATCACTACAGGCCTTTATTTGTCAAAGAGTAAGATCCATGAATGTCTTCCATTTTTTCTAGATATGTCGTCGCCTGAACGGAGTTCGCTTCACCAGCTGTAAAAGTGCCAAGGATAGGACAGCCATGTCGGTGACGCTGGAACAGTGTCTGATCCTGCAACATGAGCACGGCATGGCCCCCCAGGTCTTTACACAGGCCTTGGATTGTATGAGGAGGTAGGTATCACACTGCCTGGTTCTCTTACTATGGGACAGTGCCAACTACAGAAGGAAATAACACACCCACTCATCCGACCTGATTTAGAAATATTCCCACACAACTAGTAAAGACCATAAATAAAATAATGTAATATATATAGAAATTGGCATATCTTTTTCTACCTGTCTTTCTATCTTTACAAGCCTATTTCTTTACCTATGGCTATGATCGCTTTTTGTCAATGAACTGCGAGCAAATGTATTGGTATCAGATGGAATTTGTGACATGCTTAAAAGTGATATTCTGATATACATTGAAGTGCAAGATAATTTTATTTAGTTGCAAACAAACTGATTGACGTTTAGAATAATTAAGGAGTGAAAAAAGTGTGTGTAGAGGCTTAAGACTTCTGCACGTATGGATTGCAACCTATCGACCCCAAATTACTATTTTATTTATTTATGTATCGATTTGTATTTTATGCTCCCTATCTTAAGAAGAGTGTTAAAACACCACTTACCTTATAGTAACATTAGCTGGGAAGGATAGGACTGGATCACTTTTGAATTCCCCCATAGCCTTTATCTGGTAGTGCCTGCTTTCTGTTCATAACCTTGTAATAATATCTAGAGGATATTTCCAGTTTTGGATTATCTTCCCACTGGTAGGGGGAGGGGGTCCATCCTTCTTTTCAGCAAGACCAATTCGACACACAGCTGATTGATGGAACACAAGGCTTGGTTCTTTTCTGAGACATGAATCGGACTAGTAAGATGCACACGGTCAGCACATGAAGTCTTCAGTGTTGAACTACTGTGCGGTCTCAAGGTGGCTTTCTGTTTTGTTTTTTAAGACTAAAACCTAGTGAATCCGGTTTTTGGTTATAGTTTTGAAGGGAAAGTTGTTATATTATCTGATTTACCAAGTTTTAACTTGTCTAAGACTATTGCGATTTACAAAAAAAATAATAATCTAGTGGTGAAGGAACGTTTCTACTGTTGACTAAAATCTGTACAAAATGAGAGCGTTAAGATTTACAGCTTTGAAGGATCTCAGGTTCATGAAACACTTGATTTATGCATCCCAGATGCTAAACGACATGCACACAATTTATACTCTGAAGAATCTCTCTGCAGTTAGCACTTGTTCCTTTATGCTTATTATTTTCTAGCAATAACACTGCTTGCTATTTGTCCAGCAATTTGGCAGCAGGAATGTTTCATAATACTACAAATGTCGCTCATACCTGTCAAATAAGCATTTTTCATTGATCATTCATGATGTCTTGTTTGTTAAAGTGCTTCTTTCTGAAGGATAGTCAAAGTACAATGAAATCTTTAATACTGGCACAAGCAACTTCTGATTTACTTTGAAAATGTCCACGAAAGAAAGGATAAGACCTGAAGCCTGTGTGGTAGTACAATCCTGTTTGGTCCTTGTCGACTTTCATTTTTGTTAAGCATACTTTTGTGTGTTGTCACAAATGTTCTAGTGTTCAACTCTTGTGTCCTTTCTACATGTGTCTGTCTGATTTGCACCTTTCTTCTGAAGTACGGTAGTTAATGGGTGCTAAAGTAGCCAGCTCCTAATTTAAATGTTAGCAGCTGGTTTCAATTGCTCCAACACCCAACTTATAACTGAATGAATTTGCTTAAATTGACTTCTGTTGTTTACCGTACATTTAAAGAATTATAAACTATACCAGTATGGTCAAGTTAGTTACAAAGTGCACCAAGTTATGTGATTTTTAGTACTTTGGATGAGAAAGGGTGAAATCTACGATGGTTGTTCATGTTCGCCTTTTTTCAGCTTTTCTATTCTATTTTCATTTCTAGTTGCGCACTTATCTAGCATGTGGAAGCATGGAAGTGCAGCATGGCACACTGCTTGACAGACGAAATGTACTGAACATGAAAAACCATTGCTGTTTCTTACCTGTTTTTTTTTTCTTTTTTCAAAAGACTACAGAAAATTTCTCTTATGTTTCTCTTCTTTTTTTATCCTCTCTCTCTCTTTTTGTTGATGGTTTATGATTTATGCTTTGGTTTTCTTTTGCTTTCCATGATTGTTCTTTTTTTTTTTTCATTGATTGGTTTGTTTTGACCTCTACACCATGTCAATGTGCTTTCCTCTCCTGTTCCTGGTTCTTTCTTTTAACCTCTTCTGTTGGTATTATTTCCATGACAATCCTGCCCTGGCATGTCCTTGTCCCATTCCTCCTCTTATGCTTCTTCCCCCTCCCAACTTCTCCTTTTTCACAGCATTGGAACACGGGAGGTAGTCACGCAGAAGAACTTGAGTGGTCTGTTGCCCATCCGTGATTTCAGGCTAGACCCCAGCCTCCTCTACTCTATCCCTTTATTAGCACTGAGCCCCAATTTACTTGTTGTGTGGCTGTTTCTGAGTGTAGCCTACCTGCTGGCTAAAATGCGTTGCAAGTGAAGTGAAGTGAAGAAAAGAACAAAAAGTGTATAAGCAAGTGGACAGAGGAATGTGCACTTCAAATGCCTGCCATAAAATATAATGCCTTACTGTTATAAAAAATAAATAATAATAATAATAATAATAATAATAATAATAATAATAATAATAAATACAAAAATAAAATTGTATAATAAGTAAATGTAAATATACATTAAATTATTTTATCAAAATATTATTAAATAAGTTATATTAAAATATTAATATTGTTTATCACTGTTTAAAAATAAACAACAAAAACTTTCCCAGTACCACATAGTTCTAGTTAATACATAAAATAGGGGTTTAGAAGACAGTACATTTCTTTTTCCAGTTCTTTCTACTACTCCCTTTGTCTTAAGCTTTACAGTCTGTTTTTTTAAGTCTTCCTTGTACGTTGTTTCTTATGGCAAGAGCCTTACCAAGCTTGTAATACTATTTTTAATTTGTGTACTTTCTAAAGTTACTTGTATTTTGACAACTGAGAGTGTTGTGATTTTAATATCAGGATTAGGCTTTACCATTGGGCAGCAGTAAGCATTTATTTGCTTATCGTAAAATAATGTGCATTTATTGCTATTTTGTGAAGAACAAACCAAGATATAAGATCAGAATTTTTGTACATTTTTTTTTTTGGTGACAATGTTAGCAAAAAATACACCGAAAAATGCATTTAAAGAGGAACGGCTTCAAGCTGTACGATTCTGAGTTATTATAAGAGCTTTCATTGTGCTTCTAGCTGTAGTTATAATGGCAGTAGTTTGGTTAGTGACTACTTAAAGATGCTTCCAGGAAGAGTTTTGATATTACAAGTGGGTAATAAAGAGATGTAGGGTTGTGCAGCAAATACGACTGAGAATTTTTTTTTTTTTTTTAAGGTTGTGTAGGCCCTTGGAATAATAAAAATCATGGCATATCATGTTAACTGTATAAACTGAAGAAATGGTTAATGTTGAATAATTTGGAAGTCACCAGAAAATGATCTGATCCACTATTTTTAGTGTAGACTGTCTGCAGGCCTGTCATAGCCTGAAACAGTCAATTGTAACACATAGAAATGTGCGAAAAAGAAACTTTGTAAAATCTTAGTAATTTAAGCATTGTCACAACGATTAAACTTATTTATGTGTGGCCACACATATTCCAAGGTGATTTCCATTGTTCTGGAGGAATCTGTCCAGGCACAACAGCTTTAGCAAGAGAACCCTAATTATGTCCATGCATAACGTAGTCACTTGAAGAGGCCTGTGGGGACAACTGCACCATGACCAGGGAGCAGAAGCTCCACATTGGCCCACAAATATACATTTTCTGTTTGGTGTATTTAGAGCTCAGACATTTAAATTAGTGGTAAAAGAACATATGCATAACTTCACTAAAAACTATTTTTAAAACTAAAACGCCAATAAGATGTGTATTTTCACCGAATCATGGAATCTATTACCTTTTTTTTTTTTTACATGTAGTATATTGTTACTTCTCAAACTACCAAGGTGAAAACATTGCATGCAGCTTTTTTGTTTCCAATAATTACGATTTATGTCATTGTAATTAATATTACTGCAATACTTGAAGCATTTGCAGTCCATGTTTCATTAGCTCTGACCATCCGCCACTGTCCTTAGTGCTGGCTAAAATGGTTCATTTTGTCATTGTCTAACAGCCATTTTGTTTCTTCACTGCTGTCATTCTCTGTACTTGTTTTTCCCCCAGTGAGGGTTGTCGCCGAGAAAACACCATGAAGAATGTTGGATGTCGCAAGTATGCCTTTAATACTCTGCAGTTGAAGGCTTTTCCAAAACAGTACAGGCCTCCAGAAGGAACCTATGGGAAAGTTGAAACTTGATAGGACATAAAAAAAATATATATACAAACTTTTAAACTTAAGATAAAACAGAACATTGTGGATTGCTTAATGCACTGTTAAATATTAATTTCAGTTATGTATAAAAACAAACAAAACAAAAACCCAACAGATAGAACCAGCAAAGCTGTTTTGTAGAGATTTCACTGAGTTGTTTACACAAGACTATACAGTAGATAAAGCATGCTTCTTCGACATACTCGGTTAAATAGGACAAGAAGTAAACCTCTAATTAATAGTACTGTACAATAAACTATTACTGCAGCTAGGTTTTCTTCATTCCTTGCACATGAATGCACTTCACACACAGTGCATCAAGTATACCTGTTACTGAGTGTAAACTTCCCTGGTTAGGGAACTGTGACTAAAACTCTACTTCAAAGTGAACCACCTTTGTGAAAAACTGGTATAAATTTAGGCTGAATTAAAACTGGTGTTTAGGTTTGAAAATAAATGAATGTGAAAATAGTGCAGTGGTAGAAAATCCCAGGAAGGTCAGTGGAGGTTTTAAAATATACATTTCAGTCTAATTAAACTGAAAAGTTTGGTGGGTTTGTGACAGGTTGTTAAATATTGTGATAAAGACCTAAATTAAGAAAACAAAATATATGACATTCCAGTTATCATCACTTATGTAGGCAAAATGTCAGTTTTCCTTATTTCCCAGTGAAAATATTTCAATTTATTAACCTCAATGTGTACTGTAAGCATGCTTCACTGTTACCGTAAAGTGACAGATTCCACAGAATGTAATTTTTCCTGGGACTGCTTTGCTGCAAAGAGGCTGCAGAGGTTGTCTTAAGAAATTAACAATGAGGCAAAAGTTCAATACACTTTATCTCATTGGGTTTTTCAGAATGTAATTGCATAATATATATTACCTAAGTCATTTTTTAATTTACCATTTATAAACAAATTTATTAAAAACAAAACAAAAAAAGACCTAGACTTACGCAGTTGCTTGAATTAAATTTCCTGCCGTACTGCATACATTATATTTGCTGTATTGCCTGTATCACTGAGCTTACAGCTTTGAGAATACAGTACAAACCACCATGTGAATGCAGTTCACTTCCATCACTTCACAGCAGCTTCTTGTGGCTGAAAATATGCAGTACATGAACAATATAATGGTAAAACAAAGCTGCTGTAGCATGTTTAATATAGTCAGGCACAAATTCCCTTGTTATACTGGGGTATTGTACATTAAAATTGTCGCCGGTGTAAATTTTTTACTTAGTTTGCACAACTGATTTGGATCTTATCGATCAGAACATCTATTGATGTCTCACTAAGCGTTAAACTTTTTTGGTGACACATGCAAATCACAGTTGACTCAGACTAATATTCACAATAAACTGAAATCGCACTGAGAACAGTTTAAGCAACACAGAAAGTGCTTTATTTCACATGAAACACACATGTGATTTTAAATATGTTATATTGCTATGGTTGCTGTTCTTAAATCCCCTTGTAATGTACGTGTTCTAGTGTAATCATTACTGTGAAATATGTAGTATTGTTTGAAATGTTACATCAGTGGCAGAGATCTGATCTAGCCCTTACTGTTGTTGATTCCCTAGTCTGTTGAAAAAGTTAATGAACCATTAGTCTGTTGAAGTGAACTGCAAATATCCAGTTACATTCACATACTGTGACATCATTTTCATGTTGCTTCAAAAACATAATAAATTAAAGATGCTGAACAATTATAGGGGGAAAAAAAAAAGTAAGTGACTTGCATGTTAACTGAGCACCCAAGTACAACATGCATAATATTCGAGTGTAATGTCATGCTGACTACAGTAGGGGCTCATTTGAAAATGTTTTTGTAAAACAGTAATACATTTGTGTAGGTCACTTTTAAATTGGTACTTAATGCACTGCAGATATGAAAAGAAGTTTACTATGTTGAATAAACACAGTATATTGGGAAGCAAGAGACAAAATAGCAACCCATAGCTGTTGCATGCAGGTGGATACAGCTGCTGAATTTCAAAAGTACAATCAATAGGTTTCACTGCTGTTACATGCCACTTTAAACAATTAGACAATCGCCCCTCAAACTGTTACTGCTGTGCTCACAGATTCCTCAAACAAAGCTCACAGTTCTGTGCAGAATCAATTGACTTACATTGTGTGATTGACTGTAAGAGTGAAATTTTGTAAATGACAATAAGATGCAAGCTAGTGTAGCAGCACAGTTCACGGTTTGAAAGACTGCACTTCTACGTTAACAGCACAGCTGAAGTTGCATTGTTGTGCACTGCCACCTTCACAAGAGGCATTCACAGTTCCACTGCAGATCACACAGGTAACACCATTTTAGTAGCACTTTTATCAATTTATCAATTTATCAAGAATGGGGGGAAAAAAGGTGTCTTACTTTTGATGCATGTAGCAAAGCTAACATAGTTGTACTTTAAGGTACTAATTTACTGCATAAAAAGTGACACTGATAAGAACAACTGTGAAATGCAACTTGTATTGTCTAATTGTACTGTGTACACACATCAGTCATTTTTATTTTGAAGGATAAATATATTGTACATTTTTTAGTCTGAGCACCTAGAGTTCCATTTTATTTTGCTTTGTGTTCTTTATATATACTGTAACATTGTGTAATTCAAGACAAATGCTCAGTCACAATGCCAGTTGCCAAGTTGAAGCATTCAATTTTCTTTATTTATTATTTTTTATTTTATTTAATGTTTTATGTTTTTGTTACTCACAGCCAGTCTTTTCAGATTTAGCTATGCTGTATATGTGCTTTTCCCAGTGCCCTCCTATACAACTAAAGCAATTAGAAGAATTGACAATAAAATAAAATAAAAATTCTTATGGTGTATTTTTTTTCTTTTGAATTGTGATTTGTGATATGTTGAATGTAGAATCATGGCTGATAGTGACTATCATTACAGAATATATGCCAAGTTTAACCAGTCAGTAACAAACCTGCCAGTTTCAGCAAAAGTATGTGCTGTATATTTCAGGTGTTACCAGTTAGTTTGTTTATTGTCCAGCTGATGTATATCATATACTGTAAACATTGCATCGAATTTAGGATTTGGAATATGTCCTCATTGCATAATAAAGGAGTTGTATTCAAAGTAAGTTTTCTATTTAATGAAAATAGTTATGTTTTAAGCCAGATTTTTAAAAAGACTTGAGAGCATTTACCTTCCTTTTAAACTTGGCTTTGTGCATTGCATGAGCTGTCAACCTTTGTAAAATGGGGCCATTTTGGCATTTAATAGCAATGAACATTTAATAGCAATGAACATTTAGCATAGCCGTACACTGCTACTTTTTTTTTTAAATATATAAACTGACCTTATGTTGCTTGAACCTTTTGAACTGTTTTATAATTAAAAAGGATGCAAAATCACATGGCATTTGGAAATAAGGAAATTACTTCCAAAGCCTGTTAATGATTATATCACAGTATTGTCATAACAGAACACAGAGCCGCCAAATGGTGTCTAACAATTCAGCTCTGAAACACATGGAAAGTAAAACGTGCAAATTGACCATGATTACTGGAATCCTGGACCTTACTATCCTATATATATATATATATATATATATATATATATATATATATATATATATATATATATATATATATTTTTTTTTTTTTTTTTTTTTTTCATCTTCATCTCTTTAAACCAGATCCATTTGTCCCACTTTGCATCCATTTTTAATGTGAGCGTCATCTTTAAACATACTATTTGTATATATTTATTGTAATGCGAACAACATAAAGACTGAAGTTGTTGAAAGATGGAGTTCACATTATAGAAAAGGATGCAAAGAAGGAAAAAATTACCTTAGAATGAGCAAAATAGCACCAGTCGGTCTACTTAGGATTCAATAAACATGGGAAAAATAAGAATGTGGCAATAGATGTTCATTTCTGCAAATATACCCTATTGTAGTTCTATTAAACTTCATCATCTTCCACTGTAAATATTGAATTTTTGGCTGTCACAGACAAGATTACCATCTTATCCTGTCCTTTAACTTTATGTATGTGCTATAGTGATACTATAACGCCCCTCTGAACCTGTGCCTGCGCGAGCAGGTAGGACAGATGAACCAAACAAAGTGCTGGGAGAGCCGGAGACCAATGAAATGTTTCTGATTGAACAGGTAAGATTTTTGCAATCGATGTTGTAAATTCTGAAGACATTTTGACATTAAGACCCGAAGCATAACGAAAATAACTTGTCAAATTTATTTACAACTAGCGATTTGTTACTAAAATCATAATTATTTTGAAAAAAATATTTCAAGAATACATACAGCATAGCAATAAACTAGGGAAAGTAATGCATCGTGCTTAACCTACAGCCCGTAACGCTTAAGTTACATGTTTATAATAAAGACTAAACTTTTATCATGAAAAAGATACACTGCATTTATATACTTTGAATATTCAATTTCAATATCAATTATGTTAATGCCCCCTTCTGCTTCTTATTTACAAAATGGAAATGCCCTGGACAGAATATATGTGATTGAGGATAAGCTCTTGATAACATAACTTTGTTTATTATCGCAATGCAGTTAATATCAATAATGTAATAGTTGTAATATTTATTGTATAAAAACTTGCGTTATGCCAGGTTATTTTGACTTCTTCAGTTCAACCTCTGCTTAAAATTATATAAAAAGGGGTTGGCTTTATATAACTAGTGGTAGTGTTTTTTTTTTTTTTAACTGCGGTAGTGTTTTATTAACAACATACATCTGCACTGCAGGCCATAAAAGAAAAGAAAAAACTACATACAGAACCATAAACACAGACACATGACTGTCTCTGACATCACACAGCCTGGAATGACTACAGCAGAACTCTTTCCCAAAAACAACTTTGTGGATTTTGAAGACAAAATCTCCCAAGAATATACAACTGCAGAACGAATTAAGGCTCACACAGCTTAGCTCTCGCAGGGAGCTCACATAGGGTAGTGCTGCGTTCGCAACTCATAATTTACATATCGTGCTATTCACCCTCAACACCCACGGGTCAATACCCCATGAACCTTCGGTTCAGGGTTATGTTACAGTGTGTATTTAAAGTTACAGCCAATATCTCACGAACCATAGGTTTAGGGTTACGTTATTGTTATGAAATAAGCTGCAGTACCTAAATTACCACCCTTGTCATATGATTAGGCTGTAGCATATAATGATGACGTCTATTACGAGTTGCGCAAGCAGTCCTACCGTCTGTGAGAGCTACGCTGTGTGGGTCTGCATTCTGCAGCAATACCCCTCTCCAAAATCTCAGTGTGAATGAGAAGGGTATTACTGCAGCCTGTAGCTGCTGTGTCATAACGGAAGTTGAAATTCTCACATGGTATTTGGTGGGCGTATTTTTATTTCAGTTTGAGGTCATTGTTTGGTATGGAAGCTCCTTTGTACAGCAGTGTCAGCGCTGTGCTTTGGTGCGAGAGGTACCTGGTTCGCGCCTGCCCTCCGCCTGCATGTGGATTGCCTCGCCCTGTGTGAGGCGCCACTGCCTGTGAGAACCGAGATCGCTATAATTAATTCTACTTCAATGGAATGGTTGTGCTAGAGATATAATTAAGTAACAGAGCCTGTTGATGCGGCCTACTGTGTGGTAGATGACCAGGACTGGAATTATGCGTACCGAGCCATAGGTGACGGCGGTAACAAAAGTCAAGGTTATCTAGCACACAGTAGAGCCCGCATCGAGAGAGCTCTATTGCTACTAGAAAACAATTTATTTCTTTATTGTCTCTTTAAAAAAAAATTAAAACCTATATTTACCTTGAACTTCTGATATTTCGCCAGTTAACATTCCGTTGAGAAAAATAGTCCCTAACATAATTAGAATAGAAAAACGACACAGACGAAGAGAAAACATTATTATTATTATTATTATTATTATTATTATTATTATTATTATTGCTAACATATTTATTTATTGGGGTCTTACTCTTTCTTATTATAATTTATCTGGAAATGTACAATTGTTGCTGTGTAGTATTGAGTCGGTCATTCAAGCAGTCCAGGAGTGGACTGGCTGACACAGAAAGACCTGAAACATGATTGGCAGTTTGACTGGCTGGTTTTTAAGGGAGGGTGTTGTTTGGATCCTGCTGATGACAGAATTGTGGCCCAATCGTGTCTTCACTGTTGATTTGCTGTCCAGTAGTTAACATAAGAACATAAGCACATAAGAAAGTTTACAAACGAGAGGAGGCCATTCGGCCCATCTTGCTCGTTTGGTTGTTATTAGCTTATTGATCCCAAAATCTCATCAAGCAGCTTCTTGAAGGATCCCAGGGTGTCAGCTTCAACAACATTACTGGGGAGTTGATTCCAGACCCTCACAATTCTCTGTGTAAAAAAGTGCCTCCTATTTTCTGTTCTGAATGCCCCTTTGTCTAATCTCCATTTGTGACCCCTGGTCCTTGTTTCTTTTTTCAGGCTGAAAAAGTCCCTTGGGTCGACACTGTCAATACCTTTTAGAATTTTGAATGCTTGAATTAGGTCGCCACGTAGTCTTCTTTGTTCAAGACTGAACAGATTCAATTCTTTTGGCCTGTCTGCATATGACATGCCTTTTAAGCCCGGAATAATTCTGGTCGCTCTTCTTTGCACTCTTTCTAGAGCAGCAATATCTTTTTTATAGCGAGGTGACCAGAACTGCATACAATATTCAAGATGAGGTCTTACTAGTGCATTGTACAGTTTTAACATTACTTCCCTTGATTTAAATTCAACACTTTTCACAATGTATCCGAGCATCCTGTTAGCCTTTTTTATAGCTTCCCCACATTGTCTAGATGAAGACATTTCTGAGTCAACAGTAACTCCTAGGTCTTTTTCATAGATTCCTTCTCCAATTTCAGTATCTCCCATATGATATTTGTAATGTACATTTTTATTTCCTGCGTGCAGTACCTTACACTTTTCTCTATTAAATGTGATTTGCCATGTGTCTGCCCAGTTCTGAATCTTGTCTAGATAATTTTGAATGACCTTTGCTGCTGCAACAGTGTTTGCCACTCCTCCTACTTTTGTGTCGTCTGCAAATTTAACAAGTTTGCTTACTATACCAGAATCTAAATCATTAATGTAGAATAGGAATAGCAGAGGACCTAATACTGATCCCTGTGGTACACCACTGGTTACCACACTCCATTCTGAGGTTTTTCCTCTAATCAGTACTTTCTGTTTTCTACATGTTAACCACTCCCTAATCCATGTACATGTGTTTCCTTGAATCCCAACTGCATTCAGTTTGAGAATTAATCTTTTGCGCGGGACTTTGTCAAAAGCTTTCTGGAAATCTAAATAAACCATGTCATATGCTTTGCAATTATCCATTATCGATGTTGCATCCTCAAAAAAATCAAGCAAGTTAGTTAGACACGATCTCCCTTTCCTAAAACCATGTTGACTGTCTCCCAGGACCCTGTTACCATATAGGTAATTTTCCATTTTGGATCTTATTATAGTTTCCATAAGTTTGCATATAATAGAAGTCAGGCTTACTGGTCTGTAGTTACCTGGTTCAGTTTTGTTTCCCTTTTTGTGGATCGGTATTACGTTTGCAATTTTCCAGTCTGTCGGTACCACCCCTGTGTCAAGAGACTGCTGCATGATCTTGGTTAGCGGTTTGTAAATTACTTCTTTCATTTCTTTGAGTACTACTGGGAGGATCTCATCCGGCCCAGGGGATTTGTTTATTTTAAGAGCTCCTAGTCCCTTTAACACTTCTGCCTCAGTTATGCTAAAGTTATTTAAAACTGGATAGGAACTGGATGACATGTGGGGCATGTTGTCAGTATCTTCCTTTGTAAAAACTTGTGAAAAGTAATCATTTAATATATTTGCTATTTTTTTCTCTTCATCTACGATTTTGCCATTTGTATCTCTTAAACATTTAATCTCCTCTTTGAATGTTCGCTTGCTGTTGTAATATTGGAAAAACATTTTGGAATTGGTTTTAGCTCCCTTAGCAATGTTCATTTCTATTTCTCTCTTGGCCTTTCTAACTTCCTTTTTGACTTGCGTTTGCAGTTCCGTGTATTCTTTCTGTGTACTTTCTTTTTGGTCCTTTTTTAATGCTCTGTAAAGTGCCTTTTTTTCGCTGAATATTTTTTTTAATTGATCTATTAAACCATTTTGGCAATTTAGTTTTACATTTAGATTTGTCTACTTTAGGGATGTAATTGTTTTGCACCTCTAGTACTACATTTTTGAAGAACAACCATCCTTCTTCTGTGGGTGTTTTCTCTATTTTACTCCAATCTACTTCTGTTAGTCTCTGTTTCATACCTTCATAGTTTGCTTTTCTAAAATTGTAAACCTTAGCTTTAGTCATTACTTTTGGGGTTTTAAAAAACACTTCAAATGAGACCATGTTGTGGTCTGAGTTTGCCAGTGGTTCTCTGACCTCTGTTTTAGTTATTCTATCTTCGTTATTTGAAAAGACTAAATCAAGGCATGCCTCCCCTCTAGTCGGTGCCTTGACAAATTGTGTTAGGAAGCAGTCATTTATCATTTCCACCATTTCAATTTCATCCTTCGTGCTACCCACCGGGTTTTCCCATTTTATATGGGGGAAGTTGAAATCCCCCATTAGTATGGCTTCTCCTTTGCTACACGCATTTCTAATGTCATTGTATAACAGATTATTGTGCTCACCGTCTGAATCTGGCGGTCTATAGCATGCTCCTGTTATTATGCCCTTTGAATTTTTGTCCGTTATTCTGACCCATATGGATTCGGTTTTATTTTCTTTGTCCAGGTTTAACACCTGTGCTTCAAGACTGTTTCTTATGTATAGCGCTACCCCTCCTCCTCTTCTGTCCTGCCTGTCTTTCCTATACAGTGTATACCCACAAATATTATATTCGTCCCCATCACTCTCAGACAACCAAGTTTCTGTAACACCTATCACATCATAGTTACCTGTTAGTTAGTGCTAGAATTTTGTTTCTGAGCTTCTAGCATTTAGATAAATCTAATGGTTGTCTTACCTTTGTTGTTTTGTTTGATACTTCTAGCATTTAGATACCTGCTGGAGGATCTTTTCTCCAAGTAGACTGGTTCCCTTGTTATTTAAGTGCAGTCCACTTGCGAAGTGAGCCTTCATTAGTGTCATGTCACTGACATGATTTCCCTTGTCTCTAGACCAGCGTCAGAAAGTATGTTTAAGTAGCTTTTTATGTTGTCAGATTAGTTGGAGATTAGGATGTTAAGGGGAAAAAGCCGGTATTTGTGCACGGATTGATTTTAAAATATAATTCACAGTTAAGCACTTCAACGTTCCAGTGGGCATCTATGCAAAATAGAAGCCCGCTAGATCTGGCAGCTGATTGGCTGTTCACACTCAATCGTTTTCTAATCTTTGTAACCGAATCACAAAAATAAATCAAACAAAGTCACCGTATCACCTATTAACAAAACGTTGTTTAAATTAAATGCCAAACTTTTTAATAAGATGTCAATTGAGGAATGGCTAAATCAAAGCATCCCGGAAAATACGAGCACCTCTAAGATGTCTACAGTCGCTGTAAGTAGTACAGAGAGAAGTACTGTTGGACAAACTGAAAAAAATACCATCAGTAATAATACTAGTCCTTCTGCAGAGCACACAGGTTACTGCTTCAGCTGTCCAATTAAAAGACAACTTTCCTGGAAGCATTCTTAACACGTGGTATTGCAACGCTGAGTCGCATGGAAGCTGTCTCGCTCTCTCTCTCTTCATTTCGCAGTACTAGTGACACCGGTTTAAAATTCAATTTCTGCAAGTATGCCATATGAATGATACTTGTTTGTTGTTGTTTTTTGTACACTCTTAGTAAATAAATGGTACAATTAAGTTTTAAAACAAACAGCATTTATTTAACAACAGGTTTTATAGACTGGCATAAACATGCATGCACAAATGTGACCGCAAAGTTACTTTTTTCCAAAGGATTTACTCATAAGGGCAGTACAGTTCTTATTAGAGCTACCGTATCGTACTTAAAAAGCGCTTATCCCTATGACGAAGGTACTTAAGTAAAAACAAGATTAAAAGCAATTACATGAAATACCAGCGCAGGCAGGCGTTTGAAAAATGACATAGCACACATCATCACCCCGTTAAATACACCATTCAGATCGACGCTGAAGTGGAATAGAATTGTAACATTACACATAGCGGTATTTCAAATTAGCGTGACGATAAATGCATTTGTGTTGGTTAACACCACTGCATACATACCATGTGACAACTTCAACTTCTGCTATGACACAACCGCTCCAGACCGCAGTAATGCCCTATTGGAGAGAACAAGGAGGAGCTAATCTAGTATTTGCAGAGACTCTTGATCTGCAACAGCCAGTCTCAAAATCAGAACAGAGGTAAAGTATTTCAATGAATACGTAAAGGAAATGTATGTAGTTCATATGCAGTTTGTTGTGTGTTTTTGCACATGTAATCTTTAACGTTTTTTTTCCGTGTCTTTCTGTATATTGTTTCCCAGTATTAAATAAAACGAATGGCACTGGATACAATATAGACCAATTACGTAAACTTTAGAAACTGCCATTTGTAATTACACATGTTAAAGTAAAGGCTCTTTGTTAGAGTAAGTAAACATGCAGTATGTTTCATGTGAGTGGCAGCGTGCGACAGTCGGGCAGTCTGAACAGTGCACTGTTCAAGATACAGTACATTCTCGCGAGTGAAGTGTTGTATTGCAGACTAAGTGGGTCAGATTTATAAAGGCTTTAAAACCGATTTACCTTGGCTGTGTTACAAAGTTCTGTGCTGTCGTTTGTAGCTTAAACTAATTTTCAGCTTTTAAATAAGGTGTTTAATTTGCGTAACAAATTCACACGGAAGTGTGTTTTACACCTTGCATGGCTTTAATGTATTGTTCTCAACACTGTCTTCATTTATCCAGGAAAGCATAAGATGACAAAGAAACTGTTGATTGATGTTGACTGCGGTGTGGATGACGCCCAGGCGATAATGATGGCCCTGGCAGCTCCCGATGTGCTGGTCTTGGGGATAACCTGTGTTCATGGAAACACATCCATTGACAATGTCTGCAAAAATGTGCTCAGAGTTCTCAAAATTTGCAAGAGGCTTGAGGTAATCATTACTAGGGGGAAATTGCAATGAAATTACAACATTACAGCACCCTGTGGCCTGTAAGCAATTTTAGGTTCGACTTTTAACATTTTCATACAGCAGTGATGTGATTCACTGAAAAGCACACACTCTATTTGGAGGAAGTTATCAAAGCAAAATACACATGGAGAGGCAAAATTGGGAAATGTGAGTTCTGTACAAGAGCAGTGTAGCAGGACACTAACTAGAGAAAGCCATGGGAAAGGAGATTGCCAATCAAATTGAAAACATAAAGGTAGAAATACCATTTGAAGTGCTCTTTCATTGGGGCCTGCTTTGGTAGTCACAGCACCCTTTTAGTTCTTAAAATGTACCTCATGAGCTGTTTGTAAGAAACATTTTATTATCCCCTGCAGGGGTTATAGTGGAGGCAGTCATATGTCAACTGGTAGCTATCAACTAAAGTAAAACTGAATGGTTCTTTTAATATTGGGGAAGCAACGCCCTGGCAATGAATACAAGGAGCACTGAACAAGCGACATACTTTTAAAACATCTATAGATAAAAGTACTTTGCAAAGTTTAAAAGAAAATACAAATGGCAAAAGAAATAAAGTAATGATGAAAAGTAAACATTAAAAAAAAAAAAAAAAAAAAAAACATTAAAAAGTCTAATCACAGTTCCTTCTTCACATCCTAATAAAGTGCCCAAGCTCAGTTCTCTTAAAATTTGAAGGGCAGGGCTGCAATAATAAACCAGGGCTGATGGGAGGAGGCCTAATTTAAAAAAAAACAAAAAACAGGAGGGATTTCTAAAAGAAAAAATAAAACTACTAAGCAACAATTAGAGACAGTTAATGTACAAGCACGGTGAAAACAAAACCAATAAAAATAGATAAAGCACTTAACATCTGCGAGGGGGAGATAAACGTGGCTCTTCCCCCTCTGAATGCTGAATCTGCCTTACCACATTCACGCTCAGTCTCTCCAGCTCTGTGTATCTCTGCTACATTGCTCTATCTGGTTCTCACCCTGTTCTGCGAGACACTCCTCATATTCTGGGGGTCTTATTATATTCTATTCTGATACATGTCATGGTTATGCACTTTTTCATCATAGTACATCTCTACCGGTAATTTTTAATTTACAGCCATAGTAGGGGGTGTTTATTATTGACATACTTGTTTTACTTGAAACAAGGTGGAGCAAAATTACTTTTGGTGTAAAGATCAATAACTCAGACACAGCATCATTACAGCCACTCTGTAGTTGTTGAAGTTTTTTTGGTTAATAATTTCCTTGTAGATTCCTGTGTTTCGTGGTGCTTCTGTGCCGATTCTTTCCGACTCCCTGAATGCCGGCCATTTCCATGGGGAGGATGGCTTGGGTGACTTTCCAGATCCGGAGGCACCGGGATTGGACCTGATCCAAAAGGAACGAGCAGTGGAGGCCATGATAAGGATCGTCACTGAACATGAGGGGCAGGTGATTGTGGAATTAATGACGTGTGGTTCTTTTTTACCATCAAAATCTGTTTATTACCAGGGTTCTGCCTGGCTTGACTGCAGTTCAGTCTGTCAGACAACAGGTTACTTTAACTTGAATTTATGCATAAGTCAAACTGATAAAAAACATTATGTGGGAAATGTACTGTTAGTTGCATGGTTAGAAACTTGCATGAGGATTCCATATATTCCTGAACTGCAACTGATGATGCTTTTAACAGCAATGTTCATATAGAAATTAGTGTCACTTGAGTCTGTTGATTATTAATTGGTTGTTTAGGCAGGCATTTAGGATAATTAGATTTAACAGGTGCCTGATTTAATCAAATTTCTGGCAATTTTTACATACATAAATGGCACACGGTGGCTATCTTTACAATTACTTTTGGCACCCAGAATGGAATTTTTTCTAGAATTGTGATGTCACCTTAAGGGCTGGTCACATGGGCGACAGATGTTGACGGTAACAAGGAGGCAACAGATGTTGCTGACTTGTCTCCTTGTGTGACCACCCTGGGCAAACACCCCGGTGACACGCCGGCGATGTGTCTCCCACTTAGGACGATGTTCTATTATTCAGACAACACAAGGGCAACAATTTCAAAACCAGCCAATCAAATTTGATGGTAGTGTCACATGATCATTATTTTAACTGATTATTTTAATTTGCTATCTATGCAGTATGCCTACAATAACCCCCGATTATAACATCTTTTTTTGTTGTAAAAAATCTGTTATGCCGCCTTGCTCTCGAAAGCCTAGAATTAAAAGTACAGCATTGTTTATTATGTTTGGCATGTTGCATATGTAGATGTACTAACTAAATAATTCTAATGTACACCTTTTTATTTAAGAAGGAACTGCAGGTTTGTTAATGTAATGAATTGGTACATTTTTATATCGTAGCTTCGCAACGTGTTTACGTCAAAAGTGTGCATTATGATTGGGTTGCATTACGTTGTTGCCTGTGTGTTGCCAGCTTGTCGGCTGCAGGCTTGTCTCCCATGTGTCCACCGAAAACTGCAAGGCAACGAGCTGGCAACAAATGTGTTCCTGTTGTTGGTTTGGACAGAAGTTGCCCGTGTGACCAGGCCTGTACCGTCATCATACTATGCTTTCCTAGATTCTGGAAATGCAAGTTCCAAAACCATCCTCAGAGTAGGAAAAAAGAACAAGGATGGCAAGTAGAATTCTTCACTTGCATTTGCTGTAAATCCAGGTGGCCACGATTTGGAAAGTTTCTGTAATATTATTCTAAAATCTTACAAAGTTGTTGTAAACAACCTTTTGAATTAAAAGATGTAAATACAGTTATGGGAAGTTACATCTGGATTATTAGCATAGCCCCCTCCTTAATTAAAATGAAATCGCATGTACTGGCATTGCACTCAGATGTTTGTTGTAAACCCATGTAATAATAAAAAGAACAGGGTGAAGTGCTTTTTTTTTTTTTTTTTCAGGAACAATCCTATCATAGCATAGCATGCTTCCTTTATTTTTGTTGTAAACGCGTGCTGTTTAAGATTAAAAAAAATAAATTAAAATTTAAAAACAGTTGTGGAAGTCCCTTTGAAGAACATTTTCAATCTTGTTTATTATCATGTCCCAAATGTGTTAAATGATTATTATTATTATTATTATTATTATTATTATTATTGGTTAATTTTGACTGTAGGTGTGATCTCCAGTCAGACCAGAGCAATGTAAAACCCAGATTAACTTTTATTATATCCAGAATAATTGTGTATACTGCTATTTAATCATTGTATTAATTGTACTCAAAATGGTATGTGGTTAAAATAGACTGGTGTACCTCTTTTACAAGTTTATTACAAATGAGTATACTGTAATATACTTTATGGAAAGTATATGTTAAACTGAATGCAGCAATTTTTCTATGACCTGTTTGTAGTTGCCCTAAGGTGTAATGTGTTCTTTATTATTTTGTAGGTCTGTCTTGTTGCTACTGCACCGTTGACTAACCTTGCTCTGGCAGTAAAGATTGATCCAGGTTTTCCTGAGAAACTGAAGAGTCTTTTTATTATGGGAGGAAACATGGAATGTAAGAATTTTTTTTGAGTTAGCTCAATAGTTTGTGATGTGGTATACCTTATGAAAAATGGGCATTAATCATACATGTCGGCAAACTAAAGGCAAATGCAGATTGGAACAAAATTCTGAACAGGAGACCTGCATGCTCTACATGCTAGACTCCAGTATCACTATTAGCAGTTCAAAGTAGTGATGATTGGGTATGTTTTGTTTTTATTTTTATTTTTTTATGTATCTCATTTTTTTTAATGCATTAAAATCTCATTTCAGAACTTTAAATTGTTATCGTGACACCTTTTCTTCCTGTTCGTAGCGAGAGGAAACACCACAGTCTGTGGAGAGTTTAACTTTACAGCAGATCCAGAAGCGGCCTACATCGTCTTGAACGATTACGTGTGCCCTACACACATTGCCACGTGGGAATACACTTATCATCACAAACTCCCCTGGGTGAGGATGTAACATGAAAGGGTTTTGCCACTAGAAATACTTCAGTTACCTTCTGTGCAAAATAACCTAAATATACCTTTGCCATGACTATTATCTGGATTTCAAAGGATTCAATGAAATGGAAGGGTTTGAAGACTGAAGCAACTGTACAATCCATGTCACAATGATGTGTATCATGGTACATGTTATGGTCTTGATGGGTTACTTTGTATGTAGGATATGTAGTAAGATCAGATGACAGTGTAAGAAACTTCACCTGCAATCCTCAGTCCTGGGTTTCAGAACTCCCTTTGTTTAGGTATATTATTACAATGACCAAGTGCCAATAAATCTTCTCTACACTGAACACATTTATCACAGCATGAATATATAGGGCCTGCAGGCTTATTATTTGACAATGCAGCTACAGGGAAGGAACTATCTGTTTAGGAGTGGTCATTACTGATTTCTTAAAACACAAAATTGCCAATGGGCTCATATAGACTGACTCATATAGAGACAATGACACATTTTTAATACTTCTACTAAATCTATTTAACATCCTTTAGGGTTTCTGTCGTAGTTGGATGGACCAGAACACAGAAAAAGCCAGATTCATGAAGAACATCTTTGCCTACAGTATGGAGGTGGCAAACAGCGGTAGGATTAAAAAGGAGATGATTGGTGGTGATGGTTTTTTGTCTTGTGACTCCTATGCCATGGCTGCAGCTATTGATGAAAAAGTTGTTACGGAATATATCGAGTGTCCAGTATCTGTGGAGCTGTCAGGAAAATTAACCAGAGGGATGATGGTCCTAGATACCCTGGATCTATTTAAGAAGAAGCACAAAGCCTTTGTTATGAAAAAATGTGATTTAGAAAAGTTCCAATGTCTGCTAATGGCAGCCCTGAAGTGACTAGTTTTCATTGAATTCTTCATCTAGTCCTTTTGTAAGAATGCATGAAAAGTAATGTCAGAAGTGTGGCCATATTGATTATTTGGCAATTCAAATCTATTTTTAACAGATTGATTGTTTTCTTTTGTATTTGGGCATCTAGTGTAATTGAAGTTAACACAGTAATTCCACAAATCATAGCCATTGATGTACTTCCATTAGCTACATTGGTGCAGTTTTAAAAGAAACGTGTCTTTTAACTTTAAAACATGGTATATTACTTTCAGTTACAGGGAGCTTTCCTTGTCTATTCTCGGGTTACCGGATTGCACCGATAATCATTTCACTCCAGCAGCGTCTTTTGGGTCACAGCATGTTACTGGCTGAAAGCATGTCAGTCAATAGGGGAAGCAGCTGATTGGTTATTGACAGAAAAGCCTGTGAAGGGGTGGCAACAACATAGTCTAAGCATGGCTTGTAAACAGTTGTCTTCAATCTATTGAAGTACAGATACCATGTTTTGAAATTAAAATGTTTACTGCAATGTGTTTCTTTCAAAACTACACATTTACTGACTTTTTTTTTTGTTTTTACTATATAGCATATACTATGGATTTCACTATATTTTAAAGTTTTATGGATTTTCTTGTTGAAGATACTGCATCTTCTAAAGCACTTTGTGATGGTGGTCTACTATGAAAGCCACTATATAAAATCAAGACTGATTATGGACTATGAAAGAACCAGTTGAAGATTAAAGACCTGTTTGTAATTGCACTACAGTAGTTGCTGAGACAACGTAACCTGAAACATTTCAGCAAAAGGATTACTTATTTGGCATATGTGGGCCATTTGAAATAATGTACTTTATTTTATATACATTTTAGATCTTTAAAACGTTTTTAATAAGTATTTTTTTGTTTTGCTCTCCACTTTGTGTGTGTGTATATACACATTTATATGCATATGCTTGTTTTTTTTTTTTTTTTTTTTAGAGACATTAGGAATAGTTTAAGATCCACTACTAAAAGATTATTCCACAGCTTGTAACACACAGATACCATGGAGTGGTCCATTATTAGATTTCTGGAAAGACTTGCATCACCCCCTTTTCATTTTCATCAAGTGTAGTACACATTACATAATGGGATGTTTTAGGAAAAATGTGAATACAGATTATAAACCAATAGCCTCAGAATTACAGCCCAGTCAACATTTATGTATGTTATATGACAGAGACCTTTATACAAATAAATAAAAATATAGGGGTTATTGAAATGCAGAGTAAAAGCAACATACCGTCATTCTCCATTCCACAGAAAGACAAGTTATTATGCAATGTTTGGATGTACACTTTTACCTTTTTTAACCCCTTTTTCTGACATTTAATCTGAGAAATGTTAGCCTAACCCTGAAGTTGTTTCTTGTAGGGTGTTTCAGTGACATGTTGTCATTTTATTTGTATTTACTGACTAGCAGGTGCAGAGGATGTCTTACTGCTAATCATAAAACTTTTTATTGTATTTGTAATGCTTATTTAAATATTAATATAGAAGAAAACTCTCTGTAAACTCAAGCTTCTATTTTGATTTGTTTATTCCAAAAAAGTACAATTAAATTGTTAATAAAATCAGTCACATGAAGAAATGAATCTCTGTGTTTTTTATTTTATTTTTTTATAGTAATGCCCTCTTTTTTTTGTGCCAAATATCAAAGCGAGGCTCCAGGCAAAGAGGGGATTGGCAATCTGGGCACCAGTAGGCAGATTCTGTTCTGAAAACAGCCTCCGCTCTTTGTGTCACAGGAGTCCCGAGGCTGCGACTAGGAGTGGATCCTTCCTCAAATCATTTTGTGGTCAATCATTTTCTTTGCATATCGGTTTGTTTCTACTGTTATGTCTGAGCATTGCTTTGCTCATGAAATATTCAACAAAACTGAGCAGTCCAGTTTTTTGTTAGAGATTTTCAGGCCATGGGTTACTTTAAACGGCAGGATGATTGAAAAGTTTTCTAGATTTTCTGGCCAGACCCCATCCTGACATTCAATTTCTCAGACACAATCAAGATTTTCTTCCACCTTAACAATGTCCTTGTTTTATTAAAAGTTCCATGGCATTCTCAAATGGTTTTCCAGCATACTGATCAAAAACACTAACTGGGTCACTTAATAGCACTTCTTTAATTGCAAAATCCATAGCTTCTAATTTAATTTCTAAAGACATTTCCATTTTTTTTTTTATGGGTTTTTCACTTTAACAAGGTGTCTATAATTACTTTTTCGCATAAGACTATAGCCAGTGTTATGGCACTTGTCACCAGCAATTCCATGTTAAAGAACATGGCATACAATACAAATTAATAATTGGAACAACATGTATGAACAGTGAATATACATATAAAACATGTTAAGGTAAACTATTTAGACAATCAAGCTGTTACTACAGGCCTTTATTATATACAGTCGTATTTGTGTGGTGTTATTTTGTGGAACTAGGGCTCATGAATTTCACATTTTTCCATGTTCCTCTGATGTTGGTAAAAGGCATTTCAATAACCCTTTCTTCCTCTGAATTTTGATCTGTTATCCAGATATACAATAAATGGAGAAAATAAAACCATGTTAGTTTATGGATAAGGATATGTGCATCATAAGGATTCAAGACTAAAATATTTGAAAAATGTGATTTATTTATGTATTTATTTTTTAATAAGCCATAACATAAATTACCCTGGAATAAAACAAGAGTAAGCTTAAAAACGACTTGGCTCTATTCCTCCTTATTGCATTGGAATTAAGAGACAAAAGTGAGTAAACCTTTACAACTGAGGGTTAGCAATCTCTCGTGGTCATTTTGGATTTCTGCAGACAGATAAAAGTAGATGATATGATGGAGGACTACAGATAATGTATATTATCTGTAGTCCTCCATCATATCATATCATATCAGCAATTATTTGTGATGATTGAACCATGTTTTCTTTGGAAGCTTTTACATCTGCTAGCAACTGTAGTTATTATTATTATTATTATTATTATTATTATTATTATTATTATTATTATTATTATTATTATTATCGATCCCTAAACACCCTCTCCCTTCTAATCTTCCTACCGTAACGACGACGAGCAAGTAAAATCAACGCCATTGCAAATGTGTTTTCTTTTCCTCTGTTAACTCGTTTTGCGCTGAAAAAAGGCACACCCGTGATCTGATTCAACAACAAAATTAACCGAGTTTAAGAACGCAATCATGATGAAGCAAACACGACTTCAAATCTTCCCTTACCCGGAGCACGTCCTCTTTCTCTTCATAATACTTCTGCATTCTGCTAAACCAATGATGACAGTATTATTAAAGAAATACCCACAGCATCCAAACGGTTAACTAGCGCGTTCTCTACTGCACTCAACTCATTAATTGTTGTGAAGCCTGCCTTGTAAAACACACATGCGATTGAAGTGTGACCTTTACGAATGTATTATGGGAAACGTGGTCATTTCAATAAAGAGACCCACCCACCTACAGAAGGAGGAGATAACTACAATTCCCATAATACATCGAGAAGAGGCGTGGTTCTGCCTGCACAGAACGCTGCTACGTGTTCGGTTTGTTTCAGGAACTCGGGATCGGAGTTTTGGAGTTTGCTGTGGAAAACCGTTTATCACTTGTGGGAGATTCTGTGCTGACTGCGGTTTGGAGAGGTATGATTTTTGTTGTGTTTCAGTACAATTGAATTAATAGTTTTTCATATGTGTACTTGGCTGTGGCAGCAAAACGAGACTAAGGCCTGTTTAGCAGAAGGGACCTACTATTGCAAATTGTGCAAGTGTTGTGTTTATTACTGTAACGTACATACAGCCAATAAAAACAACGGTGGTGTTCAAAAATGTCCTTTTTAACGCAATTTTCTGATTAGACTGTAAGAGGTCAATGTTGTTCTCACTGCACTGCTGTAATAGCATTAGTAGAAAGTCAGTGGTTATCTAAGATTTAATACAATTTAAGTGTAATTTAGCTTATTGTGTCCTCCATTTGGAACAACCGACTTTGAAACTAATACACACTTCTAATTTTATAGACCATTTTCTTTTATTCAGTTCAATGGGCATGATGCATTCCTTCAGTACACAAATGGCTGGATTCACAGACCCAGATTAGCACTAATCTTGGTTTATTTTACCAAAATGAAGATTGGGTAGTCCAGGACTAGTACTAATCAGGGTCTGAAACCAGCCAAACGTGTATATATCTCACATACATAGTCACAAGCGGGTGATTAAAAAATGACTGGTCAGTGAGGTTCCTAATCTCTGGTAATGTTATTGTTCAAACTATGCTTAATCTCGGGTTACTTTCGGCAATTTTATTTCAGCATCTCACAATAACAACATGGACACAGTGCTCCCTTCTCTAACAAAACCAGGAGGCTTTGACTGTGTGAACAAGTTACTGAGCAAACAGCTCGATTAGCAGTAACCCATGTAGGCTACCAGATCTTTGGAATTACTGCAAGAAATTTGATGACATAACCGGAATTTAAATACTGAAACTTGCACAAATACACAGACGTGCACTCGAATCTTTAAAAAAAAAAAAGTATTAGTATTCTATTGGTAAAATATATATATATATATATATATATGTATGTGTGTGTGTGTGTTTATTTATTTTATTATTGTTTGCGCTATTGTAAATGCCCATGACGCGAAGTTGTCCACTGTTCCCATACTGAAGACTGTGGGCTTCCTGATCACAAGGAATTCTGAGCAAGTCCGCCTTTGGGTCCTGCATTCAACTGCATGAGGCGGGCCTTATCCGATGGTAAAGCCCTCATGGGTAATATTGCTTAACCTGACACATTTGAGTTACAGCAGTGATAGAGATTTAGATGTACATTACAGTTTCACAGGGCACAGCCCTGGTTGTTGAGTTTATTTCAATATTTCCCGGTCAACCTCTCAAATATAATTAATATGTATGCTAAGAGTTCTTGTGTTTATACATTTGTTACAACAATTCATAATTACAATGGATAACATTTTTTTTTTAATGTAAGTTATTTCTTTTTAATGGAAGTTAGTTTAAACTATACACTAATCTGTAAACTTGTAAACAAAGTATAGGCCTATTTGTTGACCTGTTCTGGATGGCCTGCTTACTGTTGTTATTGGTTACTGGACAATTCAAAGGGCAGATTATTGATTTATTGTGTTTATTCTTTAATAAATATACCAGCCGTGTAGAGTTGGGATGCAAAAATAGGGACACGGGACACAACACACATCTGACTAAAATACAAAATAAAATAACTACCTCTACTTAATTAACCATGCGTAAAGCACCATGTAATCAATGCTATTTTTTAGCAAAAAAAATAAATAAGTTGCATTCAGACTCGCGGATCATTTTAAGTAACAGTTTTTAAACTATAAATAGCCTAGCTAAACGGCGGTCGAGAGTACAGTTCGAAGCAACAGACAAGCAAACCCCAGGTTCGGCAGCCGGAGTGGGGCTGAAGCGTCTCGTCTCCTGGAGAAAGCTGCAGCACCTCTCGCAGCAAAAAAGTAAATACATTAGGAAAGATATTTATTTAGTTATAAAACGAATGCTGAATAAGATGTCTGTGTTATAAAGTGCCAGCGCAGCTTTTCCTTCCTCAGTTCAGATACTCTATCAAAAGGGAGAGACAGAAATTTCTGCATGAATCACTATTGTAGGGAATTGGGGGACATGCTGTTGGAGTGTTATATTCGAGGCGTGTTATAACTGAAAGCCTTCTAGTGAGGGAGCACTGTACCCCTATATGAAGCCTTTGATCTTTTGACTCTGGTCTACTGTCAGTACATAGAACTAAAGGCTGCTACCCACCAGACTCGATGCGGCAAGTGCAGCTGTGAAGTGGTGTGTCAAAATGCGTCAATTTTTATTTTTCTTAAAGTAAATGTCATTGTTTAAATTGCTTTTTTTCATTCTTAAGCGCCTTGATGTGGACGTGAAAGGTGCTATATAAAATAAAGGTTATTATTATTACTAGAATATTACAAACAGAGGTGCGGGTAAAGGAGTTATGTAGCATTGAACATGTTCTCTGGCTACTTCTGTAATGGGAACAAGACACCATTGCTGTTTGGTATAAATGGAGAGCAGTCAGTATAATATGCTGATTAGCACTCCATTCATAACTGAAACAGAAGCTATTCATGGAACAAAATCTATTTACAGAGGGTTTTTTTTTTTTTAAATTCAATTAAGACCTACGAGTGACTGAGGTATGGATCTAACCGTGCTGCACAGAAATGTGTGGCTGCAGTTGTGGCCTCTGCTGGCTTGTTGGTAAAGGCCAGAGCTCGCCCAGCTGTACTTTTCCAATGAAGTGCCAGTTTGATTATTGTTCTCAGAGAAGGTGAATTTGACAACATCAAGGTTTCCACTGTCATGGTCGTTCTAAATTAGTTTTAGGGTGTGGTAATGAGAAAGAAGGCATTTAGTCAAGTGGACAATTGCACAAATGACAATTGTCATTTCATACACTTTTTTTGACAAAATATCAAGCAGTTTCATTTTTTATTTTCTCCTTTAATTGGGCACCTATAATTTAAACAGTCGTTTCTATGTAAAGGAGCATTTCGGTGCTTTTTCTAAAAACTGAGCTTGGCCGTCACTTAACATGTATATAGCAAGTGTTCCATGTTTTGAGTTATTGGTGCTTCATAACCACCGGTCAAACTGTGCTTTCTACCGGCCCTGGGCCATAGTTAATGTCGAACCCTAACATGTCATCCACATGTGATTTAACCTCTAAAAGCTTAAAAAATCATTCTAGAAATATATAAGTGTTGTCGAACTGAAAACAAGCTCTTGTTGCTTGAAATGTGCAATTGTATAACTGCAACCGTAGCCTGTAAGATGGTGTGATAAATAGGATATTTTGATTCATGTTCACAAGCAGATTCTTTGGTGGTGCTGGTGCATGTAGTATAGCTCTGAAGTAAAGAGGTGGAAAATACTGTGTTCGAATCTGTGCACTTTCCATTTTTAAAGAAATTGTTTAGTCATCCTTTATACATTTATAATAGATCAGAGGATTTTTATTTTTTACCAATAATGTTCATGAAGAGCTCTGTTTATACATACTTAATGCTGGTTATTATGAAGAAAAAAATAGGTAAATGTTTATGAAATATAAAACAAAAATCAGCATCTTGACAAACACCACACTGAGCACTGCTGAAGTAGAGTACCTATTGGGTTAAAAAAAAAAAAAAGTTTCCTTTCTAACAGCTACTTCATTACAGTACATAGAAGGCAAAAGAGACCAGGGAGCAGACAGAACAAAAATACCCACTCTGTTAGAATTTCACAGGGAAAATTTTATAAGAGGTACAGAAACAGAAGGTTTGCTGTGAATTGATTAATACTTGCATAAACTTGTCCACAGGTGATCAATGGCTGAAATTAAAACTGAAAGAACCATGACTTATTTTGTAGTTACTTATTTTCAAATAAAATACATTTATCCCCCCCTCTATTCCCAGACATGTGTAGAAGATCTGTGTAACCCCTCGCCTTCACAAATGGAAAACTTTCTCCTTTCTCCTTTAGCAAAATGTTACCGACCACAGCGTATTCTCCCCAAACCCAGGGAAACGGATCTTTGAATTCCAGAGATGCCGCGCGCCATACAGCTGGAGCAAAACGGCACAAATACCTGCGCAGGCTCTTCCGATTCACAGCGATGGATTTCGAGTTTGCAACATGGCAGATGCTGTACTTGTTCACATCTCCACAGAAGGTTTACCGGAACTTTCACTACAGGAAGCAGACAAAGGATCAGTGGGCCAGGGATGACCCTGCGTTTCTTGTGCTGCTGAGTATCTGGCTGTGTGGTAAGTTTTGCTTAACATTGTCATTCATGCTGTGCATCCAGAAAGATTTGCTAGATTGCAGTGGTGCTTACGGATAATCAAAAAATACTTGCAGGCATAAGGCCTGTCATGACACTACTGTATCAATAGGATGCAAGGGCCATTGCAAGCAGCAAGGATGGCACTGACTTGACAAAGCGTTCAGATTGCTCAGGATATGTGTCCATTCCTCTGTGGTTGCAACTCTGATTCCTTATGGGAAGCTTTTTTTTTTTTTTTCCCGCTTGGCCCATAATCACTTTTGGTTCTTTGTCACTTTGTCAATTAACAGTCTTTGATAAAGCAATAACAAGCACCTGACTTGCCACCTGACTATCAGTGAGATCATCACTTAAAAAGACAATTGCTTCACTTAAAAATACCTCTTTTACACACATGCACATTTTTTAAACTCGTTGCTTTGGAATGTTAAGGCACGATATGGCGCAATATAAGCACAGTTGTGTATCTTCCTGCATTTGTAGCAAAGTGACCCACTACTATATAAATGCTTAAATCCTTATGAATCAGTTTATGTCAAATCAGTCATAGATAGAATAAGTAATGGAAGCAAACATGTTTGTAATGTCACATACCAGTATGCATGTGAATATACAGTATATGATGGCGCTATATTAGTGTTTATACATTAGTGTAAATGTCTGCCACACACAGGATGCCGCATGATTTTCTGTCATACACACAAGCTTTTAAATTACTAGGTTTTTCTGAATTGGATGTGTATATAGACTTCCTTGCACTGAAAACAATCTTTCATGTGATATTTATACACACAAGAATCATCATTCCGTGCATTAGAACCAGGGCAGTATTCCGAATGTGTAGTATTCTGGAATACTAGAAAATCTAATATTTTTTCAAACTATCCTGTCTAATGTACATTTAAAAGAATTTCATATTCCCCTTAAATTCCATTCAATCCTATTTATTTTGCATCGCTCCATTGTTACTGTGTCTCCTGTTGTGTAGCATGGCATGTGAAAAGTCCCTGTCAAAAGGACAGGTTCTGTTTTTGTAGCACTTTTCCATTTCCACCTAAATGGTGTACATGACAGGAATGTAGTTAGGATTTTAAACAGCAGGGAGACAGGAGGGGGAAAGAAGGCAATCTCATTGTTACTGTTCAATCAGTGGCTGAAGTTGCTGTAATTGTTTTTGTTTTACTGGTACATTTATATGAACATGAAGCTTCCTTCGCAGCAATCGGCACTACCGTTTTTCAGTAAGGTGTTTGTCACATTTTTTTGGGCAGCAACTTTAGTAAGGCATTAGAGAAAGCACACTTTCTTTAGGCTGTCTGTCAATTTACATAGTTGTATTTCAATATTAGGCAAGCTTGACAGATACTAATTTGAACATTTCCTCAAGCACCTTCATTTACATAAATATGTTGCTGTTAGTTAGGGCCTGGGAGTTTTTAGTTAGTTTTTTTTTAAACATTTGACTGGTGAGTGTTTTCCTAGTTAAAGAGATTTTCCCCAGTGCAATGCCAATGATACCTCCATAACATCAAATAGAACATAGACTGTTTTTTTTATTTCTATTTGTACACATCCCACTGGCATTTCCATTTCATTGCAAAGCAAATCTCCTCTGCACAATACCATTTTTTTTTTTCTCTTGACTACCTCCCCTGCAGTTTCACCAGCTAGTCCCTCTCCACTACTTCAGTTCTGTGTACAGTGTATGCAGCAGCATTGCTTAAATGAGTGAACCCGTATTGTATTTGTATGATGAAGAAAACCATCAATCATATTTTTTCTTACACTTCATTCAAATGTACTTTTTAAATGCTCATCTCACAGCAGCTATTCTGGGGGACTGTAATGCTAGCTAACAACGCCACATTTCACTTCACAGCAAGCATTCCTGTATTACTGTCATTGTCACATTACAGTATGTGTGTGGAGGCATTCTGTACAGTAGACCTGCAACCCTCCCTGTCTTTGATTCAACATGAACATGAGGGGAATTTGGGAATTCAAGTTTTACTGGATCTTTGCTGTACGGAGATTTTACATACACCCAGGGGTGCTGGAACAAGGGGTGCTGAGGGTGCAGAAGCACCCTCTGGCTTTGCATGACCTCCGTTACATACAGGGGTTACAGTTTCTTCAATGACTTTCAGCACCCCCACTTTAAAATTGTTCCAGTGCCACTGCATACACCCTCGGAGGTTTTATATTTAATAAATTAATAAAGAAATCTTTATTTCCCCCAAAAAAACCTAAATAGATTTCATTGAAAAGCTCCAGCCGTAGTTATACAGGTTGTGCACCATAGCTACAGGTATAAAAGAAGCACAAGGCCAAGTGCACAGGACTCTGAATTTAGCAGAAGCATCTTCAAAAAACAGGTAATAGCAAAGCACTTGTCACATAGATATATAATTCAAGGGTGTATTTAGTGTTTTACTGCAGTATAAATTCTACTCTGAAGACTCTTCTCTCCTCATGAAAGTGAAAGTAGTTCATAGGGATCTACTTCATACTGTTGCCGATGGCTCTAATTTAGAATTTGCAGCAAAAGTAGAGGAAGAATGTCCCTGACATGCTTGTTATATTTTTTTTATTCAAAGCATTCCAAATATGTTTAAAGTTGAAACATGCTCATTCCTAAATTGAATCTAACATCCCTAATCCAGACGCAATCTCATGACCTGGTATTGACCCACATGCACAGTAAATTGTTCCATAAATAAAGATTAAAATATTGACATTATACTTGCAAACAAATGTATTATACACAGCTGTAATATGGTGTGAATGTATTCTTTTTTGTTTATGGGAAGCCAACTTGTTGCTTACCACACTCGAGTGAAAATGGACTGGAACACGTATTTTATTAAACAACTTGTATATAGCAATAGAAATAGCTGGCATGTTGAATAATTAAGTTGTTTTATATTAATTCATAATCGGAAAAAAAATAAAGCAAAAATGTCAACTGTCCAATCCTAAAATGCTTTTGAGTTGGATTTCAGCAATCCTAGCAGCAATGGTGAGATTATTACAAACAAAATCCAGTTAAAGAATTATCTTGCTTTAAGGCATGTGTGACTGTCAAGCATTTTTTTGTTAGCAAAAATAGATCAATCCTCACCTCTCCAGGGCATACTTAATGTAGACCAGTTCCTATGAACAATAGAGTACTAATTAATGGCAGACAATGGAAAATAGATTACCAATTCAATCTCTTCCAGGATGTATGTGGGCATTGGATCATTTAGTTTGAGATTTCTGAGAACATAGTTGGAACCAAGACCTTGACAGCCCAAACAATTTGAGGATTCAGATTTTGTTCAGACTGTTTGTTTAATTCATTTTATGTTGCAATTAAATTAAACCGCAGACAAAGTAACCTTTAAATTGCAATTCTTGCTTTCATATTCAGTCCTATGATTCAGTCACCTTTGGTTATTGGTATGGTCCAATATTATGGCCACATTTGTTGTAAATTAATTTTTCAGAACACACTACACACACACACACACACACACACACACACACCCTTGTATATAGCGTCACAATATGTACAACACAGCAGGCAACATTTGCTGGTATTTCATAATTGACCAAAAGACCTGCTAAGTCATACACGGTTCTTGCCACTGATTTTTATGTTGACCACAGTAGAAATATAACTTTGTTTTTTTCAGTCTCCACTTTAGGTTTTGCTTTTGTGCTGGGAATGGGATTCCTGGAAATGATTAAGCTGCTTTTGTGGGTCGTCTTTATTGACTGCATAGGTGTTGGACTTCTGATCTCGACCTTAATGTGGTAAGAAATGGCAGCTTTGTCTGAACGAGATCTGTGTTACAGCTAAATGGGGGCGTCACCCGACACAAAGAAAACACACTTTCATCCATAAAAAAAATCTAAACAACCCACGCTGTGTACTGGAACAGACAGTAAAATATGAAATAGAAATGCATTCAGCTAAACTGGGTGGCATGTAGTCATTTAAAATACTTTGTATTTTTATTGTATGTACTTAAATATTTGGTGTTAGCCTGCTACACTACATGGAGAAATAGCCTGCATTATCTTTTATTCTCTGCTCTTGATCATTGGTTTTGTTTCCAGTCAGTGTATTCTCAGACCATAAATTGTTAAGAAGCGCTTTTTTTTTTTTTTTTTTTGTACAGCCAGTTATGGTACGTTTACGAATGAACAGAGATTTGCTTACAACTTAAACTGTAGTAATAGAGATAGGATGGAGACTACATTGAATGTTTCTTTTGATTTAAATTGTTATACCTGTTGTGTTAACAGTACTGCTCTTTGATTTGTGTTAAAACAGGACATTAAACAGGAACAACTTTGCAGTTTTTACTCTTCCCTTTGCTTACTCCATTACTTTCTTTTCTAGAGGACGGTAATGCTATTGATAGTATCATCTTACCAGAATTGATGTCCTTATCCTACTTGTATTTATATTACAGTATATTGTGTTTAATTAGCCTGCATTAGCTTGTGTAGTTGTTCAGTCTTGAACAATTTTGATATGCAACCAACAGTTGATTAACTGATGTTTAGTGTGATATTCATCAGATTGTAATAAGCATATACCATTTGAGATCTAACTGGAAGCAAAGTAAGTTCGTTTTCAGTTAGAATAAGCACTTTATGTGCAAACTACAATGTGAATTTTAGATTCACACTGCATGAGCTCAGCATGCTAAATGATTCTAGGTGTTAATAGAACACAAAATGGGTAAAAAAAAAAAAACCCCAAGGGCTTTATTTAAATGTGAACCACAGCAAATCTCTCTCACTCTCTCCCTAACAATAGACAGTGGGTTATTTTCATAGATACATTACTTTAGCAACATGTAACCATGTCTGTAAAGATGTTGCTGTTAAGCAGAAGTAATTGGTGGTAGGTTTATAATGTGTCTTGTGGTTTAATACGTCTGTCTGTCATCAAAATCTTTTCCAGGGTTATCTCCAACAAATACTTAATGAAACCAGAGAGCAAAGACTACGATGTGGAGTGGGGATATGCATTCGACGTGCATCTCAATGCCTTCTACCCACTGCTGGTCATTCTGCATTTCATTCAGCTGTTTTTTATTAATCGTAAGTGGTATTTTGATAGTGATGCTTGAATTCATGTGACTGAGGAGTGTCTCATTTAAATCGATCACTATGTAAACAGTCCTGCTACTGCAGTCATCTCCATTACAGTAACTTACTGTATGTTTCTACTGGCAGTGGAGATAAACTTTGAGGAAATGCAGTGCGCTTCTGTGGGGCTCGGGTTAGAATATGCTGCGGTAGGCGTATAGCAGGGGTATGTTAGGACACTGCACTTACCTTTGCAATGTGGCGTATCCAGCAAAATAAGCCCATTCTTTACATGACATGCCCTGGTGACAAATGAGTTCAAGAACATCTAGGAGTTTGTTACCTCAGTTACCCAGTCTTCTGTTCATGTCCAGCTTTTGTTTTTTTACTTCATTACAGATATTGTATTTATCAACCACGATTGGTTCATTGGTTGCTTTTTTGGGAATACACTGTGGTTGATTGCAGTTGGCTATTACATCTATATTACTTTTCTTGGATATAGTGGTAAGTCATATTTTTCAAGAAGTCTCCATAGTTTTTTTTTTTTTTTTTTTTTTTTTTTTTTTTTTTTTTACTGTTTCCAAGTACAGAGTTATAGTTCTGTTATAAGTGTAGGGTGCCAATACTTTTGTATGCGATCTGTAAATTATTCCTGATGTTGACAATGTACAGTAAATGTCAATCTAAAATCCTCAAGTTATTTTTTGCTTAAATGTTTAGTACAATAATATACCTTTTCAGGATTTTTTATGTTGGCATCCAATATTAATATATGTAGTATTGTAAGATAGTATATGTACAGTACCATACTTTGGTGTTTTAGACATACTGATCCACCTGACAGTGTTAATTTGTAGTGCAAGTTAATGAAGCAACTACAATGTAGTACAACGACTCCCTCTGAGATATATTTTCAGTTATCTGATGGCCCTCTGGGTCCTATTAAATTGTCTATGCAAGGTTCTACTGTACAAGAGATAACACTACTGATTCACATTGAGGAACTAAGATTTAGTGGTGGTATCCTAGATTTGTGGCTGGTCAATTATAAGTGTTATGTTCATATTTGATACCAGGTAGAAGACAGCAGTTAAGGCCTTGTTGCCAACAAGACTGTCAACAGTGTGCCATTCTTTAGTATTTTCTGTTGAATACTGCTCTAATTCTTTTCTTCTACAGCACTGCCCTTTCTGAAGAACACAGTAATTATGCTGTATCCCTTTGCACTCCTGGTTTTACTGTACATGTTATCACTGGGATTGGGGTGGAACTTTACCAAAGGACTTTGCTGGTTCTACAAGTTCAGGGTACAGTGAAAGTCTGAAATGACTTTTTAAAAGGACACTATACTAAGGCTTGTGTTGAAGCATAGGATGTTTTTTTTGTTTGTTTGTTTTTTTTAAGCCTGTAAATAAAATTATATTCTTTGTAGAGCAGGTTTGAATCCTGTTTTATAAAGGTAGTGTGTTTCTTTATTATTTTGATGACCAGACCTTTCACAGCATTTAAAATCTGCATTGAAAAAATAAATATTAGCCATTTCAACTGAGGACAACTCTTATTATATTTACTTAACTGAAACAATGTACATTCCTGAAAGTCTTAAACTGTCTTTTTAATAAAGAAGTTTACATTTATTAGTTTGTTGTTCAATATTGAATGAACATTTTTTATAACAAAGACAGACTATCACACTAATAAATGGTTAGGAACAAGAAGCCTGATTTCTGGTCTATATTGAGCTTTGCTTCCCTTTCAAAGTAACTAATTACTTTGACTTTTTAAACCCTTTTTTTCTTCTCAAATAGTCTGTCTTAAATTTGGGTAAGGTAGTGATGCATGTATTAAAATCTGCAATAAAGGACGTAACTACCTGAGTACACAAAACAACACCGTGAAAAGAAAGAACAAAGATGTCACTGCCTGAATACACAAGCAGAAAAATGATTTACTGCTGAGTAAAGATGAACCAAAAAAAAAACGTTATTGCCCAATCTCGAATCATCCAAGACATACAGCCATTTTTAAAATGTGTCATTTGCTTCATGAGTAATTGGAAGATAAGTTTTTGTTTTCTTTTACAATTTTGTCATTTCTAACAGCTTGGACAGATTGGAAGTGCTGAGCAGACCCCCATATTTTTTTTGACAAATTGGGAGAAAAACAGGTGCGGGTAATCATAACTGTAATGCTCTGTGTGATAGCAGATGGCTGCAAACTGCCTCCACATGCGTAATTGAAGCTGTATCTTTGTAAATGCACTTTTTTTTTGTTTATTTATCAAATTGAGGGAGGGAAATTTGGTCTGCATCTTATATTTGAAGGAATACAGTAAATACCAAGCATTGCAATAACTTTTTATATCAAGGTCAATTTTATTTCAATAGTACACATATAAATCTCTGCCACATACATGAAACATATAGATGAAAGGCACATGACCCATAAAGGTTTCATTGTAGCAGCAATTGTTAAAATAAATAATCTCTGCCTACAAAACCACAATATATTAGTACGGTGAACAATTCTTCATGAAACCATGATTTATGTAAAATGTAAACAAAAAAATATATTAAAAAAATGTATGTAAAGTATAGCTGTAAATTTAGTTTTACAAATAATTCCAGAATATCAGATGGATTTCACTTTTTTGGTAACCCTTACTATAAAAGCAGACAGCGTGGGTTAAGAGTTTGAAGTTAAGGTAAACTGGTATTTACCCCAAGACTGTTTCTATTGTTTTATATTCATCTGGACAAAATAAAAAGGAACACATTTTGAAGGGCAGCATAAAAAACTGTTCCCAGGGTTTGAAATAGAGAACGACAATAAAAAAAGTGTATTTGGGGAAAAAGTGTGCATAACCGAATCTCATTGGAACAAATTGTTCCCACGGAGTGTAGAAAGTATTAATGCCACAAATAGACATTTATCATTTATAAGAATGACTAGTAGTATGGAGTATTGTATGACCGGTCTTTAAACAGAATGAAAAGTTTGGGTTTTTTTTTTTAAGAAAAAGAATAAACACATTACTAATATTCTATGCAACAGGCATTATCAAACAAGCAGTTTTTCTGACTTGGACAGTCAAGTGCAATATATGTAATTTGAAAAATTACAAGCACAACTGTGCTGAAATCAAATATTCTTGCAGTTTTGACAAACAAAGCAGATGTATATTAATTACAAGTCTTTGACTTTGTGCCAGCAACTTCAATGTATTTAAGAACCCCGACAATTAAGGCACGTTTTCAAATATGCCTTCTTAAAGACTGAAAAACACTATACAAAATGAACAAGTACATACATCAAAAGGTATTTGAGAAATAATACGTACAGAGTTTCAGTCAACAAGAAATAATTAAAATAGCAAATGTAGATGTATTTACAAACAAACATCTACTGATTAATAATCCAATCAGAAAATATACGTGCACCTAATTTTCTAAATAAATTAAATCACCATCACTTTTCATAACAGAAACAAAATATAAATCTAAATAGGAATACTGCTTCAACACAGATACTGGCAAACAAAATGCAATCGTTCTACAAATTACAAAATGTACAACTCTCACTTTTCTACATTATTACTTGAAATGGATTGTAGGGGTCCCATTCATATTTCTTGGTATTGATCTTGTTTGTTTTAGGGCTTTTTGAAGCACTCAAGGAATATTTCCTTGTCTAACAGGGCCTACTTTAAATAATTTTCTACAGTAGTATTCACAAGAGGTAGAAGGAAAAGCATGGAACGTATCCAAACACATCCAAATCAAAGTATCAGGCATGTTTTCTACAAGCTCTGCGGTCCTTGTGTTGAGATCCTGTGTGCATCTGTTCTCAAGGTGTCACGCTCTCTCTGCTATTGCTGGCTATCTTGGAGCTTTTTTAACGTGCATCTAAAGATAAACATTGAAAACACTGTTAGAGTTTTTTAATCTGTGGGTGTAAACAGTCTTTCAGAAATCCATACTAAGGAACCTCTAGCCATTGTACTATAGATCATAGCTACTTGGTTCGAGCCAATCAATCTACAGCAACAGTATGTTTGTATATAAAATACCAAGCACATAGTTCATAAAAAAAGTTTTGTACATATTCATGGCAGGATGCACCAGTTCAATTAAGGATACATATTTTCAAACAATTAGAATAGAAAACAGCACTGTACAATGTACCCAGATAGGATGTAAATGATGACACTGATAAATATAAAAATAATTTTTAAATATATATTTTCAGTATATGTCTTGTAAAATACTATATCCCTTTAAGAGGGATATAGTAGGTGTATAAACATAGTTTATATTTTAGCTGTAAATTTGGTTTGTTCCCATAAGAAACAAGCTTGTTTTTTACATAAGACAGCTAAATGTGCACAGTGATTTGCAGCTGAAGGCTGTATCAGTTATTGTCAGTTATTCTTAACAGTGTTCTGAAGTGGTGCAATAACAAAATCTGGCATGCATGCCCAAGCAGAGGTCACTGCTGTCAGGAAGATATAGCGTGCCCTCCCACTACAGCGTGCAAGGACTTCAATTCGAAACATCTTCTAGTTACGTGTCACTCTTTCCATTAAGATCAGTGTCCACAGTCGCTTGTTTTTTTAATGTAATGTGTATATCCATTGCAGGGATATGTACAGTATTCTGCTTCCATGTATTTTCTGGTTTAGTAGCTAAATCCTATGGAATGATATCCTGACCCATTGTGGGTTGGAGCGCTACGAAACCCTCACCTCGCTGAGTATCGCCCACACTGCAGAGTCCTGCAGGACTGAAAGCCGCAGTGCAGAAATGGGATTGAAGATGGGATCAACTGCAGACTCTGACACTCCATTTTCAAATTTTCCTTCATGGCACAAACAAGGGAAAAAATGGTTATAAAGTCACAAGGCCCACAATCAAAGTTGCATAAAACATAAAATGGATTTAGCTTTTTCTGGGGCCAGAGGAACAAAGGACTTTAACACACTTGGTTACGCCCAGAACACCGTTGAACTCTCCATTAACACCTTTGCTCAACTTCAAATTTAGGGTTACCAATTTCTTCCTTCACGTGTTACCTGCAATTCAAAATTTGAAGGACCTGCACATTTTACATGCCATGTACAGTAGTATGCTACACAGAAACTGAGAAAAACAATACTGTCTGTGAACATAATTATTATTGTTTAGCATTGTAAAAAGGAATAGATAAGTGTTTTTCAAAATGTATTTTTTCATTTTTGTTTCTTGATAAGAAATTGACCTTGTGTCAAAAGGCAATTACAAATAAACGCCCTATATTCAGTCCTTCTTGACTGACAGAAACTCCAACTAGTTTTATGGTGAGCTAGACGTCACCATTTCACTGCTGTTGAGGGATACATTGTTTAAAGGTATTATACCCGATGCAGTCATTGTAACTGTATTGATAGAACACCAGGAAACAAAAACAATTCTGTAAACAGAAGATAAACTATTTACCTATTATGTAAAAGCCATCATCTGTGCGTTTATATTTATCTTTGGTTTTCAATCCAGTTTCCTGAAAAAGGATTATGGGATTCAATAAATAGCATTATTCTCACAGTAAAAAGTAATGCATTAAAATTCTGCCAGCGCTTAATAGTCTCTACTTCAATTCCATGGTTTTGGACCATGATAAGGTATTATTCAATTGGAGACAATGGAAGAAGCAGCAATATTGCATTCAACGCCTTACTACAGGACATGGTTATTTACTGGGAAGAGGGTTATACAGTTCGATTACTGCATTCAGCCATAGGCTGGTTGTACATATTGAGTGATGCCATTCACATAAAATCAAGGTCCTATTGTAAGTGACTCTGCAGCAGCAGTTGTTGATGCACAGTTCACCCCCTAGTCTCAAAGTCGCTTTGGATAAAAGCGTCTGCTAAATAACTAATTAAAAATAATAATAATATCAAAGTCCTCTGAATTTGTTAGCTACAAGTTTTGAACAGTGGTTGCTGACCATTTTACATCCAACTAACATCTAACTGCTCTGGGTCTTATATATCTGATCAACTGCCACGTCATGTGATTTGGTTCCTTTGCACGATATGACTGCTTTATTTTACACCTTGTAGATACAGTACCATTCAACTTCCTTCTAAACACAATGTTACTGCTTCACTAGTATTTAACTAGTACTTTAACCAAAGTTGTTAGTGTTATTTTCAATTAAGGACATCACTTTTTTTTTTAATGTTAGAATATGCAAACAGATGGTTTTTGATACCGGTGACTGAGAATATCAGTGTTTCTCAAAACATTTGCCCCTCAATAGGCAGGGCAATGTTTTCTACATTTTTTGGCACAGGAGGAAGCAAAACAACCCCCTTCTAAGACAGTGGTGTGTTATAATAAAGTGACTGTCCTGTTTAAAGTACGCACAAGCCCTCTCAAGTCCAAGGCTTTGTTTGTGAAGTGCACTGGTATTCTTACCGAAAAAGGCAGAACCTCAACAGTAGTATTCTGTAATTTGTCTCCTGGATGTTCAGGGTTACCACTACGAAATAGGTATCTGGAAATCAAAACAGAGCAAGGAGCATTCAAGATATTGGCAAATCCAGGGATCAAACCACAGGTAATCACTTAGCATGTATGGTGGTACAGCCAGTGTTAAGTTTGAGGTTTGCACAGATTCATCAGTAACTCAAACAATTCTCAGCAAAAAAAAAATCTTAACAAAACCACTACCACTAGATGGCAGCACTGCAATACAAGTCCCTGCACAGAAACTCAAATCTGCCTCATTTGTCCAGTTTAATCTGAAAATGCAAAAGTAAATTGTGACCTTCAGGGATGCTTCGCTGTGGATGACTCAGAAGCCTGAAGGTATATGGCAGCTAGAATAAAGTATCAGATAAACCAGGAGCACATTCTGTCTCTTTTTCCACTGGGCACAAAAACAAATGGCTCCTAGCTGTATTATTATTTTTTAGCATGAAAGAACTCTGCACTCCAACAATTTTCAACGTTTATAAACCATCCATGCTGGCTTGAAAATCATTTTCATCTTTTCAGTTCTTATATGTTGGTTAAAAGCAGTAACACTAACAACTGGGGGAAAAAAAATAACACCAAAACATTTATAAGGCATTAGATGCTTCTTCATTTTTGGGAATTCTGTAATTCTAGTGTTCACTGTGCTTTATTACACTTTGCTATGCTTACTAGGGTCAACTTTTATAAGGGGAGTGATGCACACATATTCTCTGCTGTATCCTTGTCACTGGGGATCTGCACCACTAGCAGGGTATAAAAAAATGACAGTACTGGTCAATAAAAGATAACTATCCAAGGCATCTACTGGTACCATCTGTCAACATCTGCTTTTTTTCTTTCTGACCATACCAACAGAAACGCACACCGTTTATTCTCCTTACTGTCTTGGGAAAAATCTTGGGAAATAACTGTTAGAAAGTAACCAGCTTCTATTGTGCCTTCTATTACGTCTCTCTCCAGTGGTCTGCTGTTTAAAATTCTTCTCCGATACCCTGCCTGTGCAGGTGCTGCAGCTTTCCTTTTGCAACGTCCAGCAATCAAACGGGACTTTGTTTGGAAACAAAGGATAATTGATTTCAAGCATTCTGGCTCCCCGGCACATTATTGCTAGATGCTTTCCTGTAATTGCTCTTTCCAAAACACATTATGGTTCTTCTATAAATACTATTTCAATACAAACTGTGCTACTCCACTGTTTTTACAGCATGTTGTCAGTCTTCCCTTGTTGCTGCAAACTCATTTTTTTAATGTTCTGGAACCATAACAAATAACAGACTTGGTACTTAATATTCAATTGCTTTGAGGATCAAATTCAACTTTATACGAACATACAATTCCTGACTGCACAGAAGGAAAACCATGATAATCTACTTCTCATGCCAATTAGTAGTTGCCAATTATTTTCATCATTTTCTCCCTAACTTAGAATATCCAATTATTATTTAGACTCAGCTCACTGCTACCACCCCCGCACTGACTTGGGAGGGCAAAGACGAACACACGCTGTCCACCGAAGCGTGTGCTGTCAGCCGCCTGCTCCTTTTCACACTGCAGAATCACAATGCAGCCACCTCAGAGCTACAGCGTCGAAGAACAATACAGCTCTGGGCAGCTTACAGGCAAGCCCGCAGTCGCCCCAGCCAGACTACAGCGGTTGCTGGTGAGCAGTAAGCCGAAGACATCCCGGCCGACCTAACCCTTTGCCCTCCCAGGCAGCGCTCGGCCAATTGTGTGCCGCACCCTGGGAGCTCCCGTCCATGGTCAGCAATGGAATAGCCTGGACTCGAACCGGTGCCGTCCAGGCTATATATAGAGCGCATCCTGCACTCTACGCAGGGTGCCTTTACCGGATGCGCCACTTGGAAGTCCCTTGCCCGATACTCTTGATTTTCCAGTTTGTTTATATTGCTTTACAAATAGCTTTACCAGCAGGTACACAGGGTTCCTTTTTAACTCAAGCTCACATGTAAATAGTGTTACAGGTCTGTGGTGTGTACAAGAAACACATTACTCTACCTTGCTGTATCCAGTGTCAATTATGTTGTTGAATATATTCTGGATTGTTATGATATTTTTGTTCACACATCATACGTCAGAATACCATCCTCAACTTGAAGACATTGAGAAAGACATCTAGTCAAAGTGTTTCTCATTGAAGTTTCTTTTAGTATTTCTAATCCTCCAGGAGAAAAATAATTTCTTAAAACAGATCTGACAATTAACAAATCAAGATCATTTTCCCCCCTTGCAATAATGTTGGTGCTCTGCTTACAAATGAGTGGCTTGTGGGAACAGAAAAGCTGAGGAATTGCATGAGAGGGAGCAAGATCTATACACACTCTACAATGCATATAAATGAACCTTCTCCTGGAAAATGCTCCAGAGAAACAGGCTGAGAAATGCATTTCCATCTTGACTTAAGTTTATTGCTGCATACCAGACAACACAGGATACAGTTTGTAACACTTACAACAGCAAGATGAATAAGAGCAGAGTGTTTGAACAAAAAGAAGTAGCAAAAAAGTGAAGTAGGGAGGGGGTGAGGCGAGTAGGAAAGGATTTTTTGTGGTGGTATTATTCTTTTGATTACATTGTTGGATCTCTTCCAGTTATCAGAGATAGGTTGAAAACATGGTACGGAGACTGGCCTAATCAGGAAATCACAGTAACTCTAAAAGAGGTTGTATCATACTTGATCTTCTCAGTTCTCTCTACACTCGCTGTATACTGTTTGTTGTTTTTTTTTTTTTTTTTTTTTTACATAGAGAAGGGGGATAGAGGGGAGAGAAGTAGTGAAACAGTGAATATGGGTGTTTCTATATTATACTGGGGGGGGATCATTTGTGTTGATCAAATACACTGTTGACTCATAAGAGTTCAACACCCTGGCTCCTTTCTTCAATCAAACCAAGCTGTTTATAAGACTGCAGTGGTCAGCTAGCATGAACACTCCGAGACTGAGATGACTGTCAGGAAGCTCTGTGGTCTACAAATCACTGTATGGCAACCTAAGATTAATTTTGATCCCTCACCTTTCAATATTGACTGGCTTGTCGAATTTTAAGAGGATGTAGTCCCCAGCGGTAGGAGTGATGGCCCAAAAGAAGTCTTCACCCAAGTAGGTTTTCTCCAAGGTGTGTCCCTGGTACATTTTGAGGGAGGTTGAAACCTCAGCTGGTGGGTTCACATGGATCTTATGAAGCAACGGCTTCAGAAAATCTTTGTCCTGACAGAAAATAAAAGAACGATGAGTAATGAATTCAACATGAAATTCGGGATATACAAAACTACACAAACTATGTTTTTCGAAAATGTTAATTTTAAATACTAGCTGTTGTATGGTGACAAAAACGGTTCTGCATAAAAAAAAAAAAAAAAAATGGTTTTATAAATGGTATCGTCTCTCCTTAATTAACCTACTATGTATACAGGGTGGGATGTCTAGTCGTTAAAACAAGAACCATCAAGCATGGTTTTGTTGTTGGCGCATGTGGTTCATTATTGTGTTCATGATGAGTCGTTTGGTCGAAAGGATCACCTATCCCTTATTCATTCCTCTATCAAGCATAGTCTGACACTTTATTGTTGAATAAACCGATATGGAATTCTCTTATAGTGTACCCACTGTTTTACGAGGCAACTACTCAGAGTCAGAAAAGTCAGCCAATCTGATGTTAGTCATCTCCCAAAACAATAGTTTACTGTGTTATATAATAATGGTAAAAGCAAGTTAAAATCATGCATGATAAAAGCATAAACAAATTAGAGAGGTAGGGTAAAGCCAGAAGCATCTCTACGTAGTGTTGTATAGTATTAATTGGCACCACAATTGATAATAAACCCATACTGAATCCCAGCTTGAACTGTTGGTCCTAACAACTCATGTAGAAATGAAGTACATTTTCAAAGTACAAAAAGATGCTGTACTGTAGAATGTTGATTTTGACTTCATCATTGGGGGGAGCGCTTAGTGATGTAAACTCATAGTGCTCTAGAGAAGGGAAAGCACAGTGACCATGGTTTTCAAGAACAAAGGACATGTTTATTAAAGCGAAAATAAAAGTAAGGTTCAAATAACTGTAGATCAGGCAAAAACAGAACATTGCCAAACTTAAGCACATTGGTAAAACACACACTAATTGTTACACTGCAAGAAAGTGTAACCATGTATTATGCAACACAAGCTGGGGTCATCTTACAGTGAGCTTTTGGATCTTCCCAGCCAGAGAGGAATGCAGCCCCACGTGCTGGAACAGCGAAGGCCTGAATCGAACTCGCAGACTGGACTTCTGTCGCTCGCAATGTTTCTAAGTAAAGAAAAGTGAGAGATCCCTGCTTAGAGCAGAGCACAGTTTGAACAGATGTGGATGGGGAATGACAGGCTTCATTAACAGATGAAGCATTAAGCTCATCATCCAGGTGTAAACCTTCATAAAACCAGACAGGCCTTTCATTGGTATTTTATTCAAAAAGTGGAGGATCTCTACTTTAGTTACCATCTCAGTGGTGGACATAAAACTTGCGCCACTGTGAACCTCTTACGAAGCCGATACTGCTAATTGAGAAGAAAGCTTGGTGGTTTTGTGTGTGATGTCGACTTGATGTCCCAAACCCAGTTAGTCCCCCAGAGAGAAAGGGAATAAATAACCAGTGGCTTAACCCTCTTCACTGACTAGCCCCTAAACTCAGACAATTAAATTAAGAGTTTATTTAAACACATTAGCTTGTTACCTTACAAAGTGTAGTGAAAAAGGCTCAGCCTCAATGCAATGGGAATCTGGAATCTAAAAGTCCTGCTAAATGCAGTAATGATTGAAAGACTGAAGAGCAATTGGTTTATATTGGTATGCATTTCAAACAGTCAAACACAATCTCTGCATCTGTTTGATGTTAAGCAACCCCTTCATTTATCAAAATACAGTGCCGAGGGACAGCTATAATGGTATCAACATAGCACAGAAATGTTATTTGCATGAAATATATTCTTCACATACTGTATAAGGGACAATTTAACTGTTTTAACATAATACAAATATTGTTTAAAATTACATTTAGGGTCTCCCGAGTGGCGCTTCCAGTAATGGCACTCCGCCTAGAGTGTTGGATGTATCCTACAGCTTACAAATCCCTGGTTCAAATCCAAGCTATGCTACTGCAGACTGTGGACGAGAGTTCCCAGGGGGCGGCGCAAATTTGGCCAAGCGCTGCACAGACGGGGTAGGGGTTATGTTGGCTCGCCGCACAAGCGACCCCTGCCACTAGCTGGGCACCTGCAGGCCGGCCTGTACACAATTCAGAACTGGTGGTCCTCCGACACTAAGTTCTGAATACGGCTGTATGGCGAGCTTGCAGAGCGGTTGTCTCGGAGGGACGAGAGCGCTAGTCTTCGTCTCTCCCGAGTTAGTGAGGGTTTTGCAGCGGTGAGTCAGGTTGAATAATAATTGGATATTCCAAAAATTGGAAAATTAATAAAAAATAATTGTTAAAAAAAATAATAATAAACAACAACATTTAGATGTTTAGAATCTGTCCCACTCACCAAAAGAGGTGTTCTGCTAGTTTTTGTTTTACATTGTTTTTATTGTGTAGGGTGGAAATCTACATGGAAATGAACATTTGCATGACAGCAACTGAATCATGTTAACCCAATTCAGAACCAATGGACCGTTAATCTCATTCAATCAAAAATAATGATTAGGTATTTTTTAGCAGCAACATTTCAAAGATAATGGACCAATGTGAAAAAAAAAATGTATTATGTAAAAAAGATTTGCCATAAACAAAACAGCCTATGCTTCAGTTTTAAATAATTAAACACTTGGAAGCAGGCAACCTGTCTAGACTGGTTTCATAACATTGATCTCTGCTAATTAACAAGGCAATTCATCATACAGTATGTATGATTTAAAAGTATATTGTTTTTATTTATGTATTTATTTTACTATATGGCAATTATTTCTACCAGTACACAATGAATAATTACAATTATCACCTGCAAACCTATTTTTTTTTTTTTTTTAGGCTTCACAGCAATTAAATCAAACGAAAAAAATGATTTTTTTCTTAGCAACAACTACAGAACATGACAGTTAGCATATTAAATAAGATTGATGGTAAATACTAACGCTGCAGACGTTCTTTGGAACAACCTCCTCTTCATAATTTAATAAGAGACTAATCTAATTCAAAATCACGCACTATGTTTGTTTGTGTTTGATTTACCAGAATAATGTATCGCCTAAATTGTCAACATCAAGAATTAAATTAAAAGCTTTATTATTTCACTAGAAAAGTTTAGATTCAGATATTGTCCTAGGCTTGGAGGACTGATGTAGCACTGAAACACATTAACTTGCCATCACCTTACATTTTACAGTTATTCTTCAGCTTTAATTTCAAAATGTAGTTGGACTGTTCTTAAACAATAGTGAGATTAACCATTTCTGTCAATAGAATTCAATGCATTCACCTTCTGATGCCCACTTAAAAACTATTCAAAAATGTTCAAAGCAACAGCTGATTCCAGTTACGAGCAGGGTGTACACACAAACACTGTGGCCTGAGCTGGTCATCAGCCAGGGGACTGTCAGTAATAGATCACCTGATCTCAGTGCTTGGCTACACTCTCTAGACTCATTTCCATCTGTAATTGAATTCACACAGCCTTGGTTTTGCTTCACATCTCATAACCAATTCTGCTGGCATCCAAATAACACATGCATTGGAGTTTTCCCCTCTGTCAGACTCCTGCATCAAAGGTGTCTGGCGATACATTAGTGTGTCATGAGATCTTAATGTTTGTGACATAGATAATGCTGCAAATACAAAATATGTATCCACTATCCACCGTGTGCAGATTTAAAAATGTAAATATGACATACAAAAAGATACTCCAAGTTACTTACAAATGTATGCACTTAGCAAGTTTCATTGGTATTGGATAAAGTTATCAAGATATACATTAAAACACTAAAGAGCAACATACAGACATCCGTACAGATGGCACACCACTTCCACAACATTTTGGATCTTATTATAGCTACAATCTCCTCAGTTTGACAACTGAGGATCAAATCTCTACTGGCTAGCAACCTTCACTCCGTGACCCATTTATCAAGAAATAGCAAAAACGACTCAATTCTGGGTTCTCCATACATTGCATGTCAGGGAACCAAAAATACATACCGCATCCTTCTCTGGATTGCAGACTTTTACCCAGAGGATATGATCAAGCAGCCAATCAATGGGCTTCTCCTTACAGAACATTAATATGAACTCCACAATCAGGTTCAAGTCAGGAGCCCGAAACATCTTCCCTGTAAAGAAATAGGTAATCACTATTGAAATGACATCACAATTGTGTTATTACAATGTAATTTAGCGGTACCCAAACCCAGTGACTTCCCATCTAGGTCTTTGTTTCAAGTTTAGCATGGACTTCTAATGGTTAATGTAGACTTGGAGGGGGTCCAACAAAGGGGTGTTGTGAAGCACCACTGCTTTACATTGGTGGCCTAATGCTATGTCTGGCAGTACTAACTTCTGGAGTTAGTTTCAAAAATGCCTCAGTGATATATGTAGTGTGTGTGAAATTCATAATGATTTAATTATATACATTTTATTACCTGACAAATTTTACATTTTCATTATATACTCCATGCCAGTCGTACAATTGTTTAATGATAAATACTAAGTAGCCCTCAAGTCACTTTAGCTCGTAACTGTAACATAACAGACATACAGCATCAAACGCTCACTTAAATGTGCTCTCTCAAATAACAAAAAGGGTAAGAATCCTGCAAGTCATCTGTTTATATTACTGTCTGTCTGTGTACTTTCAAGTCTTGATAATTAACAAGAAAATGACTGGCCTCAGAATCTAACATTCAACATAAAAAAAAAAAAAAAAAAAAATCTAACTTATAATTAATACCAATTACTTCACACCTATGCATTTTTTATAATGACAACTGTGGATTTATTTCAAAATGGCAAGTCATAGAAGACACCAACTAGTAGTGGAAGCTTATGAGATCATGATTTTTGATTGACGGTGTTATTGGTTCGTTTTTCAGAACCAGCACAACACACTGGAGTCTGCTGTATTCTAGAGATGTGCAACACTCTTGCTAAGGGTCTCAGTGACTTCTTGTTATGAGTTTTAGGCCATACAAATGAAGCACATCTCCCTACCAATAAATCCTAGCTGTGAGAACTCTAAAATCATCCAGTCTTCCGAGGACAGCTGAAGAGCAAAGTTTTTCATGGTGGTGAAGTAGTTTGGTTTCACAACAATGTCATCTTCAAGCTGTGGAGAAAAATGAATTTACAAATTTATAAACAAAACAACATGCAGCTAATGCAAGACAGGTTTGCTGAACTTTTTTTTTTTTCAAATTTAATTTACTCAAGTAATCTACTTAAACTTACTGAAGAACTATTTAACATTTGGACACTGGAGTTGAAATGTTTATGCGATTTGGCTTCGAAGAAGCTTTCTATATTTTGGCAGTGAATAAACACTATTAAAAACATTCAAATCAATTAAAAACTATAGGAGAACAACTGAAGATTTACCATGCTGGAGCAACAACGGTAATAAAACATTAGGTTATTATCATAACCCTGGTTCCATGAAATAGAAAAGTAACCATTACCGAATGGGTATTTACCTCCTAAAAAGACTTGAAACCTGAATAAGATACACCAAAGCTGTTCGATGAGCCTGTGACAAAGTCATGGCCCACCTCCGAGGACATAAAACCACTGTGGTCAGAGACCTCAACATCATTTGTCAATTTCAAATTTGTCACCGATAGCGATTCATTCACAACGGATTCAATACTGTTTTGTAAAAAAGCGAGTGTGTCTTGAGGGACACTGATTGCTTCATGAAATCTTTCCAGAATCGCCGTCATATTCTTGAATTGCTTTGTATTCTGACTTCCACAAACGTATCTCATCGCTACAACATGGCATGCAAACAAATGGCAAAATGTGCCGCTGTTTCTCTTATGATACAAAGTTGGAAATTGTTCAAGCTCTTGAAAACAGAAATCAGACACAAGTCGCCGAGCAATTTGGTGTTTCCCGTTCTGGCGAGTTGTTTCAGCATTCTGTTAAATGTCTTGTATAGTGCTGCTGCATTTTGTAACATGTGTAGGGGTGCCTTGTTAATTTAGTTTGACGGTTAGTTTATTAACGTTAAGTTAACCCGAAGTAATGCCCATTATTTTTGCCTCTGCCATTACGACAGCCCAAAACATACCAGCCAGCTAATTTCATAGTACTTAAGCTTTCTGACTGTCTTGTTTCGCTTTAGTTTTATTAACAATAGTTTGTCTGTTACTTTATTATTGCAGTTTATTAACATACACTTGCCTGTTGTTCTGCTTTTATTTATTCAGTTATTCAGACCAGGACAACAAATACTTTATTACATATATTTATACACTACTGTACCTTAGACTGGGACCTAGGACTCCTGTGAGGTTCCAACAGCACATGTTAACAGAAGATAAGGTGGGATCTTGAGGTCCCGTCAGAGCTGAAAGGGTTACTGTAAATTAGCCAGCCACTTACCTGGACATAATAAGTACCCTTATTTAGAGCGTACATCATAAGGAAACTGTAATCCAAATTCTGTTTTGTTCGCCACCTGAAAAATACCAATCATAAAGAAAGGTGATTAGTCATCAAACTGTGGCACCTTTCACTTTCTTTAGAGCTGCCTGTTGAAGCAGGGAAGTCTTTGGCATGGTAACTGCAAATAGTGCCTTCATGGAAACAAGAAAGAACTGCTTGATAACCACCGGCACTGTTGACAACAGCGGTTGCCACAATCGTACAGTAGAGAATACAAATGGCTAACTCAACCTAAGCTTTGCACTTTTGACATTCACAAACTTCAGCATGTGACACCTGCTGGCGAAACATTATTTCTGTAGTAATCTGTGACAAACCAGTTTCTAGTCAGGCTATTATCCTCTAGCATGCAAGATGCAGGACAGGTTAACTATAACTGCACATTGCATTGACTTTTTATTGTGGAGATTACCGTACCATAATTTGCCATTTTATAGCTGGTTTTGGCTACCACTAACAGGATGTGGCTTCTGATATACCAAAAAGACATTCAGGGATCATATGTTACTACATTAGATTCACACCTACAATGCAAACAGTGTTATAATAATCACAATGCTAGCTACAGAAACCAAACTTTAATATCATAACAGCCTGATAACTGTGTAAAACATTTACAGGATGTTTATTTTTAAAGATATAAAACAATAACTAAAAAAGGTATTTGAATTATGGTACATATTACAATCATAGCTGACCTAAAATTAACATTGTCATTCATTGCAGCATTAAAAGTGGATCAAATATCAGTATTTAACTGTTCTGTAAATATTCTTAAAAAGGGAGTGGTTTACAGGTGTGGAAGTTTAAAAAAAAACAAGCTGGCATTACTGCCTAAAACCAACTCAAGCCATATGTTATTGTGTGATAAAATAGTGCAGTCTGACCTATACAATATTCTACTTGTACAAATTACAGGAACTATATGAAATAATTTGTATTCATAAGCTTTTAGATCATCTTTAATACCTGGATAAAACAGAGTTTAGAAATTGACTACGGCTGATTGACAAATGAATAGTTTGCACAAGGAATAACACGGTTTTATACGTGATGCCAGCTGCCACCAGCGTGATGCATGCAATACATTGCATTACACCATATTACATTGTAGTACAAAGTTGGATTAATGTAGTAACTTGCTGTGTGTGTCAGATGTTTCCAGTCTTTGGGAGTGTGTTAATGAAAGGTGTCGTGCAGTACTGTAATTGCCGTTTTCATTATTATTTGGTCATTTTATCGATTTCTTTTTTTTTTTCTAAACCCTGTTTTTTCGCCAAGGGGCGCAGTTACACCCACACCATTTTCCTGCCGTTTTCTTAGTTCCACGATTTATGGAGACACACGTACATGTACAGACCACTGATGTAACGAAGGGTTAACCTACTTACACACTTGATGGTGTTGCCGTGTTTTTTTTACCAACCCTTTGATGTCCACCGATTCACCAGCCACAACAAACAAACTGGACAATCAACACGTTTATTGATGCATAAATGAAAAAAAGGTTGAACTACAGACAAATGTATGAAACCTAACAAATGCATTATATTTTGATCACAGCAGAAAGGACTGGCGGGCTTCCACTTGTTCATCACTGTGTCATAGTAAAGTTGGTCAGTAAATACATTTATTGATTTAAGTACTTCATAAAAGGTAAGTGCTTAAAAATATAGTGATTATTAACCAGGTTATTTGCCAACATCCTACAGGTAATAACACCATCTTATAGTACACAGTACTCCACAGGCAAGTTGATAAACCTTAACTTTTATTCAAGCAGCTCTGACAGGCCTCAGCATCAGATTTATTAATGATTTGCATATTGAAACAACTGAAGTTACAACACACACATATATATATATATATATATGCGCTGAAGAACTGCCGTGCTTTTACATTTTGAGGGGAGGCGCTTACATTATTTTTTCTTTTAAGAGTGCCCAATTATTTTACTCACAATTTTCTCCCCAATTTACAATATCCAAGTATCCTCCCTCGCCAAAGAAATTCTCCACACAGTTCAGTGGTCATCCTCCAATCCCACAGCCAAGCCAATTTCCTCTTTTACACCCAGAAACTCGAGAACTCTGAAGGACAAAGGCCAGCCTTGCAGGTGTCTGTCTGAGCTCAGTAGGCGCCAGGCCAGTAAGGTATGCTGTGGTGCGATGAAGAGGAACAGTTCCTCTCGGTCTTGCCTCCCTAACCCATTTAAGTGCCATTCAGTGCAATGCTCCCTCCAGAATCACCCACGGCAACTTTGCACAGAGAGAACGCAAATCTGCACTCCCATGACCGTACAGCACTCAACAGTGCTTTTATCAGGGCACCCACTCTGGGACCCCTACATTTAATGCAATGCTAATAATAATGTAAAGAAATGAATCAAAGAAAAGGAAAAATTACACAAAACAAAGATAAGTTCCATTTTTTTTTTTTTTTTAAACTTCCACACTTATAAACACTCATTTTAATAAAGAAAACCTATCTTGGGAATAACAGCAGCAAAACATGATTTATTTATTTAAATAAGATGTACAAAGTAACTGTGCTTTTTTAATAGCAGTCAGTAAATTTTAAAGTTTGTGTGGAAGGTGTCTCCTTTGGCGTCACTATTGATTTTAGATTTTCCATTCTATTTTTAAAACCTGTATCTACATTTGATAAAACCATCACGTAGCCAAGAAAGAGAAAACAGAACCAGTGCAATTTCAAACCGTCTCTTAGCTGTCTCACTCTGACATACAAGCACATATTGACAGGTGCTGCAATAGTGACAGAAATAAAGGCGCTTACTTGACTCTTTCCTTTGTGTCACCAAAGGTCTCCTTCAAGTTTGTCAAGTCAGGATAGTAACTAGCAGGGGGAGATATCACTTCCAAAAGGCCTGAATTGATTTCTGTAGAAAACCTGTCAGTTCAGAGAGAAAGTAATTCATGAAAAGTGCTGCCTGACTATTCCTATTGCTGGGTTTCATTTTTGCAGAAAAAGCACACAGCTCAAAAGAACATTTTGGGGATTTTATTGAATGCTGGTAAAACAAAATATGGCTCAAAGTCACTGATGGCTAACAACTTTTACTGTACATTAATTATGTATTTCATGAGTGTTTTAGCTTATTTTAAAACTAGGACACTGGACTTCTTATTAGCAATGACCTACATCATCATCATCATCATAATAATAATAAACCATCGGTGCTGGTTAGCTCCATGTTAAAACTATTTAATAGCATCTGTTCAAATGACCTAATTTATCAAGGTCTATAACCCAAAATTCAATCTGCACCGTTTTCTTAGGAAAATCAATCTGTTACAAAATCAGAAACAATCAATGTGGGTCAATTAAGATATGATCAAGGTGCTTGTTACCATTTTTCTTAAAACACTGCAATTTGCATTTGTGTGTAAATTTGCCACAATATGCTTTAAATTAGCACATTGGACACACAATACACATTAAACGTATAGACAAATGGTCACTGCTTTCCAGTTCCTGTACTTCACCATTTCTTGCAAAAAAAGCATAGTAGCTATTTATATGTTTATTTATTTATTAAAAAAAACTTATTTTGATATAAAAGACACTCTTAATAAAAGCCTGGGTTGGGGTGGTGCAGAATCTACTGTTAATATTAATTTAAAATTGCAATATATTAAATCATGTCTGCTGACATACTGTGGTTATCATTCTTAAAATTAAAACTAGCTAGGAAAAACTGTCAGTGAAGTTAAAATTATCAAACTTTCATGCACCCAGACATGCAGCTATATCATAAAACATGCAGCTATTTTGTTCATGAAAAACAATATGTAGCAGCAATCTTGTAATAAATAAACAGCACTTAACTCTTTTTCCAGGCTCTCCACAACGCTATGCACATAATCAATATCTGTCTGCAGAGACAAAGCATTACAAAAAAGATACCATTCTAAACAAACACTTCTGGCAAAAGCAGAACAAACATACTGCAGCAGCAAAGAATGATAAAAACAAGTCCTAATCTTTGCAGCTGGTGGTTTAACAGTTGTCAGCATAACTGCAAATTAAAAACGGTCACCAGTTCATTTAAAATGCTACATTTAACATTGAAAAAGTTAGCAGTCATGTCTGTGAACTGACACCACAAAACATGCAGTACTTGTAGCTGGAGGCAAGCGGTTCTACTGTGAATATGTGAAGGGCAAGTCATTTCTAGAGGCTGATTACTGCAAGCAATGTGGTGGAATGAACTCAACGGAGAGAACAGAGTCCGATGAGTCATTTAAAAACCCTTCAACAATATTCCTCCTTGTTAATTATACATGTTTTTATACATGCATATAAATAAATACTGGTCTCTCTTTGGAGTACTCCCAAATTAAATCATTTCACAAATAATTCAATCTCTCCTAGGTTCTCGCATTTTATGAATATATTTGTCTGGATTTTTGGGTTTAATGCCACATATCTATTGATTGTACATGCACACCATTAGCAGCATTCTCTTCACAACTACAGCAAACTGGCAGCTTATGGTCACTGGGTACAGTATGCAACCAACCAATCTACTTTTAGCTCATGCACACAGTCGATACTCAGATAAGTTAGCACAATCTGTAGTGCAGTTGTTCCCCAACTCAGTTTCTGCCAATATGTTCTCATTATTGGTTTATATGAAGTTCAATTAATTGAATAGTTTTATTTTTGCAATAAATTTCAGAAAGCTCAAGCAGTAAGACACTTTCTGTATTAAGAATCACATGCTCACAGTTGATGGAGATGCATGTGTTTGACCTCATTTGTATTCTTTCTTTTTTTATCCATGAGTATACAGTATTACACATTCTTAATGATAGAGTACATATCCACAACATCCGGTCAAATTGTTTCCTTACCTCTCCTACAAAGACTATAATAGCACAATCCAATTTCTCTTCAGGAGATAGCTTGTTTATTAACGAATGAAGGGTCTCTGCGAGATACGACTTGACTTTCCTCTTCACTGTTGGTATTCCCATTACAATAGACACTGGAACACACACACAAAAAAAAAAACAAGCAGTCACCTTCCTTTTATTGTGTATTAAACATTTTGTGCATGATTATTTTAAATTATTAATTTATTTTTTTTTTTTTTTTTTACTTCCTGTTATAATTAGAAGATTCTTGACAATCACAAGACAAAAAACATACATTGCTGTGCAAAAGTCTTAGACATGTTGCATTTTTCAACTCTGATGCATTATGAGCATCAGCAATTTACTCAAAGCCTTCACTAGTGTTTTCTACTATTATAACAACACTGAGTGAAATAGCTCGCAAAACTTTATTTTCAAGGTGTGGTATCCAAAGCATAAACAACAAGCACAGAGAAACATCATCTGTAATTGACAAACCCAGGACTGGAAGACCCAAAAAGCGGTCTAACAAGGATGAGCAATACTTGAAGATAATATCCTTAAGGAACAGAAAGACGACAAATGTTTAATTGACAATGGAACTGGCAGAAAGGCACAGGTGTAGTTCATCCATCAACAGTTCAAAGCACCTTTGACCATTGTTCCATAGTCCAATTTCTGTGTTCTTGTGCATATTTTAGCCTTTTAGTCTTGTTCCCCTTTCTTAACAGAGGTATTCTTACTGCAACACATCCTTTAAGTCCTGATTTCAAGTGTGACCTTCATACTATTGATTTGATGGACAACACCAACTGCGCCTTCTGCCAGTTCTGTTCTGAATTCAACGCTTGTCTTCTTTCTATTCCTTAAGGATATTATCTTACAGATGATGTTTCTCTGTACTTGTTGACTATGCTTCAGATACCACAACTTAAAAATCGAGTGATGCGAGCTATTTCACTCAACGTTTATACAAAATACAACATGTCTATGACTTTTTCACAGCAGTGTATATCAAAATATAACTAATTCAATTTCTCTACAGAAACGGTGCAAATTACTCTGTGGAAAATGAATGTCAGTGTGGAAAATTATACCCTTAAATATTAATAAATGAAAGCTCCCTAACCTCAAAACATGGCTGTACCTGTGATACGAAGCAATACAGAAATACATACTACTTTAAAATGACAAATAATATAAAACAATGGGCTAGATTCTCAATGCCATTTACTCCAAATCATTATTAGCACAATATTTTCATGAAGGGAAAACACCAATTACAATGCCAAAACAAATTAGAAACAATGTAAGATTGCAAATCCCTTTATTAAAATATCAGTCGTTCATTTGTGGTTGGTAACTATTGGGTGCTGTGGTGTTCCTTTCTGAAAAAAATGCAATTCTACTGCTCAAATTTTTTTTTAATGCCCATTAGTTTTATAAAATTGGCAATTGTTTAATATATTTTTTTGACGATCAATATCAGTAGGATTAATATTTGTGGCACAGCCACAGAGAGCCAATTCACCACCTGTCACTCAAACAGGCTTGTCAAACAGCGGACCGTCACTGGTCCAGTGATATGAAACATGCAGCAAAAACAAGTGGACAGATCCTGTCAGTTGAGTACTTTTGGGTAGAAGCAGAGAACGTCTAATCCAGGAAGAGAACTGAACTTCAATAAACAAACGTTAACCTAAATGAATCCAACGAATAATGTATGCAAGTGTGTGGATAAAGTTAGCTACACTGTAATCAGATGCGACTTAGATTTAGAGACAAAAGCATTTAATCCTTCACCATCCCCACTTTTATCATTAACTACTTAATCAAGTGTTGTATAACTAAATATTTACATGGGTGGTAACCAGCAAATAAGCACTGAACCATGTTTGTTTCACATACCCATATGAGTATTACATTTATTATTTACATCAATTTATAGGTAGACTACACATTTATAATGCACCTAGTTGCCAGCAAGTATGCTTGGATATTTCAGTGACAAAAGTAGTCTCAACTAAAATACATTCAATGGTACAGCTCTCACTTGTGTGAGTGTTACAAATTCTTCAGTTGTGAACAAAAATAGTACAAGGCCAGTACTACTGCAAAAATATTTTGTTATCTTTGGTACCAAAACTAGTGTTGCAAAAGTACTATAAATCGTGTCTACAAGTGAATTACTGGTTTAAGGAGATTCCACTGAAACGGTGCACAATTGGTTTATCAAAACCTACATTGTCCTTCACACAGAAAGAAATAACCGAGTTACATTTCTTGAAAGCAATTCCCATAGCAATGGCTTTAACCTACATACTACTACCAGATTAGATGACCCGTTTAAAAACATATAATAAACCATGTGATGTTCAGACAATGGAAAGGGGTCTCACCCCATGCCATTTTTTTTTTAAGTCACATTGATGCCAATAGTTCTTATATCCATGCATTCACCAGTGACCCGTTTAAAAAAAGGCTAATATTGCTTGAACTTGCTTTGTAACCTACCCTGCAGCATTCAATATAGTTATGGATCATAAAAATGGCATAATAATTTGAATTAACTCATTGTCCAAGTGTGGCTTAAACTGGATTTGATAGCCACATAAAGTAGCACATTTAAATGCTCCTCTCCTGCAAAGACTATTAGAACTTTTCAATGTAAATGTTGACGCTAGTACTATACTTCCAGTTTTGTTTTTACAATTCAACTTAAATATGAAAACAAACTAGATTTTTAAAGCAGGTGCTTCTTTGGTGTTGTCTTTACACTCCTTAGTGTGTTATTAAAAGATGGGTTTTTATGTGGACCAGCATACTCAAAAGTACTTGCATTCCAAGTGAACAATCGTGATCTTATCCACTGGTCTACAGAAAAAAGGTGTATTTTTTATTTGTAGACCAATACGGCTAATATCAAATGTTTTAACTGAATAAAACAATTGTTATTCACTGACAAACTTAGAATTGAAAAAAAAAAAAAAAAAAAAAAAAGGAATTATGTTATGGAAATGATTGAATAAAGGCAAATATTTGGATTGCCATACAAAACAATAGAATTCTGACTGGTTTGTGAACTCAGTTTATTGCCATCCCCATTGTTTTCCACTACATGTTTCAATGGGTTTCCATGGAGGAAACAACAGACTCAATTGGAGTGTAATCAATATATGCACTAACATGGGTGCAAACTGTTTTGAAAATGGAGCTAAACTGTTTTAAAAAAAAGTTTATCAGAGAGCCTGCTGGCAATAAAATGTCACAGTCTTTACTGAGGTTTACAGGTTACCTGACAAGTTCATTAAGCTGTATTCAGTATTTTTTTGCTTAATAAAGCCTTTGTTGTAAAATGACTGGATTGATTAAAAGGGAATTGGGATTAGAAATGGAATTGAAAAAATGGCATTGACCCCAACTCTGGATCAAGCCCCACCATCATTTTGAAGCTTCAACCAAACCTATCTGCTTCCATTTGCTCATTACTACCACTAAATAAACAGTTCAATCCAATAAGCCTAAAATGTCGGTTTCGTGTCAACCGACTGACATTACATGCAAGTCCACATTATGAAGCCAAAATTTTGCAAACCAAACCAATGGTACACAAAGTGCGTAACATGCATATTGCTTCAGTGCCAGTGGTCATGTGATTGGTCCAGACCCAATAAGAAGCTATCAGGATACATGGCTGCTGAGAAAAAAAAAATTAAACATGTCTACTGGCACCAGAATTTAATGTTGTTGGCGCTAAATTAGGTACCCTGCCACTAGAATCTCGCACCATACTTTCACCCCTGACTAAAGGTTGTTCTACACTGGAGGCAAGCGATACAAGCAAATTTTGTATCTACATCAAAGGCGAATGTTTTAAGTCCAGAAATTTTCATGTAACCCTATCCCTACATAGTTCCCATGTTATTTATTTATTTTTTTGACAACTGGTAGAAACATGGATATTGACAGATGCAGTGCTGCTGCAATACTTCTCCTGTGTCGTACTTTTTATTTATTTATGATGATAGCTATGCTTCAGCAATGGTAATAAATGAATACATGAAAATAACATTGAGAATATATATATATATTTTTTTAATTTTGACCAAATACCTCTCCAAATAAAACTGTAAAATAAACTCCAGATTAGCAAAAGGAAGCCATAGCATATTATAAGACCCATACAGCTAGCTTGTGAAAAAGAGAAAAGCACACAGTACCTAACAGAGGATGTTTCAAGAAAAAAAAACACTGTATTAGGCAGCTTTATTTTTCCAGAGTCAAAGCCAGCCCCCTCCCACAGTATACTCATTAAATTCACTCACCAGACATACCAGTAATAATGCCCAGAATGTTCTGCCAGGCATTGTCCTTTTTACGGTTGGTTGTTCATTAAATTCATATAAAGACAATGAACACAGAGCACAGACTGCCGCTGCACATGAATCAATTTCTCACGTTTACCAGTGTACTGGTAAATCAAAGCCTATACATAGTTTATTTACACATATGCATTCTCTGAATTAATATTTAAAAAACAAACAACAAAAAAAAAAAAAAAAAAAAAAAACTGTCCTTTAAAATCCTGTTATACGCATTCACAGGGATGTAAGGGATAAATAAATGCCAGTTGGCACCTGCAGCATTCTGTTCTGGATGTTTGATTTTTACTGCCATCAGTAGTAACTACATCCACAGTAAATTCACTTCAAATGGTGAGAAACTTGTTTTCGTGGTACGGCAGTTTTGTTTGGCATCATTATTTACATACCATGGTATGCTCGTCCGGTTCCTCAAAATACTTCAAACATGGCTTTGCTTCGTTCCTTTGTTTAGAGATGCCATTTTATTAGAAATTTACCACAAACTTCAAAAAAATACGCTTGTCATTAACTCTATTACACCGTACCGTTGATACCATACCACGCCCACTTCAGCATGTAAAACACAGGGCACCAATGAAGCGCCAGGTTGAGAATAAAACCCGCCCCACTGTCAATCGTTCTGTTGCACCGATTAGAAATGCTACTTCCTTTTTATAATATCCGCCTCGGCTCCACAGCAGTCAGATACACCACAAACCACTGTACAAAAATAAAATCTACTAATCAGCCATTCCTACTACACTGATGACTTGTATCCGTTTGAACAGGCGACAACTGTGTTTCCTTACATGTTTTTTGTAAACTGCTTGAATTATTAAGGGAGATTTTTGAGCATGTGACAAAAGCAAGGTAATTCCCAACCGAATTGTGACATGGTCTATCGAGCACTATATTCTGCAATTTTGAACACCGCCTTCAGATACTGTTTTAATTTTGGCAACAGTTTTTTTTTTTTTTTTAATCTTTTGCTGAATTGCACTGCCTTTTGCACAGTTCCGTGCATGGGTAACATTTTGATTTAATTTTGCTGTTGGGTCGTTAAATTGGGAATTGTACATACTGCTACAATACCAGATGTACTGTATTACAGCCTCTTTGGCAAGTGATATTTTTAGAATCGTATCGTTCTGAAATACTTCTGTTGAAAATATAGTACTTTACCAAAAAAAAAAAACAAAAAAAAAAAACACTAGCACTACAGTACATCTAAATGGAAGCCTACTTATTTAAAAACACAGTCCTTTCAGCTATGTATTTTTGACATTGTATCTTTTTTGTGTTCCCTGAAAAATGGACAAGGGTTGGAAAAGGCCAAATGAAATAAGCAGATATGCATCACACTCGTTTAACCATCACTGAAGTCAACATTTCATAGGGTCCGATATGACAGTGCTGACTGCACTACTGTGCATCCAGTTGCAAATATTTAGATTTTGGGTAGGAATTGCTATAATCCTTCAAAACAAAAAGAATATTTGCAAGTTTGTTAATTTTGACACAACACATCAGTAAACTGTACTGCAAGCTGAAGAAATCTGTCCTTCAAGAACTCACCTTTTGTTCTGCCGAGACCAACCTGCACAGCAGGCTGAAGGCTTCCTTCATTGTTCAATAAGTGAGGCAAGTGGTAGTAGATATTTGGCACCTGCAGTGGTTTTCTGTGTTCCAGTTCCTTCAATAGCTTCCCAGTTTCATCTATCAAAAAATGTATCATTGGCAATGTGTCAACAATTTTAGTATCTGTATAAACATTGCATTTCATGTAGTAGATATCACAACATACAAAATAGCACCTATAAACTTACTAATATTTACACCACTGCTTAACAACATTTGCCAAGCAAATAAAGGACCATAAAGGGATTTTTCTGGTTTCTGACCTTAATCAGAAAAGACAGGATTGATGTTCAAGATCATACAAATGTGATTTATAGTAGCCATAAAACTGTAGAGTTCTCAGTTACAATCCCAACATACAATCAAGTCTAATCAGGATTACTGCAACACCCTGTGCTCTCCATCAAAATAGTACTTTTCAAAATAGACAATAACTCCAATCAAAAAACATGCCATTGTCTAGAAAGTAAACTGGTACCTGAAAAATGTCCAAGTGCATCTTTGCTCCTGTTGGTTTCTGCAATGGCCCGTCTAAACTGCTCCAGGATAGAATTGAGCTCAGACGAGCGCTGCAGGGTGCGATGTTCCGCCACACGGAGGCGCTCTTTTAAGGCATGGAACTCTCGCTGATAGGCGATAAGCTTTTCTACATGAAATAAAAAAGGAAAACATTTGAATGAATTCAAAGGGCTATTCAGATGATCTAAACAGCAGTGATCTAAATACTACCACAGGTTAGAACAATATAGGGTCTTTTGTGTGTTAACTTAATATAAATCATACAACTAATACAGATTAGAGCTGTTGAAAATAAGTAAGGGGGGGGGGTCCCCGACTTTAGCCAGCTTTCTACCCCCAAACTGAAATGTAATAACTTAAACGACAAACATTTAAATGTTGAGACACTGAGCTAGACTTGTAGTCAAAATGTTCATCATTGAATTCACTAAGCTTCTTTAGTATTTCTGAAGGTAGCGCTATTGGAGTGTTGAATAGTAAGGGGTACAGCAAATAAACCATTAAAGTAACAGCAAAGCAAATTAATATCATGCTGAATGAATTTAGTAGATATCATTTTAGAGAAGGGGGAAACATTTTGTTGTAGTAAACTAAGCTTGTATTGTACAGCTTTTGGTCTCTTTGGTAACTTTATGCTACACCTTGGGAGGGCCCTCCTTTAGTTACTACTGTACCCTTTTTGTGGAATTCCCTTCCCCGAGATATCGGTAATGAGAGACAACTGGTCATCAATCATACTGCATGTTTAATAATTCAGCAAATAGTTGTCAGTGTGTCAGAATTAGTTAACCCACCAAAGCATGACATTCCGTTCTATCATTTGATACCCCCTACAGTAGCAGCTATGAATACCTTTTAAAATACACCAAAATACTTTTGTCACTTTGCTGCACAAATCCCTGGAGGCACTGAGGTTTCACTTTTCAGCTGTATTTAGGGTATGTTGAGAGGCAAAATAGCCTTTTGTAGCAATCTTATGACAAATCACTCAGCAATGTGACATGAAGCATGGGCATGAAATGACTGTCACATGATCTGTGAGTAATTGGCTTCCATCGTCTAACTTTACTAAAACGCCACAGGCACTCCTTCAGTTTCTATATCCTATATTATTATTCTACTCAGATCACTGTTCACCAGAACTGATTTTGACCAATCATTTTCCATACAGAAAATAGTTTCCTGCAAGAATATTTCAGTACAATACAGGCTACAATACAGTTCAACAGAATTCTAATCCTACAGTAACTTGTGCAAAGATAAAGGTGACAGCTAAAATGACAATTTTATTTAACAAGCTCATGTCTGAAAGTAGGAACAAATAAAGTAAATGCTCCTGAAAAAAGGTGTTCAGTAATACTTGTAACATGTTTATTATATATTTTTTATTTTAGTTAGTCATTTCTCCTCACCCCAGTGGTGCTACTGTGAATTCTTAGGATCTCAAGGTTGGGTCCCTGTAACAGAGAGAGCCCTGTCGCTGGTTCTCGTGCAAATGTGTGCAGCTGGGACGCGGAAGAGGAAACATGTTGCTTGGCAACTAATTGAGCAGATAGGCTCGCCCAGCGGTGAGCTGATCAGGAGGTCCGGATTGGTTGGGGGCTGTGCCCGGGGAGGCTGTGCCACAGCTCGAGGCAATTGCACCGCAATTCTGCATAGAGGGTCCCTTCGTTTACATCCTGAAGTGCCCATTCTGCAGGACAACTACTATGGAACTCCTCAACTGCAAGACAGTACCCATGATAGCCCTGCTCAGCCAGGGACATGGAGTCGCTGGGGGGCCGAGACATCAGGAGCAACAGCAGTAGGTTAGTTTAGGGGATGTGGATCCCAAATGGTGTACAGAGAGGGTCTCATAGTGTAGTAGATTGCTGGAGCGGGACGTCTCTTTTAATGAGGCTAGTGCTCGCCTTGTGTGACAAACTTTTATAGGAGTTGTTTTCTTTATTAATTCTGACATTAGGGCAATTTGGTCATGAAATGCTTCTAAACAGTAAACTTCACATTTTCTTTTTTAAACATCCCAACAAGAACACGCTTAACATTAATAATTTTATAAATTACACACCACAATTTTTTCTTATCCGCTAATACCTTAGTGACTATGGTGTTTTTTTGTTATTGTAACTTTACTAGATTGCTGCATTTAAAATGTCAGGTTCATGCATTACGAAAGTTGCATCACGTATTTGCTAAATTTACAAAAAACGTAAATAATACCTTACATTTAAAAGATTAGTCTGTGCATTGCCAGAGGCTCTCTTGGAACCATTTCTGGGTTTCTTTATAATCAATAGAAGATCATCTTTTCCCACAGCTAGCCAATCAGAAGTGACAGGGGTGGAATGTAAACACTTTTTTAAAAGTTTGTGTGTAGTTGCTAGACTTCCACAATTCAGTTTTCAGAAACTTGCACGGGTCTCTAAAAATATACCTGGAGTGTCTTTCTAGCAACAGAACGAACATTTGAAAAATAAATAAATACAAACTACTGGTTCGACGGGCAAAGTATAATGGCAAAACTTCTTATTACACAAACGAATTGCACACCCCTGATCTTCCATGGCAACTATTTTCTGAACAAAATCGCTTACGCCAAGACTCCGAGACTGGTAGTGGGTAAGTATATCAGTATTGTACAGGTTTCCGTGCACAAAGTTTCATGTACTGGACTCTGGTGCATAGCGCAACACAGTACTTTCTAACTTCCTCATAATGAAGCTGGAAAATGAAGTATGCAAAGTAAAATTGAAAAAGACTTGATAATAGTTATGGATGAAGCATGAGAGGGAAAACTATTTCACCCTAAAAAAAAACGTTATATCTTCCCACTGAAAATAAGTTTAGATCATCCAACGCTGGCAATTTTGTGAACTGCAACGATTTCCAATATGCGTCCGAGTGATAAACTCCTTCTTAATCTTACATCAACATCACCAAAATGTGCTGAGACAGCTAACCACATCCACCAACTGAACTGTAACATGGCTTATTTTTGTGAGGTTAAACTGGCTTGGGAAGGATTTTACACACACTACAGTGCCCTGCATGTGTCTAGACTAGACCTATACTTGTGAATAACTATTTGTAAAGATTTATTAATGCATGCCTTTAACTCTGCCATTTATCAGAGGAAAGATCTCCAAACAGAATGAAAAAAAAAAATCTAGTAGACTGCATTCTGTTTCTATTCTGTGAACAATCTGCTGTTGTCAGCTCAAGCCAATTTACAACATTTCGGTTATTTACGTGCCAAGCTAACCAGAGAACGGGCTGTCAAAAAAGAGCAGGACACTTCAGACATGTTAGGATAGATTAAGTCAATGTTGGCAGACAGCTGACCAAGAGAGGTCTACAAACTGTACAGTAGTAAATTCTCTGTACTATAGCTGCTCAACATCCTGATAGTTGCTACCCTGACAATTTTCCCTGCCCCTTGATTCTGCATGTGCAGAGGGAAAGCAAACAGATGTATTCCTGCAGTTTGGAGCACATACAGTACTGTATATCAAGGGTTTCATATAAGTGGTAAGCTAAATCCTAAATTAACCTGATGTTTTTTTCAGTAAACAGTTGTTTTAGTTATAAACTACTTATGGAAATTCAGATAAAACTAGTCACACAACAGATTTAAAAAAAAAAAAAAAAAAAAAGCAGCCCAGAACTGACCTGAAATTTAGGCCACAGTTTCAATGTGGCCCAGGGCCTGCAATCCAGCCACCACTTTGCATGCAACAATATACATAGCTACAGAAGTGTGTCTTAAATTAAAATGCCCTTCATTTCTTGTTTGCTTTTACACACACATAAAATACTGTTCTCAACCACAAATATTAAAATCGTTGATACACCATAACATTAAGGGAATATAGTTGATAATATATATTGTTTCTTTAATTTTTTTTAATATATACCGGTAGCAAGGTTGTAGGAAAGCCCTGCACATAAAGGGGCAGGGCAAATCCATGCTCTAACATGTAGTTTTGTATTAGGATTTAGAAATGTATTTATTTTTAGAACTGGGTCTCCCCCTCCACCTCTGTGCAATTTATTGTTTTGTGATTTATTGTATTTATGACGGCGCAGCAGTGTTATTGTTTTATTAAATGTGACGGTGAACAGCTGTATGTTTTGCAGCATGGATGGGAAGCCCCATCCACATTAAAACCCATGAAGAAGACTGCCATCTCCCAAATTAAGTGATTAATTTTATGCTAATTGGGAGATGACCACCAGCAGTTTTCCCTGCTCGAGGTGTGGGTGTTTGGAAGTAGAAAACGGGACAGCGAGAGGACAGAGAAATTTAAAAGTAAAACATAGGAACAGTGAAGGCGATTGCCCAGCCTGACCTATATAGGTTTTGTGTTTGTGAATTGGTTTTGTTTCAATATTTGTTGTGCTCTGTCAGCAAGTGTTTTTCTGTTTACATATACTGTGTGTGTGTGTGTGTGTGTGTGTGTGTGTGTGTGTGTGTGTATGTGTGTGTGTGTGTATATATATATATATATATATATATATATATATATATATATACACATATACACATATACACACACAAAACAGTTGTGTACGGCAAGTTACCCGAAGAAATGCATCAGGACTATATTTTGTAAAGACAACATAGAGCATCCACTTAAAGCTCAATTTATATAGATCATATTAGACAAACTACTTAGACAATAGAAAGAAAATTATGTAATGAGGTAAGAAAGTTAAATATTGTAGTATTTAAATAAACGACGCTGCAAGCACCTTTTTGCCCTGCAGTACCTTGTGTGTGTTTTGCTTCCTGCATCTGGCCTGACGTCACCACTCACCAGCCCGTCATAATGCCATAAAATTGCTGTGCTGCACTGAAAAAATATATATTAATAAAGAAACATCTGCTACAAATCAAGGATTACTGCATATCCCAGTAGCTCTTCTATTTTGAGTGCATGCTATCGTTCCATATTAAACCGCAAATGTGAACTGGGTTGCAGACCTAAATACGTGATGGCCCCTGAGGCTGCCCTGGGCCAGCACAGTAGTGTGAACGGGGCCTTACATCAGGGTCAGTAGAGTAATGACAAAACAAAAAAAAGAACACGAGTCATTCACCACAAAGATCCAGTAATAATTTACTAATGCTGGGCTGTCCAGTGGTGTATACTATTTTCAAATCAAACTCAAATTGATTGTATATAGAGGATATGACTCAAGTTAATTTGTTGTATACAGAACATGTTAAACCCACCAACAAACATTACAGAATAGTAAAGGGGTGCACCTTTCCTTTCAACAATATTATTAAACTCTTACTGTACTGGCCTGAAGCTTATTTGCTATATTCTTCAGAATCCATATCAAATTGAATAATAAATCTGGCATGTGTGACATACATACTGTAAAAAACCTGTAGCTAAGACAGCAATATACTGTACTACAACAATCACACCATGACAGCAAAAAGCCAATCCGGGCTACCGATTTAAAGATTAAAACAACATGGATTTATTACTAGACAGATCTCTTTGAGGCTGCACAAAGTTGGACAAACAGAAGGCACCAGACCCCAGTGCTGCTTTTTTCTCTCCAATATCAAGATCACAATCATACAAAACTAGAGAAAAAAAGTCTGAGATTTGAAGTCTAAAATAAAATGCCACCTAAGGAGAATCTGAGAGCTGTCTGCTGAACACATCAAGCTCTACCCCCACACCAACAGTCCCACTGCTGTGAATGAGAGGTTGCTGTGTAACCCAGCAGGGAACTGACCTGCTTTCTGTCTCTGTTCAGCTCAAACTCACCACCTCCAGCGCAATGGCTCTCCACAAAGCTTCTCAGTTTCTTTAAACGATGGCCTGAACTGTACAGTCGTGTTCATTGGAAGCACAGCTGCAGAGTCATTAATCCACTTACTGTGTAATAAAGCATTAAATGCTGTATTATTGGGCCCTAGTCTCAAATCATCATTTTTCAAGACAACGTTAGAGAATAGTGTACTGATTATAATTACTCAAAAACAGGCATTAAGAGTTAAAACTCTGTGAAAAGAATCAATAAACACCTCGAAGACCACCCCTTTTCACTAGCCAGAGACAGAAAAAGCAAACGTTAACCTTCCATTAGGAGTCCCTGTGTAATTATTTAGAATTGTATTTTTTATTACTCTAGTGCATGCATGTTAAATGGTAAAATGGAGGGGGGGTGACGTGTGTATGTCAGAAGAGACTTTTCTGCTGTCTGTTTGACTCAAGCTGTCATTCACTCAGTGCCTGGGAGTGCAGAAAGGAAGCTACTCCACAACTTATCTGATTTAAACTTAATTAATCTAAAAATAAATTGATCGGAACGAGTATCATGACCCCGGTATATAGCATCCCAGAAACAAGACTGCGTCGTCCTTACTGGGCAATCATCTGAATGATTTGTCTTCAAATTCATCATGTCTCTAAAGCGAATTAAAAATGTGCGTTTCATGGCTGTCTTGCCATGAATGACTGACTATTGCATGTTGGGTACAGTAGCCTTGCAAGGTGCATTGTCCATGCTTTTATTCTATAAACTGTTCCAAAAATTACAAGTGTAGCGCATATATATATATATATATATATATATATATATATATATATATATATATATATATACACACACACACACACACACACACACACACACACACACACACACACACACACACACACACACACACACACAATCAGGTTTTCTCCCTGGTTCTTTCTGCTCTTTTGCAGTTACTTACACTCTGTGACAAGTAACAAATGATACTGTAGCTTAGGCATGACTATTATTGGATTATGTTACCTTTACAGAACACAAAATATAAAATGCAGTATGGCAATACAAATAAACATGTGGGGGGTGTATTGATTTTGCAAAGGCTTTATTTACCATAAGTACAGATAATTAAACAACAGTGCAACAAATGCTTTCACCCAAACCTATTTTTTTCTTTGTCATAAATAAATGCTACCATGTAGAGACCGTTAGTGTGTGGTTTTAACATATTGATTTAAATGTTTAAATGTTGCAAATTCATTTTATGTATACAGCCCGTCTGCGTTTCTGTAGCTGTCTTCAAAGATGTCGGAGGAGCAAGTGATAGTGAGACCATCTGTGTGAAAGTGACAGGCTGCTGGGTCTGGCAGGCAGAGAGAAAACGGGCGCCAAGCTGTGTCACTGAATAGGGACTGAAGTCCGCACCAGGAGACCGGCAGCCAAATCAGTTTGAGGAGGCTGGGAGCAGAGAGACAATATCTCCTGCTGAGTGAGTATTCTCACACAGCACTTTGCGCTATGGAAAACTACCAAATCTCTCAAACACTTGAATGTAAATGTAATAAAAACACACATTAAAAATAAAAACAATTTTCATACACTGAATGTATGAAAATAGAATGATTGCCATTATAGTTTTTGGTACATTCAAAAATTAATTTCAATTAAGTTCAAAATCATCTTTGTTTTGTTTTCTTTTTGCAAGTTTATAAGCACAATGACCCATGCCATGGTTTGTGGCAAGATCTTACCACACTTGGTGGCTGAAGGCCCTCAGCATAGGGCCACATGCCTCACAAAGCACCCAGGTGTGCAGTAAGATACTGTACGTCTTACCGCACACCCTGCCATGGCTATTGCTAACATAACAAATACTAGTATTACTACCATTAACAAAAGTCATAAAAATAATTACAAGAAACTCTTTAAAATAGTTATGGTTTAAGCTTGAAACCCCACACGTCACACCACGTCACACCACCTGTAACTCAGCTGCATCCAGGATAAGCTGGCATTTGGCATAGATACTGAGATGTGACGGGCAGGGTCACTTTCAAATGATAAGGGGAGCACTGAAAATGCATTTTAAAAACTTAGCTCCAACACATTTAACAAGGAAAGGTTCCACTGATAAATGGAGCAGTGACAAACCATTTTCAATTACATTTTCTCTACTACTGAAAAATGAAAAGTTAAAAATGATACTGGAAATAATTTAGGGTTGACTGATTTTAACATTATAGTCTCAGACAGTACACACTTGATTGTAGTGTTTTAACTGGATTAACGTACTAGTCAGCAGTATAGTTTAATGTGGCTTGGGTCCAGTGTTCGCCACATCTTTGGCAAGCAGTTCTGGCTTCTCCCGCACTGTAAATATAATTTATCCTTAAAATGCTAACTTTGATTCAGCATTTTCCAACTTCTTTTAGTTGCAGAAGACTGATGTTAAACCATGGAATGGAAATTTCACAATTAACTTGTCCTTGTCTATACCTCCACTAAATAAACTTACAGTTTCTTCCATCAAGTGTATAATACATAGGGAAACCTCAGAACAGGAACATCAGCTGCAATCCCCACTGAAAACATTCTTTGAGAAAGTATTGTATAAAAACAGAAGACTGTTTTTCTCTCTCTCTCTCTCATCTTATCTTGACATAGATTCCTTCCTTCCTGCCCACATTTAACATTTAGTTTCACAAAGTACAACTAACTACAGTTAAATTAAAAACACCTGGGGATATGACTAGTTTGGCAACACAATTTACTTATATTGTTTTGTTCACTGGCCCATTTAGCACCGAGTGTTCATAAGCCTGGAAATATGAAATAAAATGGTCTCTGAAATATGCAGGGTTCCAAAAGCAAGAATGAATAAGAATGTGTGGCAGAGGATCTCACCTCTCAGTCCAAAAGAAGCCAATCAGAGTGGTTTGAGATCAACCTAGGTGAAGGGACCTATCAACCCCCAGCTGTTGCCATGTACCGTACAAAGAATGGGTCCTAGGGTTAAGAATAATGTTGATTGAGTCAAAAGCTCAATAATTAATTCCAGCGCTGGCTTTTGAAGGATAATTATGTTGCTCTTTGAAAAAGCAGAGAATTTGGCCTATGCTCCAGCATTTAGTCGTACTCCATCTTACTGATATATCGTTGATTAAACCAGAGCCTTAATGTGCTGAGATCTGGAGTTGTCGTCCGTCTCCCCCCCCCCCCCCCCCCAGAGTGGACGCACTCAGCAAGCAAAGTAGTGCGCCTGTTAAACCCCTCAACAATGACCTCTTTCACTGGGGAGCCGACAGGCCTGTTAGTCTCCAACTTCTGTATGACATACAAACGCATGTTATAGGAAAGAATTTATTCAGCGACCAGACTGTTGGGTTTGCCAGCCATTCTCGGGGGGAAAAAAAAAAAAAACATTTTACAAGGGACTACCTTGTGCTTTTAATTAATCCTCTCCAACAGATGGGCCCTTTCAGAATGAAGCAGAAATGCTTCAAGATTTACTCTGAGAAGCAGCTTGCTTTTTCAAGTGGACTCTTCATTTATATAGCAAGCAGACCAGGGACTCTCAGGCGATGCAGAGCCAGAACAAGCGTGGCTACAATTGGCTCAGCTGTGTAATGGGCCAAATCAAAACAGATCAAATCTGTACAGAATTCAGATTTACTGATCCAGTAGACCAGGACTATTGTCACTGAGTTCCAAATACATACCAAAAAAAAACAAACAAACAAAAGAACTTTACATTCTGAGCTCTTGAAAAGATACACAAGTCTTTAAAAAATACAGTAGCAGTCCTTTAGTGTTTTGCTGTTTTTTCAGCCTTATTGTTAACCTGCTACCATCCATCTACAGTGAAGAGCATCTTCTCCAATGGCAAGGAGCGCCCTCTAGATCGGAAGGTTGGACTATATGTTGATGGAGCCTCTTCACTCCATCACACACAGATCACATCACTCTACGTTATGGGGAGTTTTTGGGAAAAAAAAAACAACTTGTTTTTAGTCGAAGGGACAAAATGCTAGAAAAATCTACTTGCCCCCTCCCGTCACACAAAAAAAGTAGAATACAACTTGTAGGACTTTGTTTTTGTAAGTGGCAAATCACGTATTTTTGCCAAAAAGGCTTCTACATTCACAGAGTTTTAAAACTCACCAAGTACAGCAAGCACAGAGATGTTTCGCCCTGTTTGGGGCTCATCAGTGCAGTGTAACTGTACTCTGATGAGAGACAATATGCTGACAGAATGAAGCAACAAAGTGATTACGTTACATGCACTTTCTTTCAACATATTTGCATTGACTCAGTCAGTTTAGCATTTTTTTTGTTTTTTTTTTTAAACTCAAAAACCTTCAGTTTTTTACTTCTCAGGGTGCACTTTTGTTAACAAAAGGTTTGTGTATGAAGATAGCCCTAGACATCTGAACATTAAGTAGGAAGCTGCAGTTATCCCTACTGAGGGCTGTCAGATTCAATTAAGCCATGTCAAAACTTTTGATGTATGTTACCACATTAAAATGACTAAGGGATGTTAACATGAGTCGTCCACATACAACAAAGTGTGTGATGAGCTCTGGAAAATACCCACCAGCGCAGTGCTGAAACTGCCAACAGATTTTTGGTTCTGTTGTTCTCTTTCTTCAGTATCGTTCAGTTTGGAATTTTATCCAAGTCGGTTTTAGTTTGGGAAAATCATAACCGTTACTCCCACAGTTACAGTTTAAATTATTCAGAAACCACACTGCTAGCACAGACTCAACACAGTCATTTTATTTTGACTTGGCTATGGCACAAGCTGTTTCAATTACAGTTCCACTCATACATGACAGGACCAGACAGCTAACTAGATTAATAGATTAGTCACAGCACAACTTCCTAATCTTGTTATCATTATACGATAATGTTAACCTAGTAAAGAATGCAGTAGGATTACTCCAGTAAATACTAATTAGCTTGTTTAATGAAGAGTTTTACAACTTGCACAGCAAAACCAAACTGCTTCCTCAGCTTGCTGTACACCACGTCACTCATTGCTGCAATACCACCACTGCAGTTACAGTGCCAGCCGTACTTGCTAGTGCCCTGTCTTCCCTCCAAATCTACTTCGTTCTCAAGCATTCAAAAATTGACATTATAATATAAAACGTGCATACAGATATCACACGTGGTCAACTTATAAATTAAAAAAAAAACACAATACTTGCAGTAATTCTGGAATGATTTTTAAATACTTCTATTCTGAATATTCTGCAGCAAGTGTCACTGGTTCGCTACTGTATGCAACAAAACTACAAAAATACATACTTGTATTACACATGGTAACATAGTAACTAAATAAACAATAAATAAATATAAACAATGAAACAAAGAACTTGTCAACAATGAAAAATTGTCAATACTGCGTGCCTCAGTATGAAGATGCATTATTCTGGCTCAGTATAAAACACAGATATTGTCTTTAATAGAAGCCGACTTGCAGCTGACAAAAAACATGACTAAAAATCTAATCACGTAAAAAACAAAACCAAAAATAAAGACAGCCCTATCTTACCAAGTCCCCACCAGATTTTTAGTTGGTAGGGTAGCATCACAGATGAGGACCAGCGTTGTGAGATCCTCATGCAATGGCAACACTGGCAGCAGAAATGCTGGCAGTGGTGCGGGGCATTCCAGCCCTGGCAGCGTAAATGCTACCAACAGTGCGAGGCACTCCGGCGGCGCTGGGCACTCCTCTTCTTGGAAGGGGCAGTTTAGAACGGAGTGCCCCCACTCCCCGCAGATGAAGAACAAACACCTGGACTCGAGAGTGCTGAGGTATGTGTCCCAGCTGCTCTCCCTTTTTGGCGCTGGAGATGGCACCGGCTCTTTTGCTCACCTCCTTCCTTCCTTTTCGGGGTAGGTAGCTGGGGTTGGATTTCTCCCCGGAGGCGCCAATCCTCTGCCGTACACACCTCATCCCATTTGTAGGCTTCCCACCAGAAGGGGTCTTTGTAGTGGCACACGTCCTGGAGGTGCCCATACTCCAGACAAGCTGCATACCACGGATCCCCTTCTTCATTTAACTGGTGCTGGTGCTCCTCTAAGCTTTTCTTCCACTCCATTTCTTTTTCAAAGCTGCAGTACTGCTCTGTCTCTAGGGAGGCTATCCCATTCTAACACTACCTTGTGGTAGGGTACAGTCACAACCAAGGCTGGTAACTAGCAAGAAGGAGACCCAGAAACAGAAGCTGCAAGTTTAACGCGCTTTTGTGTACTTTAATAACAAATAATAAAAAAAAACAAAGGTACATGGGCCAAAACAAACAGTTTAACAAAACAATAGATATACTTTTGAATAAAGTTTCAGGCCTAGCAGCCGCTTACATGGAAACATGGTTTCACAACTCCCCTGAACACCAATGATAATTATCAATACTTAAGGCACCACAAAACACACCTTCAATACTAATACACCAATACTAATTCTGAATCAAACACCCGTGATCACTCTTTTCATACACCTGTGGTTGGAGCCTAATTAATCATAAGCTCCAGCCACATGTTTAGACAGGGAGGAATTTAATCCCCTCCCTGCCAAACCACTATTCCCCACACACACCTGTGCACCATAAGGACTTTCACCCTGCCACAACACACCACTCCCATATCAGGAATATCTTGGGAAAAACACATTTGCTGTGATAAGAGCAACACAGGACACAGCAAAAGTAAAGTGCTCCCTGTAACACTGCAGTTGGTTCTGCAACAATTTAATTGCCCAATTTATTGGACTTGTGTCGCTGTGTGTCTCATTCATTACTGCAAGCACAATGGGAGGGCAGCATTTCGAATCCGGCACACTTAATTTGGCACTGAATACTGCGGTGAATCATGTGCTGGGGAATGTAGGTTTAGCAGGGATGGGGTTAAATCTGCACCTGCCAACAATCACAGGTGCTAATTGGAGAATGGCCATCTGTATAAAAAAATAAAAATAAAAAGAGGATAAATCCTTTGTGTGGGAGAGGGAGTTAGGCGAGTGTAACTGCGAAACTGTTTTTTTGTAACAGTGCAGGAGAATGCCCAGCCTACATTTGTGTATTTTGTTTATTAAAAATAATCAAACATAGGCTGGGCATTCGACATCACTACAAAAAACAGTTTCACCCACCTAACTCAGAATTAACCCCACTCCTACCAACCTTACATTCCCACACACACTAACAGACCTGTTACTCTGGGCAGACAGAGAGGCTCTCTACCACCTGTCGCCTCAATACCCCTGCACAATGAAAGACTCTTCAGTAATTCTGAAGCATACGCTGCATAACCATAAGGCTAACATGTTTGCATTTAATCTTACTGTGCAGCCATATTTTATACAGTTCACAGGCTGTATGTAGCATGCTACTGCAACACTGTGTAGTGCTGAACAAACCCATTAGCCTAATAACTCTACTAAAATGACTCTCAGCTATGGCAATAATTAGTTTTGTGCTGAATGCTACATGGTGCCAGGAAAGACTATTATATCTTGTGACACCACAGCACAATGTGTAAAAGTTACAGGAACTCTGAATTAAAATCAGATACATAGGTTTGCTAAACCCATTACAGTCTTCTTCCTCCTCAACATGCTTCGGTGTCAAACGGCACTGCACCACATGTATTACTGTTCAAACGACTCCGTTAAATTTCCCCAACATGACCACAAACCAGCATTCTCTGTAAAGCAGACAACTTTTAAGATTTGTTTTGTGATGCACAACGGTAATGGCAGAGGTAGCATTTAAACAGAAATTGGAAATTTCCAGTTGTCATGCAGCAGCAAAAAGAACATAAACCAATGGTGCTGTAGAACGGCTTTTCTTCACACGATTTCACTCAATTATTGATTCTGTTACAGAACTAAGGCCCAAAGGTTTGCTCTCACTTTAAAAGCGGCGTTGCCCTGCTAATTAGTACACAATATTAACTGAGAAAATTGATTCTACTGCGCTGATCGGTCGCTAAAGGCATGTTCTGCTGATAGATAGCAAAGGGTCTGTCTTTAGAAGAAAAAAAGACCTGACCCTATTAGAATGTGATGGATGTCCCCATGTGTTCCCAGTGCCCCTCCTCCTGGGAGATTGCGGCCCCTAATCTCTAAATATATACATACAAACATTCCTAAGTGGGAGTTATTAAGGATGATGAAACTACAATGATTCCTCCAGTGAAGACTGTGCACTGGAGTATGTGCTTGTGCCACCTTTAAACATGTAAACAATCCTGATAACCGTTTTCGGAAAAAAAAAAAAAGACAGCAGTTTAGAGACTATTATAAACTTCAACTCTACTCATAAGAACTGCCTAGCAGTAATGATTTGTCAAAACAAAATAACTTTTTGGCTGATATCAGGCTTCACTCGCATTTAATTTACAAATGTTTTACATAGCTGCTCTGTTCTCATTTTTGCTAGCAAGATTTTTTTCAGTGCAACATCTGATTGAAATCTCATTTCCTGTCTGTTAAAGTGTTGTGTGGGCACTGTAACAGCCACCTCCAGCTTCTACTGGCTCTGCTAACATTGGAGAAAGATACAAGGCTATCACAAACTACAACTAACAAAGATTGTAACAAATCAAAGTTCACCAGGAGGTCCAGGAAGCACACACACATTCACTATGTTTAATATAAGCGAAGCCACGCAAAGTTACACACTGTCTCACGTTAACCTAAGCAAGCACCGAGAGGACCGGCTTTTCACTTGTGAAAATGTATATACCTTACCTTAGAACAAAGATATCTGTATCACTATTTTTAACATTACTACTAAATTATCTACTGGACATTTATATTTTGAGCTTATAAAACTTTACCAAGCACTTTTTACACAATTATTGTACTAAATTAATCATGCTTATTCAAAATTGTTTTCGTTGTTTAAATACATTGCACAGACTCTTGTATCTCTACTCACTTGCTTGTAATCCTTTTCTAGGGTAAAATACATACAAGTTTAAATGCATGCTGTTCACACAGGTCCACTTATTTAACACAGAAATGATTCAAATATATTTTTTGAGAGCCCATACAAAGTGGGGTGTACCCCCCTCAATGTTTTGTTCTGCCCCTCTAGGGAAAGTCTGGCGCCGCTATTGGCAATGGGAGGGACTCAAAAAAGGTTTCTATCCACCCTGATGAGCAACATACTGCATGGCAGTCAACATTTCTGGGGCTTCAGCGATTTCCCAATCATTTTCTATTGGTACTATGGATATTACCTGGGGAGCCAGTATATTGAAAGTGTTTTCTTTCTTCTATAGGGTAACTTTCAGAAATAATTGTGTTTGGGTTTCCAAAGCCTTCACAGATGATAACTGTGGCCAGTCTGATTTGCACATACTGTGTGGGTGTGTTTTTTTAAGAAACAATGCTCCAGCTACCAGCAGAACAACCGTTCATCAGAACACACTGACAAATCGGATGCGAACTGATCTAGTAAGTGATCCATCACTTGGCAATTTTTGGCAACAACCGTTACTATTCTGCACTTCAAGCAGCATAATCTTGAACCTCTACCACTCGTCAAATGTTTACTGAGCAGTTATCCTCCAGCAGATGAACAGCTACAGCACACCCGTTTTCTTACTCTCACATTTGGTTTCACATGCTCTGTGATTGTAAATGGCAATGCTGCATGACGTTGAAACTGATGCTTACACTCTCAGTTATGTCAGCTTGCTGATCACTGCTTGGGAGGAAAATCGTCTGCCGTTGGTTTGCCTCACAATTTCACAGACTGCTATTGGTCAGGTGCCAGGCAAGGCCTAAGAAGTCTGTCTGAACTCTGTTCGTTCAGTATTTTAGCAACTTCTGCACATTAGGTGTGTCAGGTAAAATGGGGTTATCAGCTCGACAGTGGGAAAGTAGGATGCCCACTGATCTTCTGTCCTCCTGAGCCAGTATGTGGGTTGCAAATAAGTGCGATTACTTTCAAATTGGACATTTCAAATTGACTTAAAAATGGGGGAAAATAATTACCAAGGCACTATTAAAACAAAACTAAAATTCTATTTTAAGTATAACGTACAGTACAGTATTTGTAGTTGACCATAAATATCCTTAAAACAAAGTGTATCCACAAAATCCATGATAATACATGGTTGAATAAAAGACTGAATTTAAATATTTTTGCAAACTGCTTTTTAAAATATTGTGCATTTATTTTTACTACTGTATTACTGAATGTTCAACCACTTCCTCAAACAGCTAGGCCAACACAACTTTCTAATGACTGTCCCACTTGACAGGAAGAGATAGACGTTATTTAAGACATACAACTCACTTCCCCAAATAACCTGTGGTGACAAAGACTTGACTATTTAACAAAAATCCTACGCTTGACCATTCACCACTGCAACTCAAGCTCCTATAAGGACCTGGCACATCTAGCCAGTTTACCACTCAACTTAAACCACTGCTTATCTCTCTTTAACGCAACAACAATTTAAGCCCCTCAATGTTCTGATGTTGATTTTGTTTTCCACTTGCAATGTGGTGAAGCTATCTTCTTCATGCAACACTCTCTCACTCTCTCTCTCTCTCTCTCATTATATATATATATGAGAGAGAGAGAGAGAGAGAAAGAGAGAGAGAGAGAGTCCTGCATTACAAGTACTAGGACCTTAATATGACCATGCAATACCTGTCCTGTGAGCTCAAAAGCTATTTTAACAGGCTGCTTGGAAGCACCAACTGAATCATGAATTGCATGTTGATGTGAACAATATCTGAGGGGCTGATACCTTGGAGGCAAGACAAGACAGAAAGATTTAATGTAATAACACTTCTGACCACTTACTATAAGCAATTTTAAAAGAGGATTTTTACTGTGGGAGGTATTTTCCAATTCCACTACAAGTTGCCCATAGTGAAAAATACAGACTCCTCTCTAATACACTGTAAATAAAGGTATGGATTAAATCTCTTGTTTTTATTTGTTTCATATTACTACATTTTGTGTGGGAATTGTGCCCACTTTATTTGCATTCATATTTGACAACCCCCTATAGGTAACTTCTCATTAAGCAATTTCTTCGCTTACAGACACTTCACTCTTGCCTTACCTTTTCCGTTTTGCCATGTTGTATACCAGGACAGGCTCATAAAAGAGGTTATGAAGATTAACGCTGTGGCCACAGTTCCACTTCTGAGCCTCATTTCATTTCATCATCACAGTACGTATCCCGGCAGTTCAATAGCCCCACAGCAGAGTACTCGTGGAACGGTAAGAAGGGGCTTGTCTTCTGTACAGGGCTCATATCATTCTCAGCCTGGACAGGGGACGCTCGTGGAAAGAAAGCAGCACGACTATTCCACTCCGAGTATCTCGTAAATAGTAAGAGTAAGTCTGTCCTGTATTGTTTCTTCTTTATGACCTTGCATTAAAAAAAAAAAGGCAAACAGTAAAATGCAGATAAGATGTTTCCATTAGAACCACAATATAGTACATTGCGTTACACAATATAGAAGGGCCATCCACACTTGTCTGTTTTGATCGTTTATTTGGGCTTATTTCAGACATAAAAACTTAATAGCCTCGAATTTAACATGCAGTACTGGCTAACCTAGATCAAAAACACAGAATTTCCGGCGATTGTAAAAAAATAATAATAATAATTGATTAGGAGATTGTAAGTGAAATGTTACACGTTGGAGTTGAGAGCCTCTTGAGGTTCGTTCACACAGAGGAGTTACTGAAACATGAAATCCACAAATTGTTTTGCGAAATTGATAAAAAAAAAAAAAAGTCTTATATGCGAATATCAGAAAACTACACAGTACGACGAGGGAAAAATATTGCCATAATAATAACGAACAACAACAGAACACACATTTCCAAGTCTCAGCAACTACCGTTGTCTGCTTTCCAAATACTTTTCACCATGCAATTGAATTATCCATATATCATTTTTAATGTTAGTATGTTACTTACTTTATGTTACGATATGTATTCTCCATACACATATTAACGTTACCGTGTTAACAACCAATAGCCTTGCTGTGAAGGAGTCAACGCCATGCAAAACCTTCCTCCCTGTCTCAGTGTCAGCGTCACTCACTTTTTCTGGTAACATTCCATTCCACACACTGCTTTCTCTATCAAACTGCACTGCGTCTGTGCACCGCCCACCAAACCCAGCTATTGGTTACAGCCCCGTCTAGCCAATACGAGCCTTACTACGAGGCGTGTAACAGGCGCAATCTACTTTCAGCTAAGAATACTGCTTGTGGTCAACTTTCACCTCAAACTCAGGATTGGCAGTTCTGCTTAGAACTAGTGGGGTTTTTTTTGACCCATGCAGACTGTCCCTTTCAATTTTGTTTTGTGATTTTTTTAAGTTCTTGGTCGCTTATGTCAAAAGTAAAAAACGCAATAAATGTTTGTGGTTAATGCATACATAAAAACTGTTGGTTCCCGGTCTCTGAGCATCACAAGGCTAGTACAGTCTTCCTGCGAGTCACGGTCACGTTGAGGGATGATGTGAATATCATTTATAATATATATATATATATATATATATATATATATATATATATATATATATATATATATATATATATATATATATATATATAAAATATATTTGACGTGCAACAGCATTCATAAATTAATATCTTCTACACAATTAGCCAAAAACGGGGTTCTGTAAAGTCATGAATGATCTGTGTGTAGATCTCTATAATCTTGCAGTTCTTCAAGTCCACAAAAAGACAGCGGTTCGCCTTGTGGATGAAGTTGTAAATGCATCCAGCCCTGTACCTCGGGGACAGAAAGAAACAACCTGAGAGACGAGTCAGCTCAAATGAAAGTGGTTACACTTGTACGGCGATTTTTTGTTCCTTGCATAGAATTTTTTGGACGGTGTTTTTTTTTTTTTTTTTTCCCGCGTTGCATATAATTTTTTGTACAGGTATAACTATATTTTGAGCTGCTAAACAGTAACGCAGTCCAGGCATTCTATCTGCAGCACGCACATCAATCACATTTTGGTGTGTTCCTTTTCCTGGTATTCTAGCTCAAACATGTATATACATGTTTTCATTGCCAGAATCAAGCTTTGCTATATAATCCATTAGACTATAATGATTAGAACCAAAACCTCTTATTTCGAATAGTATAAAACAGCACAGCTGTCCATCATTTTTGCAGTAACAGGCATGTGGCTGCCTTTGAACAAGTGCAGCAGCTTGACACCTGTCAGTCCTACTTTCATTCACAGACAAATGCTGGCAAAGTACATCTGCAGTTGAAAAAAAAAAATGACCAGGGATCAGTTCCTAAAGTAGAGCCTCACAACTCAAGGATTAAAATAGGTTCTGATACTAGCAAGATCTTGTCCTATGAATGAAATGTCCATAACAGTTGTTGAGTAAAATGTGAGTGACATGAAACCGTTGTAATTGAACGCTTCTCTTTTAAGTGAATATGTTGTCACTTAATTTTTCGCTGCAATGTGCTTTTGTACACCCAGGCAGAGGGCATCGGCTTGGCCAAGGCATCCTCTGTTTGTTTAGAAGTCTGGCATATATTTGGTAAGCACAGAACATTATATGTAAAGCAGGCGTTAATTCTCATTAGCACATATTGATATGCTTTTCATATTTTGTGCTGTTACAGAAGAACCTGTCATATCCCATCCTAAAAGATACAATACCCTCCATTAACCAATGGACCTCTGAACGGTAAAGAAGGAAATGCACATTTTATGATGGGTTTAAAACAGTAAATTCTTAACAAAGCTGCAGAGAAAAGCCTGACGCTACAAAAGATGTTGCGTTTGGGAATGCGGTTTCACTTTTCACATGCTGTCCCTTCATGTAAAGCAGACTGTCCAGTTTAACTATGGTCAATAAAAGAAAACAAGAAAGCAAAGGGTTCATACACTTACTGTACAGTTAAATGGCTGAAACCAGATTATTCCATGTGTAGGTCAAAAGTGGCCTGGTAGCTTTTTCACTCACCAATAGAGTCTACGTGCCAGTTTGCAGAAAGGCTTCAGGTCGAGGCATGGGGGAGCTACTTCAAGGTTCTGAAACATTGAGCCAATAAAACACATTATGATTTAAGGTTTATTAGAAATAATACTTGGTATATACATTTTATCTATACTCAATTTAGCTGCTGAAGATGTGCACTGCTAGCCACCTAGTCATGTGTCAGGTCAGCTACCCAGTTAATATTGGGCATAGGAAGCTATATTACACAAAAGAGAAGATTGATAATTGGAGTGGGAAAAACACAAGTAGAAAAATGATGACAAAAATTGTGGTTAGCTGATGTCTCGAAATATTCTTGGTGTTGACCCTGATCCACACATGCAGGCACAGTATGTTAATATAGATAAGGATGGCCTTGCACACATATAAGAGAAAGCTGCAATAAGGTGAAGCTTGTGAAAAAACAACTCCATATACGAAACAAGTTGTATAGTTCTGTTACAAGCAAACTTTAAACAAACTCTAAAAAAATAAACTATTGTCTTGGAAGAACTTGTTCAGGGTTTTTTGTGCAAGAAAGAAGACATACATAGATTTGCACTACAGAATTGACTATACATGACCTCCAAAGCCAGATCATAAATGTTTAATGCCATTTCTATGTCAGTTACCACGCACGTACTGTGAAAAAAAATATATATATATATCTTCCATAGAGACTGATCTATTGCTTTGTAAGAGGTTGTAGAAAAATACATTATCTTATCAATTATACCTGCTGTGCAGTCAATGAAATCACGTATAAGAAATTAACCAATCACCGTTATGGATTTTTCACTTAATCCTGTGTACAGCTGTTCTCCTGTGCATAAAAGAAAAAGTAAAAAAAAAAAAAAAAAACAGCAACACTTTTTTTTTTGTATCTTTTATTGTACTTGACCTAATTAAAGGGGAGTGGAAATATAGGTGTGGAATGTGGTCAGCTTAAATTGGATATTTGCCTGCCAATTTAGTTTGGCCACATGAAAAAAGGCGAGGGGAAGAGAGGCCTGTTCTCACTGCCTAGAAAACACCCTGATAGCTGTTTGTTGGTGTGTGAGCAGCATATCACAGCCCTCATTTAGTAGCAGACACATTTGTTTGTGGTTTGTGCTAGATAATAATTGTGTGATTATCAGCATGCCTTCCTGATCATCTGTTGTCTTGCTCCACCCTGCTTTAAAGAACCCTGTGACAGGACAGAATCACTGGCAATGGTTGCTGTTTACACAGAAGAATAATTGAACAATAAACAAAACACAGGAGCAAAACAAAAGGCACGTGGCCAAAACAAATAGGTTTAACAAAAACGCACCAAACATAAACAAACACAGACTTGGACATAAATACAGCACAGCACAACACAGCACACACACCTCCCTCTCCCTCTACCTCCAGCTCTACCTCCCCCTCTCCCACTACCTCTACCTCCAGCTCTACCTCCCCATCCTTGGGGTTTGAAGAGCACAGTTTGGTGCACTGTGGAATACAATTGCTGTTGCTGTTTGCTTCTTTTATGGGTTTGTAAACCCGCTGTATACTCAACCCCACCCTCCCCCATCCCCCCTCATCCGGACAATCATTTTGTACACTGCACACTTGCATCCTGTCACATTGAGCTTTTTAGTTAATGAAAGTGTATTTAAAGATGAGAATTCCTAACATAGCAGCAATTTTCCCAATCCAAGTGTCAGATGTATCTGTGCAGCAGAAGCACACATCACTGGCACCATTGCACCTGCACTGATGGAATAGTATTTAACAGGGTGTTTGTGGAATATGTGCAACACTGTGTTGCAGCGCTGTAATTAGTTGGAAAGGTATGTGAAAAAGTATCTAGATGCTGTTCATTTTTAACGGAGTGGAAATATATAGACACAAAACACCTTTGAATCTTAATTAAATTTGGCCGACATAAGTGAGAAGCACCTCACAAAAACCTGATCTTAAGATATAATAGCATAATGTACTGTGGCTAAACAACAAGGAGTTGGGTCAATCCACTAGCCTTTTGCCTCTGGAGACCTGCGTTTAAATCTACTTTGTCACAAGTATGAAATATTGGATGATATTCTCAATTCAGCCTCCTGGGTAGCCACCTTGAGGGCCATTGTGGAATGCCCTATAAGAATTGTGATATCCCTGTTCTGTGCACAGATGATTGAGGATTTATTTGTCTACCGCTATGCTTAACACACTTCTAGAACCAACACACACATATCGTTTGTCTTAAATATATAAGTACATGTAACATTGAAGTAAGTGACTGTTAGTTTATTTTATCTGGTGAGACTAGATAGTAAAAAATAATAATAATAAAAAAAAGTATGACTATCTACAATTCTTTTCATTCAATTTAATTTTAAACAGATGGTTTCATCAACTATAAACTGCACATGTGGTTTATTTGGTAGTCTATATTGTAAATTAAAATACACAGGGCACAGGGAAATAGAAACAAATACATTATATGCAGAGCACACTTGGACATGACTCACGCACTCAAACGTTGATTAATTTAACAATTATTTTAATTCCTTATTACATAAAGACTAATATATATAATATATATATATATATATATAATAATGGATATATATATTATATATATATATATATATATATATATAATCATTATATTATATATATCTATATATCTATATATAAAGCTACATTTCCATGTTGCAGCCACAATGGTAAAGACAACTTGTCTGACAGACATTGAGAGTTTGCATAGTCTACAGGAATGTCTAGGCTGTGTTTACAGAGACAGAGGAAATTGAAATCATAAATGCAAAGCTTCAACTGAGGCTGAAGGAAGACATTTTAACTGAACTACAATTCAACATACTGCAGGCACTCTACTAACAATTGTTGTTGCATTAGTAATCATATACCTCCTTCTTGTCACAGTCACTTCTTATATTAACAAAATCCTCTTATTCACAGCTCTGCGGGGTTGACGAGAGAGGGTTCAGTACACTCAAAACCAGTTCGAACTTTACGTTGCTCTTGCACTTCCTCAGTTTGCTTAGTGTCTCTGTATGGTGAGCATTAGTCTCCATTTAGTTGGACTGCATTTTTCACTGTGGGTGAGAATACTCAGACATGTCAATTTAATTTGTGCTCTCATAACACTATGTTTATACAATCTAATTTAGTGTACAGTCTTCATTGTACTTGTTAGATCAGATACTGCAATAACTGGCATAATCTGATTGTTATGGATTTTAAGAGTGATGTCAATGAAGCTATTTTATATCAACTACCCGTAATGTCACTCTGCACTACTCATAATGGGGAAATGCAAGAGAAATTAAAGGCTCTTTGACATGTTGCAGTTCAAAACACTGTAATGTCTCCCTGCAAAAAAACGGTTAACATACAGCAAAACTATTGCACTTCACCCTCTAAGAAGCAGTTCATTTAATGGAATCAGTTCTTCACATGCTACTGACATTAAACTGCTCACCAATGAAATGTTTGTGATACTGCAGTGTGTGTCTCTGTGCCATGTATAATAGGTGGTACAATTCTGAGGATGTGGATCTTTTAATCCATAGAAATGTCATTCCATGCCTGGGACTTCTTCTTCGCAAGCTCCATCCATGGAGGCTGACCAGCTTCTGCAGTAGGCACTGGCAGGTCCTTGCTCAGTTGGGGTTTTCCTTCTTTATCCGTGCTTATTAGTATGACTGTTGATGGAACCCCTTCTGCACATCAAAACACAAGCAATAATTCTGGTTAATCCTTCATGCTGAACAGAAAGTTACATGTTTTACATACAAGGCCAACAACAAAATAGTCTCACAATTTTCATGTAACAACTCAAAATGTATTGTAACTTTAAAACTGATTGTCCGGTTTCACAGACACCAATTAGCCCTAACCCTGGACTACCTTATCAAGGCAACGTTAGCAAAGAGAGGAGGCCATTGGCCCTTTAGTGCCCGCCCGCTTCCTATTAGCACATTGACCCCAAGACTTAGTCAAGAGTTGGTTCTTAAAGGACAGGTATTGCATGTCAACAAACTTGCAGAACACAAAAATAAAACCAATTTGAATCTGTTTAAGACAGCCAAGTGTTCAGTGCTTAGTAATGATAATGGCAATGATAGCACTAGGGGTGCTACAATATTCTGAGACACTGGTAGAAGGTTACCTCAGTGGTACGGCTGCCATACTTTCTTTGTAAACATGTAAACCTCTGCAGTAAACTGAACAGCTCTGTTTAAACAACTCATATTAAATTCATATATTACATTCATTAAGAACATAACCAATTAAAAAAAAAACTGTTACCTTTCAATTGCATATTAAACATAAAGTTAAGTCTGGTCAGGTGCATAGTGTAGTTTCTTAACAAGGGCTTGTGTACCAGTGCTGGCATGCAAGTATATAAAGAAAAATGTATCTACACTCTTGCATGAAAAAAGCTAGGTTGTTTAATAATGAGCCCCTAGCAATACATGCTGTATTCGAGTATGTATAACTGTTTGGTGTTGTGTCATACAGTACCTGCTGTGGGTAGTGCAGTGGTTTGAGTGGACAGAGGATGTTTCCACTCCATCGTGACGTCCTGCCTGTGATCCAGTGTGGCTCTCCGCTGGGTGGGAGAAAGAACTCTGTCGACCCGGACTTCAGATTGTAATGTTTCTTGCTAAAAAATAAATGAAGAAATGCATGCATGGAAAAAGAATAATAATAATAATAATAATAATAATAATAATAATAATAATAATAATAATAATAATCCAGCACTACAGTTGTGATAATTGCCCTCTATGGGTCTCATTAAGTAAATGTGGGTACTGTTTTATGCATGTATTGGTATAGTAAATTTGCATCACAACCTTTGAAATATTTCTAACCATATACAGCTAGCAAAAAGCTACTCAGAGCTGTAATTCAATTGTTCCTTCCTGCAACTCTGCAACTGCAACTTTGCAACCAAAGTGTTTCTCATTAGTTTTATCCCATTCATATTGGACTATGTGCAAGTGCTTAAAAACCATCCCAATATATTTTAAATGAACATGTATGTTGGTGGGGGTGGCAAATATCATGCTGGCATTTGGTAGTAAGTGCTCTATCTGATAAATGGCAAGTAGCAGTGGGAGCTGATGGTGATCATTTTATTGTAATAAAGTAATTTTATTGTTTATTTTGCATCCTGTAACTTGCCAAGTCCACTCCCCAATGCACCATTATTACTGACTCTGTGAGTAATAGCCTGGTTTTAATAATGTGGAATAAATAGTTTGATTAATTATTAATTTCTGTGTTTAAAATCAGTATTAAAAGTCCTAGTACTGCCAGGGCTGGTTGGTCTGGTTTAAATTTCAGTTGGCCAGGTGAGATAATGAATTCGTGTGCATGTGTTTATTTAAAGGAATGGGTCAAAGCACAGGGGTTAAAACAGCATGTGTATGAAAGCACTGCGAGACATACAGCTCTGTGTCATACTGATGTCCTAGTTTGCGACTGTCAAATGACACTTGACAATAACTAGGAGACCCGGCATCAATCAATAAATGACTCAATTTCATTAAACTCTTCTTGATCATTATCCTTTTAGACACAATGTAGGACTAGAAATATCAATCTGCAAAGGCTATTGCACCTACTGAACCATCCATCCATTATCAATAACCACTTAACCCTTAACAGGGTTGCAGTGAGCCAGAGACTAACCTGACATACACAGGGCACAAGGCAGGACTACCCCCTGGATGGGATGCCAGTCCATTGCAGAGCACCACACTCACACTGAGGTGAATTTAGAGTGACCAGTCAACCTAACCAGCATGTCTTTGGCCTGTGGGAGGAAACCCACGTGAACACGGGGAGAACATGCAAACTCCACATACAGATGACCCTCCCCCCCCGGCCAGATTTGAACCCAGGACCCTGTTGCTGTGATGCAGCAGTGCTAACCACTACACCACTGTGCCACCCTCTGCTGAACTATATTTTGCACAAATAGTGGCAGTACTGTGTTTATTTTCTTACCTGTCCTTTATACAACCACAATTATCAAAATTTCTGACATTCATAATTCATATTATCTAAGCAGGGCAGTAATTAAACACAAATAATAGGATATTGAACAAGTAAGCGATTAAATGTTCAGAAAATGTAGACGTGTATAAAACTATCCCTTTAAGACATGATTTCTATGGCACCCTGAATTCAGACTAACCTCTTCATTAGCCCCATAATTCAAGGGTTTCTACAATGCACTGAAAAACCAACATAAACACAACTGGACAAGTGTTTTTGCCTGTAGAGAGCAGGCATCACAGTGAGTTGCTACCTTCGCCTCTCCTTGTTTTACTTTGTCAGGCTTCACTTCTGGGATTGGGTATTTTTCTTCTTTGCTCGTACTATGATGCTGCTCTTGGTATCCTCTTTGTTTCAGTCTGGCCATGTTGATCCATGCAGGCTTGGCGTCAGCTGCAGTCTCTTTAGTCACCTCTGACATGCTCTTTGTGAGAGTTCCTTTTTCTGTAATCCAAAGGAAGTAAACATGGAATGTAATACATATTCAGGATACAATTATATTAAAGGGACTGGGATTTAATCACATATTCATACTATGTACTTCAACATTTTACATCATTTTCCTGAGAGTAAAAGCTTAATGCTGATTTCAAAGACCCCAAAGCGCTAATCTTGAACTACCCCATGTTAACCTAGGTAAGGTAGTCTCTGATTACTGCTAATCAGGTTATGTAAAAGAGGATCATCTATAAAAGACTATTAGGAAATTATTTCATGGCTTTATAAGCAGCAAATGTAGCTACAATATCCACCACTTACACCAGCCAGGGTTTTTTGCCGCTTATGTTGAGCAAATACAGGTTGCCATTCCCATTGAGTTCAATAACAAAGGCATAGTTTATACCGTGTTAAGCTAATAAAGTTGCTCTGTTGCATTATTATTATTATTATTATTATTATTATTATTATTATTATTATTATTATTTTTTGTTATAGTTTTTATTTTTTTTATTTTTACTAGACTAAACAGGTCATAACGCTTTCAAATGAGTTCTGCTGATATGATAATATGATGGTTAAACATTTTTAAAATGAGTTAAAGTGTACCCTAAACAGTAGCAGAGCATATAAGCTGGGCCACAGCAGTTTTCTGTTTGTTTATTACTAATACTGTGCATGTTTTAATGTCCATAAAATCTTCAGGCATTATAACTGGGTATCGTATTTATGTGTATATATTTTACATTCGAATGCAAAGGCTCACAGAAACGAACCTTAATGCATTAAGACAGTAGTATTTTGTTATAGCTTTACTGTACCATATTCATTAGGTATTACCTCACAGTTTAATAATCAGCCCAAGAGAAATTTGAAATACTTCTGCTTGAAGCTGTTAGATTTCACTGTCTGACAGTAACTGGTTGAGACGTCTTCCCCAGAGAAGGTTAGTGTCCCTTTATCTTAAAGATTAAAGGTAAACCCTGACAACAGGTGGCCTGCCTCGTGACCTTCAAGGGAGTAGAATTCTCTTAAACTACACTATACCACACTTACTATATTATTAAAAAAAAACAAAGAAACCAAAACAAATAGAGCAATATAAAGTGCCTTCAAACAGGTTTGCTTTGACGTTGGAAACCATCGGTGAACCAATAAAGAAAAAACGTTTTTTTATGAAAGACACAAAAGGCTTGACACAGAAGGCAACTAGACTTTGGTCCCTATTCTGTGTTCCACTTCGATTACCAGCATGTAGAAGCACAGCGCTGACCAGCTGAAACACAAGTTCAACAACAGTGGGGCTGTTACTTGTTGGGGCCTGGCTTGTTAAAAGCACATTTGCAAATAATAGCTGTGTCCAACCAGAGCTGGTGCTTGGCAACTTGCCACCCTAAGCAAAGTCTAGCATGGCACCCTTACATCAGTCAGATAATGATTATTTTATTTAGTTTTTAAAATCAACAGGTTTTTGATTCAGCTTGTACTGTGCTATCGCTCTTTGTGCATTACTGTCAATACTGTCAGACTAATTACACACAGCACTGTAATTAAACTAACTTCATGCGTTTAGAATATGTGCACAAGTCCCAATCCATACATTTTTTTTTTTTAGGGGTAAGAACTTAGGCGATTATTAAACATGAAGGCAGCAAACACCATCTGTATGCACAGCAAATCAACAAACAGAAAATACAGTACAGTGAGGATGGGAGTCTCATCATAGACAGAGAGCCAACTGGTCACCCCAGTAATAATGACAAGTGTAAGTAGAAAAATGACAGTAGCTTGGCTAAAGCAGTTTTACCACTGAATATCTGAGACGGATTCCATTTAAGTTGAATTTCATATCTATTTCCAGGTTAGTACTATTGCCAATGTGATGTGACAGGCAAAATTCAGATTTTTATTTTTGTATTAATTGATTCAGGACTTCAGAGATCGGAATTGAACACATTTTATTAGCACTGCTATTTACTGTCAAAATACTGTAAATTCACATAAGTTGAAATTATTAACTTACCAAAGGTTTTGTTCTGACAGCTTCTCCATAAAGCAATTTCCTCTGGTTCTCACATAATGCAGATTCCTTGCTTTAATGTTTGTGTTTTTTTACCATCCCCCTAAATTTGCCAGCTGGGGAGGTTGCCGAGTTTGGCCTGTGGCTAACCCCATTTTTTCAAGCTTTTTATAAAATGCAGAACTTGCTGAAATGTTTGCTGATGTGACACTATGGGGGAACCTGTTTTGAACATATGAACTTGTTTTATTTGGACTGAGATGGTATGATCATTAACATGTTTTCTTGTCAATATCAAACTAAACTGGTTAGCATTGAAAACAAAGGATGGAAAAAGTTAAATCCCTCTAAGCACTGAAGTCATTAAGTTTTAATTGTAACTGAAGACCAATGTCCCTTTCATGGCAGGCTAATTAAAATATGTCTGTATACTAAACTGAAAGATTAATAGCAGATTATTTGGTTTAACCAAACAGTTAAACAGAAAGATGAGAGCAATTATCAGGCGTGTAAAATCAGACTGGTGGACCTTACAAGAGTCTGTATTTGGACCCTTACTGTTTCTCATTAATATAAATTACTTGGATCAAGATACAAAAGGCAATATTGTTAAATTTGGGGAAGTAGTGGTCCAGATAATTAAAGGGATTTGGCAAACTAATTTGAATGTTAAAAAATGTAAATATTGCATATTGGGCATACAAATCTATGATATGTGTAACAATGGTATAGAAATAAAATGTTAGGCTATATTGCAAAAAGTGTGGAATATATGTCTAGAGAGGTTATGCCAGTTATATTGAGAACTGGCGACTACACACACCACAAGCAAGCACCTGAAGCACAGTGCAAAACAGAGCTAGTCATACAGCTTTTAACCTCATCTCACCGTCAGGATACAAAATCTGTAATGTATCAATTTCAAAACCAAAATTTCTGTGACATTTGTTGCCCACCCAGGCTGTAAATATAAAGTTTTATCACAGCTGAATAAGCATTTCTCTAGGTTTAAATGCAACAACTTAGTGTGACATATAGGCAGACAGACAGAAAGGTTCTTCCATAGTCTGGTACACTCAAAAAACTGATTTTCATTATAAAAGGATAAGCCGTTCTCTCGATATATGTAGCAAGACAGACACCATATAATCCCCAGATACACTCATTAACCTCAACTAATGTTTTGATTTAATCTTCCCAACACAAAAGCAAGCGTATGAGCGTCTGGATTTCTGTGTTACCAGATGATTGCATTCTCTGTCAATGATCTCATTAACGCAAATTGACTGGGAAATTAGAATCTTTCTAAAGACATTGTAAACTATCCAGCTTTTGGCAGGAAACAACTGTTCACACAAAGAAACAAGGGAAGGGTTTCCATTAACTTGCTTTCACTAGAATAAACATGACTCTGAAAATAGGCCCAACATTAAAAAACATTAATTTCTATTAGATAATTCTGTTTTCTCTGTTCTTTTATCAAACTGTGTACAGGAAAATGATTACATTTTCTTGTACGGTATGACCACCTGTGACAGAGCAAGGCTATTAGCTGTAAATCTCCCTCCTGACCAGAAAAGGCGCTGTGTAAGGTTGGTGGTATGCTTCCCCTCGACTGGCAGACTCGTTGCTTGGTGGAAACCGGAAGTCAGCCCTCTTGGATGAAGCACGTACCTGCGCGCATGCAGAATGACTCTATTTCTGCGAGGCAGGCAGTGATTGGATAAGCCAGGGCACCAGGCTGATCGTGGGGAGGACTTCTGGTAGTACAGAGGGGACACACATACGTGAGTACGGCCATTACGCTGGATATGAAACCTGAGCTGGAGCACTGTGTGTTTGGTGTTTTTGTTGTTAAATGTTGTTTGTCTTGCAGTGGAGGATTGAGATCTAGGAGCTGCAGCCACAGAGCCAGCACCCCACCTTGAGCACTACCCTCACTGCACTGCGCACGCATCACGTCCTGCACTGAAGAGCACATTTTTTGCGCACGAAGGATTGTGGTTACAGGAGTATTATAATTGTACTTGGGACTGAAATCAACCGTGAACACTTGCCCTATACCATTGTTGGTATAGGGTTGGATTATTAGTTAAGTGTGAAATAAACCAAGAACGTTTTACACTTTAAAGCACTGCTTGGACATTTCCTTTTATCCATGCACCACTCACATCCTGACACCTCCTTATTAAACAAAGCAAATAATACAGCATTTCATACAACTACGACAGGGAGTGATAATGGTCCAGGTTCTGATTAGTCACAACTGAGTGTTAGCCAGTCCATATATGAAGTATTAGAGCACCTTTTCTACACATAGACTGTCTCAAAATACTGCAGCTACACTTAGAAAGTGACAATCCACCTTGTATTTTTTTTTATTAAAACTAGTTTGCCCAACCCTTCTGGGAAGTAATACAGGGCTCCTACCACAGAAGAAAAACTACATCACTCATTATAATTTTCTGTAGTCAGTTAAAACATACATTACAGCAGGTCTTACCACTGTTTTTATGAAAACTCAATCTTTCCCCTTCTGTATTTTCACTCTTGGTTGTGACTGAAGACAGATCTGTCATGCCAGCACTTTGCAACATAGGTTTCCTCAGTAAGGGGGGTTTTACATTGAGCTGCTCAGAGGATTTGGCCTTGATTTTCCCATTGTCTTTAAAAGGGCTACCAAGGACATCCGATGGCTTTGGGTCCTCTGCTTTCCCACCAGTAGGGAGCCCGGTGAAGTTATCTGTGTCCATGAGTGTGGATACCTCTGCACTATGACGTTTCACACTGAAGTCGGGATGAGATCCCTCTCTGTATCTCAGGGATAACGAAGTAGAGCGAAGTTTAATGCCAAAGGGAGACTTCTCTTCATTATCCTCTCCTTGGCTGTCTTTCCCTACTGCAGCAACGACAGAGTCCTCAGGCTTTTTGCTAGTGATTTCACAAGACTCCTTTGCTACTTTAGGAGGTGTCTCTTCCTTCTCCACCCCGACAACAGGATTGGGTTTAGAATGGGACGATGTACTCCCCTGAAAATCATCCTTCTTTATCTCTGTTTGCTCTGCCCCTGTGAAGCTGCTCATTCTTGGACGACCCCAGGCGGATGAAATAGAAAACTGGAACGACCCAGCATTCATTTTCTTAAATGATGACTGCTGAGATAAGGGCTTGACATCAGCCCCCCTAACTATATTGGCAGGTACTGTAATGACTTGTTCTTTTTCAGCAGTTGGAATACTGTCAATCGGTTTTTTAGCAGGCTCTGAAGATTGCTTGTTCTGTGGCAATTCCTCAGGCAATGATTTCATTTTCAGGGGAGATAATTTGTGATTTTTCATTGAGTCTTTTGAATGCAGGCTATTAACTGTCCTTGAGGAAGCTGAAGGCAGCTCCTTAGTGTGGGTTTCTGATTGTGCCACATTGTACAGATCTTGTGTGTACCTGGTTATACTTTCTGTCATGTTCACAGAACAAATCATACTACTTGCTTCTGATTTGGGAACATCTCTTAAGGTGTTATCACCAATATTCATATCTAGCATTTGGAAATTCTCAGTATCCTCTCTTACTTGTAATGTAGCAGTATGTGCACCTGCACCTGTATTTAAGATCTCTTTAATCAAGTCCTTACTCTGTGTTGTTTGTATGCTTACAGGTTTTACTGGTACTGTTTTATCAAGTTTTAAGAAGTTTGTTTCAACTTTAGCATGCACAGTCACAGGATTCAGCTCCCGTGTTGTACTGGAATCTGGCGATAACGCCTGGTTATTGTCAGAACTTGAAGAATTACGCAGTAAGCAAAGGGCACTCTCCTTTTCTGTTGGCTCTGTAATCTTCTCAGTCTGCTGTTCCATTACTGTGTCAGATGCCTTGACCACTGTAGGCTTTTTATTGAGCAGAGCAGTTAAAATCCCTGTCCTAGACACTTGGCTGGAATATGAATAGCATCTTATTATTTCTTGGGGCTCATTTTCTTCTTTTTCTAACAGGGTATAGTCCAACTCATTCAGGCTCTCACAACGGGGTCTGTGTACGTTCTGCAAGGACAAAAAACTGAATTACTGCTAAAATCAAACATTAACTATAATATATATATATATATATATATATTGCATGCTGTTTGCATTATTATACTGCCATTGCTTTGTACTGATTCCACTATGTCCTAATTCTGCCATGCTACTGCATACTTAAATGGCTGTTGATTGAGCTTTACACTACACTACACAATACAGCTGTTGTACTGCTTTTTCTTCATTGCTAAAATTTAGGCCGTCCAATTTTGAGTAAGAAAGAAAGTGGCCAGATTTGTATAAGTTTACTGCGGTCTGAGGATTTATACTTTGTGGGCTCCATATAGAGCAGACAGCATTGAAAGGCCAGATCATTGCATAACATTTTAAAACATGAAGCCAATAAGAAAGGCTTCACAGTTATTCATAAATGAATGGACTGGGATCTTACAGAGGGTTGGCCTCTCCCTTTGGCTCCAGCTCTCTGGTTTCTTGGTTTTACTGAAAGACGGTGTTTGGCAGCAGAATTGTCCAAACAGGCGGAGAACTCAGGAGGAGAGCTGAAGTCCACGACAGGGGAGGTGCATCTACTGGAGGTCTGAACAGTGGGTGACAGAGGGCTTGAGGTCCTGTAGTTGGTTTTAGTGACTGGAGAGAGAGCTCTGGATGATGGTTCAGAAGAGACCTGAAATAAACAACAACAAGAAAATAAAAGCATGATAAATACAAAGTTTTCTTCTCAATAACCACATCCTTGACTATTGAAATATACGCTTTATACAGTACATCTGATGCAAAACACAAGTCTCTCGATTTTTTCTTTTGCAATTACATAACTTTCAATCACTACTGAATAACTTATCCTCCAATGTTTAGTTAACTCAAAGGAACTTTATGTTCTATTTTCCACTGTGATGTAATGACAAGGAATTACTTTTTAAATGTATACTATATTCACATATTTTGCAATGACAAGCATTTCATATATTCCGTTTAATCTTACATTACATTTATTTTACACTGCTGTTTCAGTCATGTACAAACATTCAGACATACTGTTTGTATAATGCCTTTCATTTCTTTGTTGTACCATTTCCCAAAAAAGACATATTACAGAAACTAAACAATGTAGAGCCACTGGGATATTTTAAATTGTGCTTCTTAGTCAGTGCTGTTTTTTTTTTACATGTGTGAGTGTTAGTAGTGAGTAAATACATTCAGGCAAGAACTGGGAGATCCAGAACACAATGCGAAACAGTGCTTGGCTTTCTTGTCTGCCAAATAAATTATATGAATTGTAAACTATGCTGTTCCAATAACCCTTTAATGTCAATTTACCTTTTTATTTGTTTTGACTGTGTATGACTAGTAGAAATACATGAAAAAACTTGATAATGCACAAATACACTGCCCTACTGTACACTGTAACCAATATTGTTAAACACTGATAAAGGTGGTAACATTAGTGAGTCACCTGCTATTGATGGAATTAACATGAATACAAGCATCTCATTGGTTTTACATTTTTTACAGATTATAGTATGATGTAGAAAGGTGTCCCATGAAAGTCGAGTCAACATTGTAGAAGAAACATGGTTCATTCTACATTTCCTGTCAACACATTGGCTCACAAGGTTTGCAAACATATATTTCTTTAACCTAATTGTAAAACCACATATATGTTTTTCTTTGCTAAAAAAGATTTTCTTAAAAACTACTAATTTTATACCTACAGTTATGGTCAAACGTCTTGCATCACCTTATAGAATGAACACATTTTACTTCATAAAGTCAAATGAAACCTGCTGAATCATGTTAACTTAACATACTGAATTATACACCGCTTTGTAGTTTTCCAATACTTAACGAAAAACTGACAAAAATGTAAAAATGCGACATTTTGAAATCTAACATGAAATACTATAGTACTATTATGGCTTCTGGTACCCTTTTGCAATACAAATTTATAGTTTCTTTGATTACAAGATGTTAAATAAAATAACTAAATTATGTTCATATATATATATATATATATATATATATATATATATATATATATATATATATATATATAAATTTTAATTATCTCAATGCAAACATTCTAGGTGATGTAAAGCTTTTGGCCATAGCTCTATACTGAAAAATGCATATTTGTGTCAAATGGGATTGGTAGTTCTAAAAGTTGTAACTACAAATAAATTGCATTTTACACACACACACACACACACACACACACACTCACTAATGTATGTCTCAATCCTACAATTATAGGTGATGCTAAACTTTTGGCTATTTCTATATGTAGTGAATGGATGAGCATGGTGTTATAGAATTATTTTGTTAGCTACAATCACTTTAAGTCAGTGGTGATAAAGACAGGTCATTTCAATTTGAGGGCACAGCCTTTTCAATTTCAGATCACATCTTTACATATCCTAGTTTGACTCGAATTCTGCGTCGTTTTTTGTATGAACTGGATGCATCAGAATTACCTGCTCTTCGTCTTCACTGCCTGTCCCAGTTAAACTCAAAGAGCTAAGATGTCTGTAAGTATCACTGAACTGTGGGATGGAATTAGGAACAGTTTCAGTCAAAGGTGACAAAGAAAACAATGGGTTACCAGCACAAAATCACATACAATTTCAAGATGGTTAGTAAACATAAAAACACAACACAGTTAAATATACTGGCAGGGTTTGTATGAAAAGGAAAGTAATTAAATGTTAAAAAGCAAAAGCAAGAGTATATGCATGACGTGACAGGGATCGCAATCATCCAGAAATGTAATCAAACACTGCTACACTGTATTACACTTTGAATGTATACACCAATAAATTACGGTTTGTAGCCAATGAGCATACACCAACAGCAACACTGCTTCTACACTCATAGCTTAAGTCAAAGTAAAGAAAGGTCCAAGTTCAGTCGTGTCTTTTTCATTACTACATTGATAACTGAGCAAACAGATTTGGAACAGCTATTATGAGTGAGCAGAGACTAGATGAAAAGTATTTATACTCAGCTGTACCAATAACATCAAATATAAAAAGAAAAAAATTGATTAAAAAAAAAAAAAAAAAAACTTTTCTGACCTTAAATTTAACTTTTTTTTTTACCCATATATAATATTTCCTAGGTTGGTTTCACAAACTTAAAAACAGAAAATAAGAACTGTGATATGTTTTTTTTTTTTTTTTTTAGAACATTCATGATATAGCATCAGCATTTGATCTTTTGATACTACCAGCAATCAAAAATATAATACTGGAAATTACAAACTTAGAATTCAGAAGATATTTTGATGGGAAGAGACGAAGCATAACTGAACATAGCTAGTCAGAAGTGATTTATGACCCGGGTTACTTTTGTTAGTTGGAGTGTAGAGATCCAAGTAGTGTTGGAAATGACTCAAGCACTCCAAAGTCATAATGTCACGTGTGACAACTTCTTCACATCCTACAGATTTGGTGGTGAGCTACTGAAAGGAAAATTTACCATGCTTAGAACTGTGAGAAAAAGCAAGCCTAACAAACGTACCTACATTCTAAACATAATAGGAGGGTTAACAATTTTCTTTATAAACGTCATGAATCTCACATAACCATATTACAATTAAGCATTATTCCGAGGCAAGCTGCAAAGTGTAATACTGTTTACCTTTCGCTGACAGCATTTTGGTTGAGATATTTGACCATTTACTTTCAACCTTTCTTGCACATCAAATAACATCAGAGCATAAAATAGTTGAGACATTGTTATATTAAAACAATAAATACAACTGCGATTTCTAAATCTAGCCTAACTAGCTGTCACTTTTACCCCCGAACTAAACTATACCCCACAACAGAGGGAATTACCTTAGATCAGTGGCACTAACATTCCAGTCAATTCCATTCCAGAGACTCGTTTCAACCAGGTCCTTCATTATTTAAATATGCTTGCTAGGTACAACTAAATAATTACTGCCACAGGTAATTAACTTCGTCTTTCCTCGTAGGTTATGAACATTGTGTTGGACATTAAAACACAGACTGGAGCTTTCTCAAGCCAAGTTTAAACAAAGCCCATTGGAAGAAGAAAGACGTTTCAGTAGAATGTATTGCTCTTACCTGTGCAGCACTGCCATGCGCCATGCTTTCGGGTATTGCAGATATTTCTGGAGGGCTCCTGGGCAGTCCATCATCTTCAGAGCTGGCGCCTGTGTCCTCATTCCTTTTTCCAGGGATCACCAGTGGAGGTGGGCCAAGTCTGATGTTCTGCTGAAGCTTTAACTTTTACCATGAAACAGGATGAAAGGGTCTTAATTACCATCACATTTAATTCCCAAAATACAAAAGTTTGGTTGTGAACAGTACATGGGAACAGCACCTCTATTTCAAGCATTACAGCTACCTGTTATTCTTTGTGTAACATACGTTGTTTTGTGATGCAGATTTTATAAAAGGAAAAGGAAAAACAATAATGTAGCATTAAAGTTTATTTTAACATATCTATCTGGTTGTTCAGCATGTGCATTGCTGCTTTCTAAATAATGTTTATTATTTACCAAAATAAAATTACACAGACTGAATAACTGTTCTGTTGAATATTTTCTCATAAAAACTATTTTTACTATGCTTAATCAGGTAGCTCTGGGAGTTACTTAGCTTCTTAACAGTATCTTGTCAATGAATCTCAAACCTTAGAGGGACTAGCTTCTAATTTAATTTAATTTAATTTAATTTAAATCTTTGCACTCACAGAAAGAGAGCTAGGAGAATTCTTAGTGGACACCTGAGACAAGACCATTATTTTATAAGCCAGTGCCATTCATACTGGAAAATAAAAAGTGAAATACTACATAATAAGCACTAAGTAATCTGCTACCCAACCCCTCTTAGATCAACATTTGAAAACAAAAGGATCTGTTTCTTGAACAAAGCTGCTACGTCAGAAAACACTGAAGATTTATTTATTTTTAACACTGTAAGTGCCAGAATTTCAAACTACCTAGAAACAGCAAACCGGTCATTTTAACCGGTAGCTTTTTAAACAGCTGTAATACGATAATGAAAGACAAACGATCATATAAAACTCAAACGTTTTATTTATGAACATCAAATCAAACATTTGCATAACAGAAACACCACATTTAAAAGGTGGCGCTTCTAGTGTTAATCAGTATTTATTCAGGTGTGAAGAAATATTGTGGTCTATTTTAACAATCTAAATGTATAACCCCTTTGACTTCATTGACAATAGTGATGTCTATATGGTGGTCAGTGAAGCAAAACTTATGAATGAGAGGAGGCGTTTTGGCCCATCTAAGCTTGCCCAGTTCCTAGTAGCTGACTGATCTCAGAACTTTCTCAAATTCAGTCATGAAGTGGAGTTAGAAGTTCTGTTTAGATCAATAAAATAGACCTCACTATCTGAATTCTGTTCTCTTTGAACAAAAGATACCTGTAAAGCTTTGATCTTCCCAGACACATTTTCCTGGGATAACACACGTGCTGTTACGGAGGACTCGGGCGTGGCCTCAGGAATGAAGATACTGTCATGGGACAAAGCTCTTGAACCCAGAACACCTTTTGGACACCTGAAACCATAAATATTTAGAAAACACATATATTACATATTTGCTATAAACTATTAATTCTCACCCAGCCCATTACAAGCCCCCAGAATACAATGGGAAGTTTTACCCAAGTTCATCTTCAGAGTCAGAAATGACTGCCATGGATTCTGGAGCCATGACATCACTAGCTGACTGGCTCTGCTTCAGCCCACCATTTGAAGCAGAAGCGGTGCCCTCCTTCCTCTTTCTTTTACCGAACAGACGGATTTTAAAGGCTTTGAACTTCGACTTCTTCTTTCCTGAGAAAGGATTTCCATTTGATAAAAAGAAAGGAAAATAATTTAGGTTTCAAAAGAAAGAAAAAAAATCTACTTACTCTTCTCACACTAATAGTTCAACTTAAAGGAACACTTGGTTTAATTGTTAAAGAAAGTAGTTGAATTTGCTGAATCTAATTCCCATATAAGTAATGATTTTGCCACATTAGGCAAGGCCCTTTCCAAATGATCTTCAATTACAATGCAATAGTTCTGGACTAAGGTGCAATGGAAGCTCAAGGACAGCATTGCTAGAATATACACACTGTTAATCAATTGAAGTACCAAAGCACCATATCAGTAACAGTGTGGTTCCGAATCTATATTGGTTCCACATTCATTGTGTTGTCAATGGCTAGGTTTACAAACTCAAAATTCTATCTCCACAGCCATGACTTATGTGACGTAGCACTTACATGACAAGCACATGCCTCACGCTATAGGAAGTGTGCTTCTAAAACATTGTACAACTTTAAAGGGCGGGTAAATCGCCTTCTCACGCTAAAAAAAAAAAACATACAATAGACCTAAAACTCAGTTTGTTTTGCATGGAAACATGCCCAAAAGTACTCAGTAGTAAAAATCCTGTTTGTGATGAAACATGGCGCAACTTTCTACTATAACTAAAGGCTGTACCAAGCAGTCCTTTACTATCTGAGAGCTGCTGGAAGTAGCTTTGGCAAAAACATTTAAATATACCCTACCGTATTTTATATTAATTAGGTTATTTCCTTTTGGAAGGAGAATGTACCTGGCTAAAAGAAAACTACATGGAAACCCACACTAACCCAAAAGTTAATATCAAAATAGCGTGAGAAAATGGAAACCTGACCAGTGTTGGTAAAGCTGATGTCTCCTGTAAGTATTCTGCTTGGGTTTCTTCTGGATAATATGGTGATACAGCATTATATTAGTATCCTACTGGTATTTTTCTAGAAGGAGAACATTTTCACATTCCTGTCTTGACAATCTATTAAATTGATTTCAACAGATTCTTCTTTGCAATACATTTATAGTAGTACATTATAGTTTACATTTTGGTCAACACTCTGGCCACAGGCGGTGGTTTATAAAAACTTTAATTGCTCACCACTGGTACAGTCCCTACAGCACTGGAATGCAGGAAGCCACCTTTTGAAGGGAACACCAGTGTTTCAGCTTCACCAATGTAAACAGAATTGGCAAGCAATTTCTGTTCCCTCTTTTATGGATAGTCGGATTATAGATTTGCTGTCTTAGATTGATAAAGGAATTGTTTTCAATATTGCTAGTGCTTCCACATCCAGTGCTCTTGGTTCTGGTCCAGTTTCTTTAGTGCAAGCATCATGTTCTGGATCATTGTTTATTGCTTGTGAATTGCCTAGCAGTGGCCAGTCCATTTGATATAGTTTTCATACACAATATGAATACATATTTACAATACTTATAGATTAGAGAGCAGAGTGATATACTGTACAATACAGGCTGGCAGCACCTTGAGTGACCACTGCAGCTGAAAGGGTGATTATGAAATTACACACCAGCTAGGTTATCAGAAGTGTATGAAAAATTGCATTTTTTATTTAACTTTGACTGTAAATATAACAGTAAAAAAAGAAGATGATGCATGATATACTAAAGCAATTTTTCTCCATTGCAGCCACCAGCGTGATTTTGTGCAGTCACAACACTGACCCAACCTGCAAGGTAAATGTCTAGTAATCAGCATTTTGTTTTCTATTGTGACACAGTTTTCTGTTACGAGGAATGCAATAAACAAAAGCGATTTTTTTTAAAAATTGTACAATGCTCCCTTTTCCACATTTATTTTAAGCGCGTGTACAGTTAAACAAAAAGGCACAAATAAACCTCAGTAAAGCTGTCACTGTCTTTTGCCATATTCTATTAAAAACTGTGTGTACTGTTTCTGCCTGAAATACTCACAAGAAAATGTTTAACTACTCTTAGTCATTCTTTCCTTTGTACAGTAGTTAATTCAGGGGGGTACTGTACACTGAGGCCACCAACACATCTGACTTGAGAACCTCTGGAGGGAGGTTCCTACCTGTAATATCTTCACTGCATCCTTCAACTTCCTCCATTTTAGAGTCCATTAGGCCTTTAGCCAAAATATTGTTCTCACTGAAACAAAACCAAAAAACATCTTGAGGGTAGCTAAACTTTTATACATACAGTAGTACAGTTCAACAGCAATAAATACAATTTTACTTAAACTATCCATATTGTATTATGGGCCCTATTCACAAAGCTTTCCTTGATAGCTCTTGCATTAAAAAGATGTTCAAGTTTCAGGTTGTTTTGTGAGTGACCATAATAAAAACAATAGATTAGAAAACATTTGTTAATATTAAACCATATTTAATCCACCAAACAGAACTTAAAAAAAAACCATATGTGACCACCTGATACTTTGTTTCTCTTAATAGTATTTTTGTTTGTATTTCCAGTTTAAATATACTGCTTAACCATCAATCAAAAGTCATTTTAACCTGTAATACTCAAAGGCCAACTACATTGGAACTGATCTTCATGTGTAGGTCAAATTAAGTTGAACAAACAATAACTAAGATCTGATAAGATACTGTATTGCACAACAAAGATTGGTTTCTATAAGCAATGTTTTCTCCAAAATATACATGTGCCTTTAGGTCAACAGAGCCTATATAAAATATCTAATTAAATTTTTCAGTGCCTAACATTTGGCAATAACATGTCTCTCCAATTTGTTACATCAGTTTTAAGAAGAAAGTTGTACAGTCTACCCTTGTCAGGTTTAAATAAAACACTTTACACAAGAAGGTATACGTTTGCTGGTTATTAACTATCTGAACCTATTACACCACAGTGTATCCCCCTGGTTAGTATATCATTCTGTTCACACTGTGTTCCCTTCTCACAAACCAATAAACGAAAAACAGGATAAAGAAATAGATTCTGATATAATGAAAGCAAGACAACAAATGGGCCATTGTACATAAACACTTCTCTCTCAGATAGTGTTAACAAGTTAGTTATTTACCAGTAAGCATTAGCCATTGCCTAGCAACATCATATTTGACCTTTGCTACGTTGCTGTGTTTGCAATACAAGTATTACGTGTGTTACATTTTATTATCATGTGCTGTTACATGTTGGATTTCCAATTTGCATTTAATGTGCACAAAATAAAATATTTAAATATTCTGCAATACTGTAGTGGCCAGATGTGAATTCTGTCTTACACAATTTTGAAAATATATTGCATTCTGATTGGTCGGCTCACCTTTTCAAAGTATGGGCAGTTAGCTGATTGTCTGGACCCTGAAAGTAACAAGGAAACAATTTAAGACCAAAAACTGCTGCTACTGGCAGTTACAAATCTTTGTAGCTTGCTAAACCCAAATGAAACATGTTCTATTGTGGCCAGATAGTGGTCATGTAAAATGACGGTGAAAAGAATAGATTTTGTACTTGACTTGGAAAATGTCAATTATACAGATGGTATTCCCAAATATCTATGCTGCACCTGGTGCCTCAATGGTTGTCAGCATCTCTTTGGGCTGTTTTCCAGCTATATCTGGCTGTGTTTCTCTAAACACTTCCTGCCACACAGACGCCAGGTGGGAACCAGCAAATACCCTGACGACACTGGTTTCAAGGGGAGTCAGCCAATGAGACACAACACACCTTTTTAAAACATCAATACGCTGACACCGTCGTTGTTGCTATCATGCTTAGCTTTTTTATCGAGTTCTTGAAAGTGCTAAGAAGCACAATCATTCCTGCTGAAAAAATAAAACAGCATTGAGTCTTTTAAAAATAGTAAAGTTAGAAAAATGTAGAGAAGCAACCAGAAATCATTTTTTTAAATATTTGTAGGACATTAAATATGTAATTTGTATTGGTTACTCTATGTTTGAAATGTGTGTCCACACAAAAGGTTTCAATTAATGCACGTTTGCATGTGTATTGATTGGGGGAAGCTTTATGTAGGGGATACAGTAAATGAGAATGGGTGAGAAAAGCGAGACTTGCAAGCAAAACGAAACAGCAGCACTATCCCTTTTGCTCTGCACACCTCCTCATACCATGTACTCTCCCAATAAAGGTGTTTAAGCTCCATTAGCGTGTATCAGAAATGAACAGAAAATTGGTTAGAGTATCAGAAGCTGCCTCAGAAGCACAGTTGCCCATCATTTCTGTTGGGATTGGGGAAGTTTAACAGTGGTTGTTTGTAATGGAACATAAAATATCACAGAGTGGGTAAAAGTGTATTGTAAAGCAAGTCAAAGCAGTTTTAAAATATGGACATTCCATACTCAATTATTATGGAGGTAAAAATACACCTGCTAAGTTATCAAGCAGGTTATGTGAAACTATATATATATATATATATATATATATATATATATATATATATATATATATATATATATATATATACATACACACACACACACACACACACACACATGCATATATATATATATATATATATATATATATATATATGTGTGTGTGTGTGTGTGTGTGCATATAGTTTCACATAACCTCCTTGATCTATAGATGGGTTGATTATAAGCATACCTTGTTATTGCCTTTTAGTTATAGAGAACAATTTAAAAAGTGTTGGACCATGAGTGATGCATCAACGTGATGTATCTTTACTATAGGCTTATTTACTATAACTCTCACCCAGTGTGTTGTGTGCACCGACATTGTGCACATAACTGAGCAGTTTCATTTGAGTAGAATAGTTAGTAGGACCAATCATACTTTAAATTGTGCTTATATATACTGTATTACAGGTATCAATTAAGAATAAACTGTACACTTAATATAGACAGTCCCAAAATAAAATCTTTGGTTTTAGTTGTGGTTTTTTTCCTCAATCCATTCGTTTTCCACACATCAAGTGTCACTGTTCTTTAATGAAACCCTGCTTTCAGATTAAATTGAGCAAAAACAAAGAATTAAACCTATGCAGCAGTTCTTAACGCACACCAGTCTACATACAACGAAGAGGGTCCATATTGAAGGCTTGCTTATTGCTTTCCATGGTACAGTATATATCAACTAGAAACTTGTGTTTTTGTGGAATTAAAATTAAAGTGGTGGACCACTAGGCACAGGAACTTAATTATTTAAAGACACTTTGCCTTGGTTTACTTGCAGTTTAGAAACTCAAAATTATCTCTATCACACTTCTTATAAGCAAGAAGTAGCTGCAGGCTACTGATTTGTAGTGTAGAAAATGTGCTCTTCTAAACTTTATATATTATATGTATATTCACGGTCAAAAATGTTTCGGAAAAAATGGATGGACGATGCGCTGTCTAATGGAATACTGGTATTTTTTGTGTGATATTGTCAATGAACGATTTATCCTCCTGTATAACACTCTTCCTGGGTTTTATTTTTGGAACGCTTTTAGCAAGCTGTAAACTCCTTGAATCTATACACATACTCTTGAGGGTTGTTGTTTTTTTCCTCGCTTTTTTTTTTTTTTTATCCCAGTGGCCAAATTAGGCAAGGCTGCACTTTAACACAATCTGAAATCTTCTTGTAAACCCAGTTTATGAAAGGAGAACAGTATCAGTAGTACTGCAAGGTCAAATTGGAACACTGACAGAAAAGATACTCGCATTAATTAGGTCATTTCAGTTCTGAAGTAGAACTTCTCTCCCTAAAAGAAAACTACATGTAAAATAAATTGACTGACATTCAAAATCCTGGGTGTTAAAAGAGTGGAGTGTTGTTGTTGGGAGGGACACAGAGAAATGGGGGTAAAATAACTGTCCTCAAACTAACATTTTGGGTTGACCACTTTTAATATAAAACCATGTATTTTTTTCTGTGCTGTCTGAATGTATATTTTCTCTCTACCAATAATGTCCTGGGGCTGTAGCGGCTCTTGTTGTCAAAATAAATTCCCCTTCTAGCAGCTAAGCTCTTTATAAAAGAATGAGCACAAATCCTCACAGATTAAAGGTTGGGAGGTGGGGAGATTCCTTTCTGTCTTGCATTCAGTCTTTCCACTAGTGAACTCAATGATTATTTGTGGAAAGGAATGCTTGATTATGACAACCTTGGCATTTTACTTGTGGTAACCATGCTTTGCTCATGTTAATAGAATAGAAATGTGTGGGCAATTATAACTTGTACCCTGTGCAGTAGGTATAAAACACAAAATGTCAGATTCATAAAACTTTAAACTTTAGAACTCAGCAAGCAGCAAAAATCAACATTTAATATGAATTCTTAGAAGTATTTCATGATAAGAGAAGTAGTCTTAGGGGCAATAGAGATATTACAAGGACATTGTATTTATTTATTTGATCAAATTAAAGAATTGTAGGACCATACTTTTCAATGCTGCAGGCGTTGGGGGGGGGGGGGGGGGGGGTTGCAAGCAGTGAGCCAAGGATACAGATAATAACTAGGCAGACAAAATTGGAGATGACTACATTTATTTAAAAAAAAAAAAAAAGAAAAAAGAAACATTCTCAGAGTAAGGGGCTCCCAAGTGGCATCAGGTAATGATGCTCCGCGTGGTATGCAGGATGTGCCCTATAGCCTGGATTCACTGCCGGTTGCCGACACTGGGGGGGGGGTCAGGGTATCCTTGGCTCACAGCGGACAAGTGACCACTGAAGTCTGGCCTGGCTCCTGCGGGCTTGCCTGTAAGCTGTCCAGAGCTGCACTGTCCTCCGACGCTGCAGCTCTGAGGTGGCTGCATGGTGGGCCTAAAAATAATTGGCTATTCCAAATTGGGGAGAAAATGATTAAAAAAAAACAATTGCTGACTACTAAATAATAAAAAAAAAAAAAACAGAGTTTAACGTTATAAGTGTAAAAAGTTGCCAGGATGCTAACAATGAAAAGAAAAACTGCAGGTACGTTATTTAAACATGTGGGGATATATAACACCATATTTTTCGGAACCCCGCTACCTATTCTTTAAGACTAGTAGACTGTAAACAGAGTCCTTAGAGAGGTGCTTTTTAACTGGCGTGCATTTTCAAGGATCATTTCTACTTTTGGTTACTTATATATCAGCTCTTGAAATCTAGTTAAAAAGGAATCATCTCACAGTTCACATTTTCCCTTATACAGCAACACCAAATGCTTTCAAAGGTAGTTCAGTACTTAAGAGTGTATCAGATATCACTAACAAGTACACCTATCCAAGCTGTCACAGACGTCAGCAGCATTTTAACCCTTTCATCTGAGATCAAACACAACAGCTACATAAAGTTCTGTGTGTTTTAATGAATATCTGCTATGTGAACAGGTTAAAATGACCTTCACTACAAGTTTTTCATGAACAATTAATTTGCAACTGTATTTAACTGCATTTTTTCCCCCTAGGATAGTCCTTTTATATTAGCTTCGGATTTGGTTTTTAATTATATTTGGACATATTTCAGAAATATAGAACCTTATAAACCCATGATAAAAAGCTATCCAATTCATAGGCACTGGTATTTCCTGTTAAAGACTATCAGTATAACCTAAAACTAAGGGAGGTGGGAGTTGTTTCCTGAGCTGCAGCAGAGTATGCAGATAATACCCTCCTGCTGTTGCAGGGAATGTCAGGAGCATACCTATTTAAAGAAGGTATCAAAGAGGGAGAAAAAATAGGAGCCTTTCGCTAAAACTACCTTTAAGGAACATAAACACACTAGAAGTCTACAAAGGTACTGTTCCAGATCAACAACAGTTCAGAGATGGATAATATGAAGCAAGTATGGTTAACAGTAAATTGTGATGGCATTCAAAATGTTTTGTTTTAGATTAAAAGAACATTAACTATGCTTTGCCATGCACCTGTCACTTATTGTATGGATGTGCAGGGATCTTTTACAAACTGTCACTTTTATTAACCAATTCATTCTATCAACCAATTACTGGAAAACAATTATTAGTAGTGACAAGGAGTGACTAAGAACTATCTAATTATATGTACTGTATGTTGAATAAATATGGTCACACCACAGAAAATACAACTGACAATTGTATTTAAGGTTTAAAAATAAACTCAGATGTACCATTTTTCCCTACAAACAGTGCTTTGTTAATTCATAACACAGCAACGTATAGCCCTACCTAATATCCCATACAGTAAAGCACAAAAAATAAATGTAGGTCAAACAAGATAAACACCTTGTGAGATGGGAATCTTGCTCATATCAATTACTGTAAATATTTAGGCAGTAAATATTGTAACATAGAACTACCAACACATTCTCCCATTTAAACACATTAATTAATCTACCTAATGTATTAATTCACCTGACTTTTCCCTCTGTTACCACAGCAAAATATATGTCCTCACCTTGAGTACCTGGTGATAAGCCATCCAATTCCCTTCTCATTCTTGTCTAAGAGGTTTCTGTAGAAGGCAGACTGGATTACACAGTGTGCTCCATTCTCAGCAAAAATTTTGCATACATTGATCCCTGCATTCCTCTGTAATTGTGTTCCTCTGTAATTATGCTAATGTGCAGATTAAACAATGCCGGCTGGAGATACAAGTGGAAGTAAAAAATGTGACACAGTTAGCACGTCCACTCTCGCTCTCAGAGATGCTGCCTTTAACTACAAGAAGCCGAAGTGATGAACAGTTCAGTGAACACTGACTGTTTGGTAAGCAGATTCCGTGCTTCCTGCTCTTAGTGTGACGATAATGGTATCTGTCACGTGAGCCGAACTACTTAACAGTTTTCATGGATTGCACTGTTTGCATTGCACTGCATAGAACTGCTGCCCTTTGATGTTGCAACAGTGTCCCTCATAAAACTAGTAACACAGTGCACTTAAAATAATTTTATTTCAGGAAACGAGATCCAGAACCTTGAATCGACACCTTTTAAAAATGATTTAGGTTATACATTGTGTGCATTTGCTGAGGATTTCAGTGCTGCAGATCAAGGGAAATACAGCACAGTATCTCGCCCAGCAAACTTCCATCTCCAGCTTAACTCTTTACTGACTTCTCCAAACTGCCAAAGGTTTGCAAAAAGAAAATCGTATTAATTTAAATGACTTTTTCAGACAAATGTTTATGACAAGTAAATGCCTGTTATTTTAGGGGTTAAAGGCAGCATTTTCAGGCAACAGTTTGTATTTTTTTAAAATACTGTACATTAAAGACATATTAAAGCAGTCTTTCTAGTATATCAGTAGAGATACTAGATAGTAATTAGTAATTCTTTTTGACATTTCAACAAGCCTTTCTCAATAGCTTCAATATCAGTGGGTGATATTTCTGTAGATTTAAAATCATCATGTGGGTATTGCAATGTATTGCATCAACCGTCTGCACTCCAGTGTGACAAGTCTGAGGTCCAGCACTTGAGATTAGAATGAGTCTGGATATTAACTCAGCTTGCCTGATCGGGCCATCTTCAGCAGTGAAAGGAAGGTTTTCTGGCCCATGGGGTTTGAAGCTTACAACATTTAAGCAAACTCATAACCTTAAACCTCTCCAAAGGAGTGGTGGTAGATCATTGTTTCATGCCTGTACAAAGTGTTCAATTGTGTTAACCCTGTAGAAAAATAAAGGAGCCACATTAGGGTGCAAAGTGGTAATCTCTTAAATCTAGTTGAAATATAGTCCTTTAGTTTGTTTTGAAACAGTGGTGTACCTTTATATTGCTGTTTCATGTAAAAATAGATTTGGATAAAATATAAAGCATGTATTGAAGTGAACAGTATTTCAAACACCATCCACCTGTCTGCAGGTGAGGAAAAGAAACAAGAACATACAGTGGTACTGTGGGGTACAGGGAAATTGAAAAGGAACACGGATGTACAGTGGTACTGTGGGGTACAAGGAAATTGAAAAGGAACACGAATGTACAGTGGTACTGTGGGGTACAGGGAAATTGAAAAGAAACACGAATGTACAGTGGTATTGTGGGGTACAGGAAAATTGAAAAGGAACAAGAATGTACAGTGGTATTGTGGGGTACAGGAAAATTGAAAAGGAACAAGAATGTACAGTGGTACTGTTGGGGTACAAGGAATTTGAAAAGGAACAGTAATATACAATGGTATAGTTGGGATACAGGGAATTTGTATGAAGACACAAACTTTATATTTATTTCTTCTGAGCAGAAGACAAAAACATGACCTAATATCCTCCATTGTTCTTTTTAGCACTCCATTTACAGTAACAACTAAAAACAAATAGACATTTATATAATGCTTTCATGCTGCTAGGATTACTAACATCACCTAATGAGACAACAGATTCTCAGGCCCACATGCAAATTAGGAAGATAGCATCAACACATTTGGGGCATGTTTGAGCGAGATGCTAAATATATTCAAAATGACCTCAGAGGCCATCAAAAGCAGGAGCTTTCATTAGTTATGAATGACACTTTTACACCTGAAAAAGGAAATAGTTTTGTTTTTAAGGATTTTTTTAAGAATTCTCTATCTATGGCTGTGGTCATTGTTTGTATTGCCAGACACTTTGAAGATGTGATATTCCTCTGCATCATTCTCCACCTATCACTCACCAATTCCATGTTTGGTCATTGACATGTTAAGCACAAAAAAAAATGTTTTTTTGTGGTTGTTGACTGTATTTTATTAAATTATTGATTTTTTTTTTTTGGGGGGGGGGGGGGGGGGGGGGGGGGGGTTACCTAATTTTCTTTCTTTCTTTCAATTATCAGTTTTATTGAAGAATATTTAAGGGTAACTTTTTTTATCACTAATTATTTTCTTAACTAATTTATAAATAATAAAAGAAACAAAACTTCAAGACAAATGTTTTAACTAGAAGTCTTTTTCAATGCCTTCATTTCAGTTTTTTTTTTTTGTTTAATGGATGATTAAAATAATGTGAAGATTTTTTTTTTTTTTTTTTTTTTTTTTGTCAACACACCCATGGTTTGATGTTTGGCATCTATAAAACATTCCAGCACTAATATTACCCAGCATGCTACAGAGGGCAGTTCAAACAGCATAGTACTCGAGTACAAGTAGACAGAACTCGTACCAGCCTATTCCCTTCCCCAGTTTAAACCTGTTATCATCTGGCAGTGAGGCCGTTATTTCACATTGCCGCGTCACTTCAATCCACTTGTTCCAATGTTGCTTTTAGGAACAACATGAGCTGCTTAGTGAACCTGAGAGAATTACAAGTTCATAACTATAAATACAAGTTCATAACTATAATTACAAATTCATAACTATAATTACATATTCATAACTATAATACTCTGTGTCCACACTTAAGCTCCTTGTTTTGTCTTTCCATGTCTCAGCAAGTGAAATTGCATACAGAGTAAACATATTCTGGCTTTTTAGTAATTAGAAACATTTCCAAAGAAACCACCTGTAGGGAATCACTCACCCATGTAATTGCGGTGATAGATAAACAGAGGATACATTCCCAGTGGACAGTTACGTAATACGTAAAATTAAAAACGTAATTATTTATAGTTATCAGCCCCAAGCTCCTAATTACAGTAGTTACAACTAAGGGCCGAGATAATTGTCATCTTTCAAACGTCTCTTATGGTTAGTTATACTACTATAGTACATAAACTCATTTAGTACTTTTTAAAATCAGTGTTTTTACATAATCTTCCACTCTTTAAAAATGTCTTAGTGATTTCAATGAGCATACAGTCTTGTACGAACAGTATAGTCACAAACAACAACATATTGTAATAAGGAAGATGACACAAGTGCAGTGACACACAAAATGTTATCCTGTTCCTATAAATGCAGAATGCCTTGATGGTTGTTATAACTGGGGTAAAATGGGCAACAAATGCCTCACTGGCATTGAAGGTTGAATACTTTTTTGTGAGATAAATACACTTCCACAGAGACATGACAGGGAATCCGTATCCAGTTACAGGAACTGTTATATGTAAATAACACAGGGGGTTCAAATAAAACACAGGATTTTTAAAAGATTTTCTTAATAATTTTCTAACCTGGTATTATTATAATACATATTTTATAGTGAGTCAGGGCCAAATTCATGAAAAGGGAACTTGTTGACAGCCTATCTGTGCCTATTTAAAATTAAAAGTGCAATCGTAAGCAGCTGCTTTCACTCATTCCTATCAAAATTACACCTTGTTCGAATAATGGTTAACTTGTTTATTTAGATGCAACAAGAACAAAAAAATAATGGTTTTACATCAATCACTAAATAAAAAAATAAAATACGTAGGAAGAGTGTACACAAATATACACATTTCACTACAACTCTGTGGTTGATAGAGAATCCCAAACATTTATTTATAGGCTCTATACGCTCTCCTGGAGATGTGTCCCGGGATTTTTATTTCTCTCTCTCTTTACTTGTGTCTGAAACATCTCTTCATATGTATTTGTATTTACCCCTGCTTTCTTTAAATAACAAAGCAGCACCCCTAGTTAGCGGCATTTCTGATGCTCTGTTTGTAGAAGGTGATGCCGTTAAGAATATACAAAATTATTTGATATTCTTTTTTGGAACATTTTCATAACTTTTCTACTGTACTGTGTATACAAGCTTCTGACACACAGTGGACACGCTAGCAGTCCCTCATGACAAAATTGTGATAAAATCACAATTTCTAATACATTATTTTAGAGTATAAACATTCATTCGGTAGTACTACTGTTTGTCTTCACACAAAAGAAACATGAGAGACTCCTAGTGCAGACTTCACTGGGCTCAGTTTGCAAAATTCACTATTTACTATTCACTAGCTACTGAGAAAGTTTTTCAGAACTAAAGAAAACACCAAATACAGATCTAACCCATTGTATCTTCAGTTTTAAAAACAGCTCTTTCAAATCTTGATTGTGTGTGTGTGTGTGTGTGTGTGTGTGTGTGTGTGTGTGTGTGTGTGTGTGTGTGTGTATATATATATATATATATATATATATATATAGTGAACTGAACAATAAGCTCCAATTGATATGCATCAATTTTTTTAACAGTTGTTCTTACATAAGGCTGAGTTGTAAAAACACCTCAATACACGTTTCTTTTAAATCTTAGCAGCAGGGGGAATACCTCCATAGCTCAAACAGAACTGGAGTGTCAAACAGATTTGGAGGGGAATGTGAACAAATGCAAACAAACAAACTGGAAACTTTCTTCACAAAAGGCTTGTTAATTATATTTTAAAACCAAACCAAACATCATTGTCAAACACTGCTAAGCACTGTGGTCATCACCATCTTTACTAGGTTCAAGGGTACAGTTAGCGATCCTTAGTGATGACCTATGATGATGCACCAACATCTCACATAAAGCCAAGCAATACAACTTCCAATAGTAAATCCCCATCAATTCCAAAGCTACAGTGAAATGATTTTTAGATGATGTTTCTCAAAGGTTATATAAATAACTGTGCTGATAAAATACAAGTTGTTCAAATAAGCTAAGTGATGACAGGCTATACGTTTTTACAGTTTCAAATCATTCTGCATAATCATCATTACATTTCAGTTTGTCACCTAAATGACAAACTGACAGCAATAAAAATAAACTCCGAAATTACTCTTAATTGTATAACGATGGTAGCAAATTCCAATCTGCAATTAACCTTTTTCCATTAAATAAAGTAGTCTTAAAGGCAAGTGGCAAATCTGAACAATTGTTTTGGTTAGACTGCTTTTCGGCTTGTCCTCTGCTGAACCCATATTTTAACTCTTCTATTTTACACACCAGTGCCGGAAAATCTGCTGGTAAAAGTGTTCACAGATTCTGAACATTATAGAACACTAATATACTGTACTTTTCACATATCGTTTGTGTTTGCCCAATATAGCACACTTCAGTAGATACTATAATTCTATTTTATTCTATTACTGTACTTTGAATACAAGTTCCTTTTAGAATAAAAGCATGCAAACACAGTGGAAAAGCATTAATTCCCACAGCCAACATCAACAAATAATCCTCCCTCTTAATAACATTGTATATGGATCACTTTAGGATCGTTAGGATTTAAGAGAGCAGAGAAAGAGAAAAAAAAATAACCTTAACATGAATCTTTCAGAAGATATAGAAACATACAGCATAGTGTAAAAAATATATATTACATATTGGAAAAAATGTATATCACATACAAAATAGAGAGAAACACACATTTTAAGATTACTTATTAATCACAGAAAATCCTATTCTAAAAGGAGGAACTGAAAAAGCCACTAAAAAGTACATACCAAATTTTACATTTTCATTAAAAAGTCTGGAGGCTTACCAGTTGTCAACAATGCCTTGTTCTCCCAGCTTCAGCTCCTCACAGGGCCTTCTGTTATCAGAACAGAACCCTCAGCTTCCCAGCATCTGAAGTATAAGAGTAGCCAGGCTCCAGGTGGGAAAGTGTTCCGACCCGACACAGATTCTGTTAAGTTAACGGCAGGGAGGCAGGCTGGTTAAGTTCCTTGCGAATTCTGAATTGATATGGACACCATACAAGAGAGCTTCAATGGGGAGAATATTCACTTTGCTTTGAGCAGTGCACCAAATGATCCCATTTCTGCCGCTGGATGATCCAGTGAGAAAGGGGGAAAAAAAAACACTGCTATCCATGTGTTGCTAGGAAACACTGTGTTTCTGACCTGAATTCTTAGCTAAGTTTGGTGTTACCCTGGAAGCCCAGCTATAATGTGTTTTTTTTCTTCTGTATTTCACAATGAAGTAAAGGATTTGACAGCAGTCAAAGACCAGGGTGAACCACATTAAGGGTTTTAAAACAGCAGTAAAGACCTTTGTGGATAAAGACCTAGGGATACGGTGTTGATGTGAGATGCTCTAGTATGGTACAGTACAAAACAGCTTTCAGGCTTTTAACAACCATTCTTCATAAAGGGGCTATTTGCATGTCATTGTTTACGAACTTATCACCCCTCCCTTTAGATACACAGTGAATTTTTAAACACAGCGTGACCTGTCTACTTCTGCGCAGCATACTAATCCTCTCTGCTTCAGCTGGATGCATATCACAGCACTCAGCACTGAGTTCTTACGCAGTAGCCTTCAGAAGGAGGCAATGGATAGGGTCACTTGTTGCCTACATGTACTTACTAGAGTAAGTACCTTTGCTGCCGACCACACAACTGGCAGCTGGCACTTAAAAATGGGTGTGAAATCACATCTATCTTAACAAATGAAATCTATGCAGTTCATGTTTACAATGCCAGACTGCTACCACATTGTGCATACCATTGAATCAAAAGAGGGTTTTAAAATGCTGGCAGTATTACAATTTAAAAAAAAAAAAAAAAAAAAAAAATATATATATATATATATATATATATATATATATATATATATATATATATATATATATATATATATATATATATATATATATATAAAAAAAAAATGGAAATTACTTTTAATTAACTAATAATAATATTATTATTAATATTAATATTATTATATTATTATTAATAATAATACACAGTTTTCATTGACAAAAAGACCATTGTACTGGTAAAAACATGACCACTAACTATTGTAAAACTTTGAAACTAATTTAAATAAGCAGTTAATGGTAAATACATTTAAATAAGATTTAGCTGGAAATCGCTCCTAATTGCAACACTATCCCACAGAAGTACCAGAGCCAATCCGACGCTCCGGAATCCCCAGCGAAGACTGGCGACTTTGCACAACCAGGAAGTGAATCTGCGCACACCTGGCTGAATGACTAAACCTACATGCCAGACTTAAACTACAGTGCTTTTACCAGGTGAGTCACTCGAGGACTCCTGCACATCTATTTATTTTCAAATATAAAACTTGCTCCAAGCACTGTTCTAATACAAGTAGCACCTTGCCTCAAGAACAGTTTTTACACTGGATTTTTATATACTGCAGAATATGGAATACCGGGAATGCAGCAATTGTCCTGAGTGTTGTTTTCCCCACAGTCATTTTGAAACAAACTGCTAGTGTAAAGCTTGATAGTTATGATACTTAGCTTATTACTGTACCTCCTTCTTAAACAAAACCATATAAAGTGGCTATAACACCAACAGCCAAACTGGTGCCCCAACAGTGTAGACTGATAGGGTTAGAACAATTCGTCAAAATATTATCAATACATCTTTTTTTTCTCTTTTGATTATTTTTATTACTACAAAAATATTCGAGATAAACACCACTGCTGTAAGCAACCTACTTGTGCCAGAGTTCCAGCAGGTATAAAAATGAGTTCCTTATAATTTTAATTGAGCAAGGGACCCTACAGGCTAGACGCCCAGTGAGCTCAGGTGGACACCTGCAGGGCTGGCCTTTGTCCTTTAGAGGCTCGTAGCTCGCTGACATCCACCCTTGAGTTCATGGATGTAGAAGAGGAAGCTGGTTTGGTCGGGGGATGAGATGACATACAATGAACCTTCAGTTTTTCTGAGCTGTGTGGGGAATTGCTGTGGTGAGGGGAAAGAATTATTCAAAATTGTGGAGAAAAGTGGTGGTAAAATAATTATGCACTCTAAATAAAACAATTAAAATACATGTGCAACCAAAGCTTATTTTAAATTCACTGGTATATAAGGGGAAAAAGAAATGTCTAGAGAGCCATTTATCTATGCCAGTCATATCTCATAGTCCCAATAATCTCTCAAACACTGGTCGTGAAGGTCCAGAATGAACTATGCAAGCACACTGATTCACGCTGATGAATAGTAGCCAAGTAACACTGCAGCCATTGTTGGGTAGAAAGAGCTCAGGAAGAATAGCCTCTCTCAGAGCAGAAGTAGAAGAATTCTGTCCAGCAGCCAACTACTTGGAAGACTAATTACATACTTTTACTGTTCTGCAACCTGATTGAGTTTCCTTTCACAAAACTGGCATTGATAGACCAGCCTTATGATTATATTTTAATCGACTCTCAGTTCCAGTTTTTAGAAAAAGAAAGGTCGTTGTCAAATGGATTTTTAATGAAAAAAAAACGTATTTAATGTGTCTTATCAGAAATATAAACCAGGTGGTCCCTAATAAAATTCCCTAATTCAAAATTAGACACCACCACAAAAACTGTTAATCTTACACTACACCTTACCCAGCATCTCAACAGACAAGCACTTTGTCTCCGAACATACACACAATTCACTGCTACGTAACTACATGCAAATTGCAATAACTATACTCACTAAAAAAGTTTCTTACAGTTTTAAAGAAACAGGTGCTTTTTCATGTCACTATTCCTGTAAATCACTTGTGTTTTCATGTTTTTTTTTTTTTTATGTGGGTATTTACAGTACTCTTGCTGACGTTTATTTAATTGATCTACATGTGGCAGATCTAAAAACTACTACCTGACAATGCCTAAGGCAAGAGAATCCTCTGTCTTTAGCTACAATGGAAGCCAAAACCAGCTAAAAAACTATTTGAAATATGGCACGGTACTCTCTGTGTTAAAATGAAGTCAATGCAATCTGCAGTTTTGTAACCTGCCCTGGATCTTCTGAATAAATAAATAAATATCCCTCTTCTCATCTGATATTTCATTTTTTTGTGTGTGTATTTATGTGAACCTATAGTAGTTATAAATACACTAATTCATCATTTATTTTCACTTACCGTGCAGCTGTGTGCACGTTTATGACTGAGAAGTAATGAACGGGTTCCTTGTCAACAACACATTTCCCGAGGGAGAAAGTCGACAATGTACAATAAATTTAAAATATTTAAACTATCAAAAACACATGCATGTACTTTGCAAATATTTTTAAAGCAAGCAATAGGCACCAGAACTTCCTGAACCTTACTGGTGCTGTAGCTTACAACGGTCATGTGACACACACTACCTAAATAAATAAATAAATACATAAAATATGCTCATACCGTAGGATACCAACCACAATACTCATAAAATTGGAATGAAATATTAAATCTAGTAATGTTAAATAAACTCAATACACTATGACATTACTTACATCTACTGCTGAACTTCTTCATTAGCATGACTCGCACAGGACTAAAGGCGGGGAAAGGTACAATTTAATGTACTGACTGATGACCACTCCACTCCACCCTGGTTCTATCTGACTTTTTACTAAATTTGAGGACATTTTGTGGGAATAGTCACGTTAATGTAGTTGCAGAGGGACAACACAGTGGTGACTATAGGTCATAACATAAATGCGAACATGTAAACTAATTTAAGCTCCTAAAAAATAGACTATGTGTTTACATTTTACCCCGTTTCTGTTCACAATCACCCTCTGTGTGCAGTAAATGGGGTTAAAGTGAACAGTGAATTAAGTGTGGTATCATTACAATTACACAATCAACTACCGGTTATTTATTGAAAAAAAAAAATTTAAAAATATTTAGCGAAGAGCATTTGTCCCTTTACTAGTAAATAATTTGGTGAAACATTAAAAAGTACTTTGTATTAACTGGCACCTGGCTTCAATAAGGTAGACCTAATAAGGTAGTCAAGCGACCCTGTTTTCATAAGTCTCCTGGCAATAAACTTACAAAAATACAGCTTGGTAAACACCATATTGTAATTCAGCACATTGAAAATAAATAACATAATGTGTTTACCAACTTTTCCTCAAAAATGCCAATACAATGAACTTTTGTGGGACCGACCGGCCGTCCGTCCATATAGAACGCAATGTTATATTTTAGCAACTAGAAATAAATAATCAAACTGAGTAGCAGTGTGTGACAGGCAGATTTTGTATTTTTCCTTTTTTGTATCCTACAGTGTACTATGTTCCATTGACTTCTTTAACATCTCGTGCTGCTCTAGACAAATCAATGAATTTGTTTAAATAATATGTGCACATATTTACATACTGGGGCAATATATAACAACATTTTTTTTAAAAATCGCCATTGATTTATGAATTGTATTTTAATTTAATCGTGTAGTGCTGTCTTTCTGTACCATTCGAACGATTGATTGCCCAGGATATACATTGAAATTATTAAACACATTTCATCAGAAAGAAACTTGATAGGGCCAAGAAACGTTTTAAACATATAGTATGTACAGTGAGAAAAATCACCAGAGAGATTGATGCTCCATTGCCGTCAAAATCTATGCTGGAAATCTGTGCTCCCTTTTCTCAATCAAAAGTCAAATATCATGAACTGTGACAAAACAGCATCTCTGGTGATTATAATACTTTTGCAGGAAGGTTTTTGGAATATTTCAGGCTATACTGCACTCATTCAGGTAAGATAAACACAAACCGAATGAGACTTCCCTTTTAAAAAGCTTTTGTCTACTTCCAATAAATAAATATGCAAGAAACTAACATTATTTATTATGTCTTCATTAAAGTACAAGAATGAGTTCTGTTAATGCTTCTGCTCTTATCAATCTGGTAATGATTACCAACATTGTGACGAGTCATAAGAAGTTCAAAGTTAATGGGTCAAAGGTACCTCACAAATCTTTGTGAATAGGTCCTATGTTCTTGAAATGACTATATTTTATGTGTTGATAATGTTGCTAGACCCTGTTGAATTACAGAAATGTGAAATACATGCCAAATAAACACCCATATTAACAATTAAACTGTTTTATTTCTGTGATTCTGACGTGTGGGATGGACATGTGGCTCGGACATGTCACCCCGTCAGACCTCAGTTAGCACTTCTTGGCCTACCTACCTAGCCTTATGTAAATCAACATTAGGTAGTCCAAGATTAGCGCCAATCTGTGTCGGTAAAACCAGCCATAATTGTTCATATAATCCAACAACCCAAAATATATTATAAAATGGATGATTGTCAGATATTAGTGCAATATTAAGTTGGTTAGAAAGAACCATAAAAAGTAAACTTTGCATTTGCACAAAGAATGAGACAACCAACCAAGCTGCTCTTCGGTGTTAACAATACTGTGTACTATAATGACGCACATACTGAGGACAGATTATGCACCCATCATGCCAGGTCAGAATAAGGTGACTGATAAAGTCGTTCAGTCAACAGCATAAAGAAAAAAATAGCAACAATGCTGAGCCTTGAGGAAGTGTGGCAGATTAAGGTTTTTTTTTTTTTTTTTTTTTTAAAGAAAGCAATAATATATGATGCTCCTTATAATACCACTGCTTTTATGTCATTCTCACATTGCAGGTAGGAGGCACAGTAGTGAAGAGGCAGGTCGGTAGCTAAGACAAACAACATGCCAGCTCAGTGTTTTGTCAACAGGATTGATTAAGTAACATACATCATCCCTATATGTGTTTATTTTAGTTTGTTTAGTAACAACTAGACACAAACACAAACAAAGCAATTCCTGGTAACATTGTAAAGGGAATGCTACTTCTGGCATGTAAACATGAAGTTAAATTAATATGTGGAAAAATGAATGGAATGTAAGGAATAAGTACACTTGAAGTACATAACGTAAACAGGATCCTGATATGTGAATTCCTAAATAAACTGTCAATAAACAGTTCATTTCTATTCGACAATACGAGCAATCCAGTTCCAGAGAGTGTGAAGTCACTATATGACAAGAGGTTAAATAAATGTCTTAACAAAATGGTTCATTTTTACTGGATGGTGATCCTGCTTACTACCAGATGGGACTGAATAACAAGGAGTTAAATCGCCTTGCCCAGAGTCACACGGTGACAATATCAACATTTGGGCTCCAAATTCCAACAGTGGTAAAGACAGTACACACAAGCCTATGTGCTAAACCTTTATTGTGTTCTTTAACAAATCACTGTTTGGTTTGTCGGCCCTGTAAATTATAAGAGCAAATTCAAACTGATGAGCCTGCACTAAAATCTCTAGGTCAGTTCTCTCTCTGTATACAAGAAAACATTTCTATTTACTTATATCCCACTATTTACATAGATGAAGATGGAGATGGAGAGCAACAAACATATGTATTTCAAAACATTGTACTGTGAAATTTAAAACCTTTTTCTTATTTATAAGAATTGGCTATTTTATACTACTTCAACCTGACACCCGTGCAATTAGTTGTTTCATTGATCAGACACTAATTACATAAACAATGAAAGTTTAAATATATTTTTGTATTAAAAAAACACCCATTAAAGTACTTTACTTTATGCCAAGCAGAATGAATTGTCATTACTTTTAAGAAGTAAACCCCTTTAAGTTAAAATATTAAAAAGAAGATACTAATCCTCTATAAAGTATGGTATTTGAAACGGGCAAAGAGTTGAATGATCAAGCATACAAATTTGGAGGAGGCAGATGTGCTCTTGTCTCCTCTATAGTTATGAATAGCACATCTATTAACCAATCATATTCTTCCATTTCTTCAACTGGCTTGCATGGAACAGTAAGTAAAGTCATCTAATGAAATAGCCAAGGGTGGCATGCCTCCCCTCCCTTTTTGCATGTTTTAGCCAATCACGGGACATGCGCCCTCCCACATTGATGACCTTGGATGCTAATACTGACGATATATATATATATATATATATATATATATATATATATATATATATATATATATATATATATATATATATATATATATATATATATTAATTAAAAGTACTGTTTCTGTTAGTTTCTTCAAATTACAATGTACTTTGCTCCTGAGTTAAATTTTGGCTGAATTGCTTACTTTTTTATGAAACAGTTTCATATGTACAGAACGGTATATCATTATTTTGTCAGTCATTTATTTAGGGTTATCAAATGAAGTCAACAGAACGTGCTTGATTTGTGTCTGCCTTTCTCCTGCCTTAACAACTCTTTTTTAGGAAATATTTTATGCAAAGTATATTATAGTGAAGTGTCTTGAAATCTAAATGCTATATTAATGTTATACTTGCCAAGTCTCCCCCTCCCCTCGCTCGCTCTGCATCTTAATTCAGCTGCCAGTGTTGTGTTATAAAGTGGTTCATCGTCACAATGTGGTACGTGTACCAAAACGTGACCCGTGTAATGTTAGAAAGGGGTACGCTGTCACATTGAGAGTGGTACGCTGTGAGATTGGTACAGGTGCAATCAATTGCGAAGTGATGTGATTTCCTATTGTCAAACAGAAATACATTTACCACTAAGTATACATACGTTTTATGCAAACTTAAATTGGAAACAGAGAACCAATTTCTCTAAAAAGAAAAAAAAAACAATTCACGACAAACAAGACAAAAAGACAAGTCCACCGCAGTTCTAGAAGTAAAAAAAAAATGTACAAGATCCAATGTATTGCATATGATAAATATTTGCATATTATTTTCTTAATGGTTGAAATTTAAAAAAAAAAGATGAAAAGGACAGAAAATAGCAAAACCTATCAGAAATTGTTTATACGTTTAGGCATACGTGAGCAAGCGCAGGGCGTTGCGTACCACTTTTTACCCGCTTACCTGAAAATAGCACCGTATTTTCAAAAGTTGTCAGGTATGGTTATATACAGTGGATTTTTAAACATATACTGTCAGTGTAACAGTTACATTTATTAGAATAAACTATGACGGGCTACTGTTTTCTCTGCTGGCTATTGTAGAAAATGTGTTCAACAACAGCCTTAAATTGGGGTAAAATGTTAAGAAGATATAAAGTGTCAGTCAGAATACACTAGAATACACTGCTGCTGGGGGCTTAAGCAAGGGCACTGGAACTAGGGGGTGCTGCGGGTGTGACAGCACCCCCTTGCAGGGCTTCCATAATATACGGGAGTTAGTTTTGTTCAAAGGCATTCAGCACCCCCACTTTAAAAATTGTTCCAGTAACACTGGGCTTAAGGGGGCCCCAAGCCATCTGATTTTTTTTGCCTCCCCATTTTTATTGGCCACTGGTTGCCGTTTCATATCCACAAAATTAGAATGTTAACCAATAAATAAACCCGTTTGACGCTATACACCTGTTATTTCAGCAGCATCTAGCCAACAGCCAACAGCCAATAGCTGCACCTGGAATCGATCCAACAATCTGCCTGGTACACTGCTGTACGAAGATAATCACCATTTCCCACTGTCTGTCTTCAAGAAAGAGTTTACAATTCTTGATTTCATAAGTTTTACATACTTAAAAGTCTTAAAACATCTTTAAAATAACATGTAGTACATAATAATAATAATAATAATAATAATAATAATAATAATAATATAGAGTACATTAAACAACGGCGATATCTTTCGTTTGGTATTACATTAGGCAGTATTACTAGTTTTGTGATAGTGTCGTCAAAAACTTAATCAGCTCGTCACCGCAAACCTGCAGATAACAACGGAGCAAAGTGAGTATAGCCTACTGAGAATATCGTATTATTTTTGAGAAAGCCTATACAGAAGAAATACTTTCCAATACTGTCTATGTGCCAATGACTTTGCACTCACTCATATACAGACGTCACGTTTCATTACACAATACAGTGTAGAATGTTTACAACCAATAAACATTAAACAATAAAACATCTAACGAAAAAAAAAAAAAAAAAAACGATGGCTGTGCTGTTAATTTTGCTACACAAATATTTTTTTGCGTTGAAGTTCCCAGGAAAAGAATTCAAACTTCTCAATCTATGTAATGGTAATGCAAAGATAACGACATATTTGAGTTTGTTATTTCATTTACCTTATGCTGTCGACCCTGTTGCTGTTCTTTTTCTTTATGCCATGAACATTTTCCAAGAAATGCGTTCTCCTTTCAGTTCACAGTGTTCACTGTTGCAGCGTTTTCGTGGGCTGGTCTTAGGTAGGACAAGGAGCCAATGGAGGTGGAAACTACCCCAGTACCACTGCCAAGCATTGCTGTCAGGGAAAAACATGCCCTCCAAACACAGCCATCGGTGAGTAAATAGGAGTGGCTTTTTTTGCACCTGACACTTGACTGCTGATGCAGTTTGAAAAGCTATAGGAATGCATTCACCTTGATGTTTTTATTTTTCTGCTCAAACAGTCAGGGCACAATTATTGGTCAAGGCAGGGGTGTGGATGCATTTTTTGTTTGGTAGCCTACTTTTTAACATGCTCTTCAAAAATAAAAATACAAGCAGCCAGCAAAAAATAATAGAGATTTTATTGTGTATCGTGTAAATCCAGTGTTTAGATTTGCGCATTAATCTAATGCAAAAGATTATAAACATTTGATTATTTATGTACTTTTCACTTTTTTTTTTGTAAAGTATATACTTCAAATACAATACTTCATAAATGGGTTCATAATCTGTTCATGAGATTTATGTTTAATTCTAAAAAATGGTTTTACAGTAAAATTTATTTTGATATAAAAGACACCAATATACACATATGCTTGCTAGTTTTATTATAGCAGTGACATTGCTTTTCTGCTTGTAAAAAATGAAGACTGACAGGCTAGACTATGGGTCTTATTCAGTGCTTTAACCGATCCATTCAAATAATGCTTTTTTAAAAGTCTATTTTGAGAACAACAAACTAATTATGAGATATTGCAGAATTGAATTTTTTTATGTGTCTACGTACTTTTACATACTAAGTACAATTCTTACGGAATCCAGAAAGGGTCTACATTTTCCAGCTCTTCATTTTGGAAATATTGATCGCTGCTGCTGCTGTTACACCCTTAACACTCACAAGCCAGTTTTCTTCTCTGTTGCGACTTTATTTTGCCTCGGTTCGAGTTCACTCTTGAAAGCAAGGCGTATCACTTCTTTGCACCCAAACAACATACTTGTTCCCACTTTTTGAGAGAGCATTGTCCCGTTCAGTAATAATAAAGCTTATGCATTTAGACATATTTTCTTTTTTCTTGCTTTTATGGTCTCTGTTAACACTCGCGTACACTCTCCTTACTCAACTTGATCTCCGACCTTTCACCTCCTTTGTATCCTAATTGGTAATTTCTTAAAGGAACAGTGCTCCATTACCATGCACCGTTATATGTCTAACTCAAATATAGCAAATGCAACCAAACTGTAGTAGTATAATAAAGAATTCATGAATGTTTTAGCTATTTTAACTATTTTATGGATATTAACGTTTAGTTTTTAACATGAAACATTTTAATACTTAGTATTTTCTGGGGCTCAACAATGCCATTGGTTTATCCATTACAGTACCACTATACCTAATCGGTACATGTTAGCTACTGTATTAGCACCACTGGGAAATACGATATCATTTATATTGCTAAAGTTTGCTTATGGTTCTCCCAGTGGTATTTTCAAGACTCTTCTGTATCAAATTAATGCTACCCGTTCTGTCTTTATAATTACTCATTTTGTGCAAAGTAAGCATCTGATTTTTGGACAGGAGATCAAAGCCTTATAGATTATTATGATTATTAATTTACCCTCGATTTTTTCCCCAATTTAAAATGTCCAATTATTTTTCCTCACCACAGCAATTCCCCACACAGCTCAGGAGAACCTTAGGTTATTATCATAACCATGGCTCCCTGAAATAGAAATGTAACCATTACCTAACGGAATATATCTCCTGAATTACGTGTGAATTTATATCAAAGCTGCACCTTTTAAGAGCCCTGTGTGCCTCCGATGTCATCTCCGCCCCCAGGAGAAAAATACAAGTTACACATAAGGCTCAGTACCATTTTCTCTTCAGGCCTGCTGCATTGTAGTGAACACAGAGACCTTGAAGGGTATTAGTTACATTTCTATTTCAGGAAACCTAACGTTCCCTTTCAAGTACAAAATGTAACCATTACCTAATGGGATACAATACCCGAGCCGTCGCAAGTGAAGGACTTGCAGCACTGACAGATTTGCTAAAAGGGAAGATAAACTGCCTTTAGCATTCTGCTCGAGGACCGATAAGAGTCCATGGCATATCGCCCACAGCACAGTGAGGTAGAAACCTCTTGCAGTGTATATACTGCAAGGTCATACTGAGTAACGTTAGCCTTTAACACCAGAAGTCCAAAAATGGTGTATGGCTAACTACTCCAGGACTTAAAGTGGAACATAATAAAAATGTGTTAAAAAGCAGAACGAGTTCCCAAAACTAGGGTTTTGCTGATCTATAACATTCAGTCGGTAGAACGTGGTAAAAGTATGAGGTGTGGCCCATACTGCAGTGTTGCAAATGTCTGTGACAGATGCACCCCAGAGTATCAGCCAGGAGGTTGCAAGGCCTCTTGTGGAGTGACCAGTCAACCTTTTTGGTGGGGGCAGGTTTGCTAGATCGTATACAATCCTGCCCGTGTCTGCAATCCACCTCAACAGCTGCTGTTTAGACAGGGTTTGTCCCTGGCACTTAGACCCGAAGCAAATAAATAATTGCTCGGATTGCCCTAACTGGACAAAGCATATGGAACTTTCTCTCCCTGTCAGACTGGAAAGAAGGTGGATGGAAGGCCTCCAATTCCACTGACTGGTTGATAGCAGAAATGCTAAGGGAGAAAAGCAGGATTAGTGTAGAGAGTAATCTTAGTTCTGACCTCTGCAAAAAAACAAACAGGCTTTTGCTGTGGAGAATGCTTGTATTTCACCTACCCACTTGGCAGAGATGATAGCAATCAGTAAAGCTGTCTCTAGAACAGTAATTTCAGCTCTGCTGAATGAAGGAGCTTGAGGTGCAGTCTTGGAAGTGCGACCAGCACTACATTGAGCTGCCAGCGAGGGTCAAAGTCCTTTCTAGAGGATCTTAACCTCAGAATACCCTTTAAAAGTCAATTGTGCTCCTGGGAATACTGAGTCAGTTTAAATATTGCAAGCCGAAATAGCTGCCAGGTAAACCTTAAGTGTGGAGGGAGATTTCCCATCATCAAACAGGTCCTGCAGAATTGCTGTATATCTGCTGTGGGGCAAGTTGTGGGGTCCAGTGCACATGACTGACACCATGTCTGGAAGTCAACCCATTTGTAGCCGTACTGGGAACGGGTAGACGCTGCCCTGGCATTCTTAAGGGTGACAATGACCCTGTCAAATAACCAGAGGTGGCTCAAACGTTTCCACTCGGGCCAGACCCAGAGCTGCAGAACTGTTGGGTCTGGATGTCAGAGTGCCCCGCACCAGACTCCACAGGTCACGATGGGCCGACAACTCCCACAGCTGACTGCATGGGAGCTGTGCCAGTACTGAGAACCAGGTCCTTTTGGGCCACTTCGGGGCTACTAAGAGCACCCGAGCCCAGTCTTGCCTGATCTTCTCCAAGCAGTGTAAGCAGTGGCAACACTGGAGAAACATAGAGTCTTGGGCCATCTGTGGGCCACTCTGTCTATCTCCTCACCCCTGACAGATGACCTTCTCTTACTGAAAACAGTTGTTCATGAGCTGTGGTGTTGTAAGCAGATCAGCACGCGTCTCCCTTGTAAATCCCTGGAATATTGCTGCAGGGCCAGGTGACCTGCCCGCTGCTCCAAAGCCTTTAGTGGAGACCCTCCCATGGTGGTTTCCACACGCCTGCACCCCCTGGCCATTCCAGTCAGCGCCATAACCTAGGTTGGAAGCATCTATGATCACCACCTCTCTCCTTGTGACGTTCTTGAACAAAGAAGACTATGCGGTGATCCGATTCAAGCATTCAGATTTCTAAAAGGTATTGCCAATGTTGACCTGAAAAAAGAAACCAAGGTCACAAATGGAGATTAGATAAAGGGGCATTCAGAAAAGAAAATAGGAGGCCCTTTTTTTTTTTTTTTTTTTTACAGAGAATTGTGGAACCAACTCCCCAGTAATGTTGTTGAAGCTGTCACCCTGGGATCATTCAAGAAGTTGCTTGATGAGATACTGAGCTCAATAAGCTACTAACAACCAAACGAGCAAGATGGACCAAATTGCCTTTACATTGTATTTACAGTATAATCGTAAATCTCGAAGAACTACTCACTTCTAAATCTTATGTAGTCATTTTTGTATTACTTTAGTATAAATACATGTTAATTTGGATTCATATGTTGTTTTTTTCTGACTTTATGTGAACAAAAAGACACACATTTGCCCATTGGAAATAGTGATATTTTGAAATATCACTGTCCTGGTCACAAAAGCAAAGTTTGTGGGGAATAATAGCCATTTTCTATACTTTTGAGGCATAAGCAATTAGGAAATAACACTTACTACCCAGGAACAAAAATTGTGTTATATAGTGTAATGCATGACAATATTTTTACATTTTTTTAATTTAATTGTTTTACCAGGCTTGCCTCATTTTCAAGTCTGATTTAAAATGATATTGGGCTAATAAATGTATAAGTATACAGTACATTTACAGTGCACTTGGAATTCTTCAGGGGCCTTATTTATGAAAATCAAATTAAATACTTAAGCATCTGTGTAAAGATCTTTCTCAGATAGGTGTTGTTAATGTGCACAGCTTTTCTGTATAATTTCTGCCTTCAATGAGTTAAAGTGTAACATTCATAAAGAATAAAGATTAAATAACAAAATAAATAGATATACTTTATTCAGTCCTATAAAGTACAAAATAATTGCATTTATCGCATGTATGTAAAAAATTGACATTACTGAAAATAATTCAACAAAAAAACTTGCATAAATTGTGTTAATGCATACAAATGATTAGTAATGTAAAAACACACACGCCCACATTATAAAGCAACTCATTCATTGTTCATAATAAATATTATAATACAGCACCAATAAAATGTCCCAATTAGAATCTGAGTGACAACTATACATAAAATTTCAGCAGAGAGTTTGCATTCACAATGTCAGTTAGTGTCAAAATCTGAAATTCTTCACATCTCATCGCCAATGTCAGCTGTATTAACAGTTAAAGTCAGCTAGATACTTACTAAGTCTTACTCCTGTTCTCCTTTGAAATGTCAGGTTACTTGCTGCCAATCATAAATTCTGCATAGAGGTAAAAGGTCATCGCACATAAAATATTTCTAAAACATGCCATTACACTGGATTAAATTGCAATTAGTATACATGTTGATGGAAATAGTCCTAAATTCTGTGAAATACACTGCACAGTGCAAGAATGCTGTTAAAATGTGACTGATATCAGAGGATTCAGTGAAACTGTGATCACTCTAGATAGGAGGCATTTGAGACTACTGGTAAGGCTGCACCCTGTCTATGTTGATGGGTAATTATTTAAGCAATAGAACCGGAATAAGAGGGCTTTAAGAGGGTATGGCTTGCCCTTGTGCCGTTAAATGTCCCGAACTGAAGGCGAGGGCATTTAACATAACAAGAAGGGCTTTACGAGAGGGTAAAGGCCTCTTGAGGGTTCTATTATTATTCAAAAAGGGATACATAAAAAAAAAAAAACACATTTAAAAGTATTTTTTGTGATTTTATGCAGCACTAGTTTTTCTTGCTTATGAATACAAACATTTTCCTCATATTCCATGAGTAATGCGATTTGCTCAGGCTTCACTCAGGCTTCATTATGTTGCATTGTGGGTATTTCCAATAGCCTAATACCTCAATATATTAAAAATAAAAAATCTTCTACTTACATGAAGCTGTTCTTCAGTTCAAGGACCTCGTACAGAACAGCGAAAATAGTTTGTGAATGGTTTGTAAAACATATATAAGAATAAAAGTACAACTAACTTTGAGATGCATATTTGTGTACGTTTCGATATTTAAGTTACCATTAGGTCCTAAAATGTATTAGCGAAATAATAATAATAATAATAATAATAATAATAATAATAATAATAATAATAATAATAATAAAATAGTAATTAAAAATATCTGGTAGTCTATGTGTTAATAATGTTTGTTCAGTAGCTTGTTCAGTGTGTTCATAAAGTTTATCCAAAGCCTCCTTCCTGGCTTTGTTAAGAAGAGAGCACCATCCTGTGGTAATTGTGATATGCTGAAATAAAGTTGCTGAAAGTAATCAGACTGCATCCAGTTCTTTGACTTCTCAACTCGTCATTCAGTCCGGAGAATCGCTGCTATTGTGGTGACTGTACTGCTGTTGACAGCAAAACCTATTCTTGATTGTTTTATTTTGTCACTTTATTTGCTATATTAAGTTGAAATATAGACTAAACGTACAGGACAGCGAGGAAGCAGTCTACGCTGATGGACAGCATTCAGAGGGCGTGTACAAGGACAGAGATTTTCTGTCGTCAAGCAGAAAAAAGGTAAAATACACAACTAATGTACTTTCTGGCGTATTGATTTGGAACAGTGATAAAACATAGTTTGAAAGATATGATTTGAGGTTCTTTACCAGAAATGAAAGCCCTCGTATTGTCCTGTCAGGTTAAAGGAAATTAAATGGGTCACTGACCCATCTTCTAATGCCCCATCTTTCCAGATGAACCAAGGGGTCATCCATCTACAAAGAGCTCTTAGGTCAGACATATATTTTTTTGTCTCTCTATTCAAATGTAAACAGTTATCATTCTCCTATGAAAATGTGTTTGCATGAATGGGAACTCATGTATGTAATGTATTTAAGTATGCATGCACTTGTGCATATGGAGTGTGCATTTATAGAGTGCACACTGTGTTTATATGCATGTATGTGTAATTAATTTAAAAATCATCCTTATTAAATTACAGTAAAGGTAATACATTTAGATTATATTAAAATATATTATTATTTTTCTGTTTGTAAACCTCTGGTTTTTTTATTTACCTGAAAAAATATTTTTTGGCAAAAACAAGTTTTCTTCACAGTAAAATACCTTCAGGCAGAACATTTGATTTGTGGTAACAATTGTCCTCAGAGTTAACAGTTACAATCATGCTTCCTCTTTCAGTAGTGTAGTCTTAGAAGTCCCTGAAAGAAACATTCCTGAAAGAACATAAAATACTGTAAATACATATACATCAATACCTGAGGATAAATGATTGTGTTTCTAAACTCAAATTACGTAATGTGATCTCATAGGTCTAATCACACTGAACTTTTAAAAAATACAAATGGGATGGATGTGGAGTTATAAGGGAGAGTGAGGGGCAATATTGTACTTTGAGGCCCTGCTCCAGTCTGAAGGCCATGTAATTTATATACACAGTGCCACCTAGTTACGTAATGTACATGACATGTAAGCCAGTATTGAACAGGCAGAGAAGCATATTCAGTTTTCTTGAAAAAACAAGGAGGATCCACGTATCCAGTAAACAACTCAACACGTTGCAGCCGTTTATTTGGACTGAATTAGTATATCATTAATGCTGTCTTAATCAACTAAAAGTTATTAAAAAAATCAAACCAATAAAATACAGTTGTACTACAGAATACAACTTTTATTCTGTATAGTATATATTTAACAACCAATGGTTTTAATAAATGCAGGTTAGCTATTCAACCAACTGGTAGTTACTGTACCTTATTTAAAAGGAATTAAACGTACAGCAGGAACTCTGGATGTATTTTGAAATAATTGAAAATGTTATGATTTCAAACTTCTATCATTGTTACTTAATTGAACTGGAATTTTGAAGCTCATAAATCCACTTGGCAGTTTTTAACATTAGCAGTTTTATTTCTGTTTTATAAAAAAAAGAAACACTGAACACTTAGAGGTAGAGGCACTAAGATGGGCCAGTCGCAGCTCAAACATACAGCAATTTGCATCTTCGTTACGACAGTTCGCAAAGTGCACATTTTGTCGTATGTACTAAGAAAAAAAATACGTTAATGAAGAGAGCCGCAATATACTAATTTCAATATTATTTGCGTCACCTTAGCAAGATCTCTTGCGAGAGTTGTGCGACATTTTTTCAAATAAAATAGCGTCATTTGAGTTGTGGTTTGCTGCAGCAGAGAGTGCCTGAAGGATAACATCTATACATGCAAGGGTGCAAGAATCAAAATAACATTGTTTTTGTTAAATGTAAACGTCATCTATACAATGCATTTCATTTTACCTATTATTACTGTTACATATGTAAAAAAAAAAAAAATTAACGCTGTTTAATCCCATCAGATTCTATAGTGGGGTCCCAACCTTCACCACCAAAAAGCTTTTAATAATCATACTGTACCCCCTCGCTAAACCGGACATTTTTGTCCGACATAAGGAGCTGTCGGGTTTAAAAACAATACAATAAAATCGCACACACATACCATTTACAGTTCTTGATGTGTTTTAAATATAAATCATTGCGCTGAAATAGTTTTGCATTGTACGCATTGGTGTACAATGTGAATAAAAGATTATTTTAAGGTCTACTTAATAGCCTAGACAATTAACACACAAGTGATCATGGTCCTATACAGGTGCTCAGAATGAACTGGAGGGGTTAGTGGCACATGTGTGCAGTCTATTGCTCCCAACATGCTGTGAACACCAGAAATGTGATAGAGTTTTGTTTTCAAGGCTTGTAAGTACACCCTGACTTCAGTGAAAATTAGGTACTTGGGTGTTTGTCTCAACATTGAGCACAACTGGCAACACACGAATAAAAGTGGACTGGGAAATTCCAGCAACAATTGCGACTGTTTAAAACATGCTTTCAAAAGTGCTTAACAAATTGATGCAGTTGTAATTGTCGCAATTGCCCGCAGCTTTAGTACATCTCATTATAATATGTTTGGTCCCTCATTTGCACCATCTCCACCCAGTTTTTGCGAATTTCTGTAGGAACGCCCAGAATTACATATTCATATAAGGCTAAAGCGCAAATAATAAAAATATGGCTGCAAAGCATTTGTTAAAATGATGCTAACAACGTTGCGTTTGTTTAGTATATTTCACACTACACTTCCTTCTGGTTTGCAACGATTGCGACACTTTAGTACATCTACCCCTTAATGCAAATACTTTGTGAACACAGGCCAATTTTCTGTATCAATCAAAAATGACCAAAGGAATATAAAGCTATCAGTGTGAATGCTAAGCTTTTCCTCTCACCTGTCGAATGACCTGTCTAGTGAGCGTTCTGGGGATCGCAGGAACGAACGTTCAGGCAAGTAGGTGGCTCTGGGGCTGAGGGACCTTCTCGGTGGAGAGGTGGAGCTTAGTGAGGCAGACAGGCCGTGGCGACGAAGCTCGTTCACAGCACGCTCCCTGAAGGATAAAAAAAGCAATTCAAATCAATTCAAACACATGCCACATCCCCCACATGACTCTCATACCACACCATGAACAGTCAAAACACAGGAATGGACGTACACTTGCCTTTCAAACCGCTCGCTTGATAATTGCTGATTAGTCAATTCCAGTTCTGCTTCCAACTGTGCGGATTTGCTTCTGACCTGAGCAACCTCACGACTTTGATTTAATCTGTTAAAAAAAAAAAAAAAGTGTAAGTACCATTTTTAGTTCAAATATGCCGAACTCCAGCTCCAACAAAGACATAAAAAAACAAACAAGCTGTCAAGTACACGGTTGTTAGCACAACATTTAGAAAACAAGCAGCTGCGTTATTAAAACCAGATGTGTCATTATGCTGCACAGCAATATAGGTCAAGTTACCCTACTCTACCTCTACCCTACTGATACAAGTACTTTTACCCTGTTACAGCAGTCAGTGCTACAGTGTATTTTGCACTTGCACCCCACACAAAACAAAGTACAACTAAAAAATATGTCTGAACCTATAGCAATTAAAACAGATCTAAGTTCTAAATACACTGTATCTGCTAGCATTGAGTGCCACCTATTGTCCGAAATGTTTTGTTAATAAACTTTGCAATGTCCTTTTCTCTAATGTATGAAAAGAACCAATACCTCCAACCGCATGCAAAAGGGTTGACTTCCATTACATGAGATTAGATGTTAAAACTTCATGCTAATTTGAACTCGGCTCTCACCAAGATAAGCACCAACTAAGACATAGCTTTAGTGTAAACTAATGTGATCCATCTGTGTCTCCATCCATTTGCATTCCATCTGATGATGTAGATATCCTTCTGCCTGGTGTTGATGGCTGAAGTGTAATGCTGGCTCCAGGGATCAGCTTATTTTATATTACATCAGCTGAGACAGAAAAAAAGAGAATGCCCTTCCCTTGAAAGTGCAGACATTTCAGACAATGACAAGTCAAAGCCTTTATTAAAGCTATCTTGTTTGAGAACTTACATCTTGCTGTCGGCCAGCGTGAGTTTGTCTCGCAGCAGCTCGATCTCAGATAGCTTCTCTTGAGTGGTCATCTGGCTGTGATATTCCTTCTCTCTGTTGGTTACCAGCAGGCTCTCCAGGTTCTTCATGGAAAGCCTCTCACTTGCCAGCTGCTTTTTGAGGAGCTCGATTTCTGAGCGATTCAACTCCAGCTCATTCAGCACCTGCAAAGAGAAGACGATTAACATGACTGCAAAACAACAAAACATCTGCTGGGAAATCAATTTTGCGAGATGTCTAAAATGTTCTGGAAAGATATGTGACCACTTCTGAATCATTGCTACCTTGGGGGTGGGAAATTTGTTCTTCACAATGGTCCACAATCACTTTTGAGACTGATCTACTGTATGTAAAACATTCTTTGTGTTCAAGTTCTTTGTGCTGCTTTGGACATGAAGGCATCTGATAACTGAGTGTCTATTATAATTATAAAACACGTGTGACTGAAACTGCAACAGAGAGATTTTTATTTAATTAAATAAAATTTTATATAATAGAGTCATTAATGTCATTTGAGGGACAGCCCATTTACACAACAGTGTGCACATTCCACTTTCCGTCCATAGCTGTATATACAGTAGCATTTTACTCTTTGGAACGTAGATAATATCATTGTGCTCAGGTAATATAGAAGTGTAGAACAGTTCTGTTTTAGAGATACATACTTGTTCCATCTCCAGGTTCTTGGAGTTAAGCTGTCTGCTTGTCATCTCCTTGCTGGTGTCCAGTTTGATACAAAGCTCCCTTGTGGACTCCAGATCTGATAAGGCAGACTCCTTTTGTGACTGCATCTGTCTCAGCTCATCTTCTAGTCTCATTATGCTCTTGTTCAGATGGGAAATCTGATTTTTGCAGGCATCCTCCGCCACCAACGACTGAGCCAGAGAAAATACAGAAACCAAATCACTAGAAATGTTTCGGAAACAAAAAAAAAAAACATCTCTGGATCATGTCAGAGAATTGGCCTATCAGTTTTCTAAACATGAAGTAAAATGGATACTGGAAAGAGATCTGCCTTATGTACGGTGTTCAGCGGGACAGTTTGGGAAAGTTCAGGCTTTTCAACTCAAAAACCCAATGCATTCTGGTATGTTTTACCTGTCTCAGGTGCCATTCTTACCTTTAAGAGAAGCAGGACTACACTTACCAGAATGCATTGGGTTGTGAGTTGAAAAGCATTGAAATATCCAAAACTGTCCCACTGAACACAGAGCCATACGGTCACCTTAGCCATATGTTACATTTTAAGCAATGTTAGATTTACTGGACAAGACCTGTAATGGAACTTAAACAGCCATGTACCAACTCTACATGTAAAACCAGTGGGGTCCATTTTAATTATTTTAACAGCAGTGAAATGTAATACCACAACCTTTAAATGTATATTCTTTCCACTGTATTTAACTGTGTCTAGTAATATTATTAAGGCAGTCAATAAATCACCCCAATGAGATTAAAACAATGTGGCAGAGAAACAGTTACTTTTAACTGGACACCAGTAATAAAAAAAAAACTCATAGAACACTGTCTCTATACCTAAGAAACTTAGTCATATAACCTCAACATGGTAGCCATATTAGGTCAGAGGTCAACATCAAGGTACAGTAACTAAATAACCCTGCAAATATGATGTCACTACCACAAATGGTTTCTGAGATATTATTAGGTATTTCGTCGTGGGAGCTTTGTAAAATTATTGTTTACTGGTTATGAAGCACATATTTCAAAGCATTAAGCCGTTATAGTTCAGAAAAAGTCACAATACCTGAATATGGCAGCTATTTTACAGTAGGGCACATGTCAAAGTCAAGGGTAACTTTTCACACGACTGCTTGTTCAAGATGTACCAGTATTTAACTTTAATTGTAATTATTTAATTTGGCTATGGATTTGTTTACTTTAATTCAGTCTTTTCTCTATTGTATGAGATAGAGCTGTGGCTCTATTTTAAAAAGACAGCACTTGAAAAGCAGACAAGATAAAAAAAAAAAGAATCCTCACTTCATCAAGATCTCTCTCCAGGGTTTCAATGTTTTCCTTCACTCTTCGCCTCTCAGACTCGCTGGTAAGAAACTCCAGCCTCACTGAGCTGACCTCGGCTTCCATCTTGTGTGCCTTGCTCTCCCAGCTCTCAGACTGAGACACGGCTCGACAGTAGTTGTCCAGAAGCTCACGGTTCTCCTTATCCTATGTGTACAGCACATTGCTCAATTATAAAGTTTAACTGGTCCACTTGGTTTAAACCTTTTAATTAATTTAATGTCAGAGGCAGTATCTTAGATGCAGACTTAGCAATAATAATTATATATATATATATATATATATATATATATATATATATATATATATATATATATATATATATATATATATATATATATATATATATATATTTCTTTTTAATTTTTTCCAGAGCTGTATATATAAATATGAGCTGACTCCACATAATTGCATGGGCTCGGGACCCCTGTGAGAGTATGCACATAACAGATGCGACTGAATACAATGGGATACAATGACAATAGGTCTATAGGTACATGTACATATGACTCATTTTGATCAAATCCATGACTTTATTTTTCTCTTATATTTTATTACAAGTAACTTAAAATACTGAACAAGTTCAGAAAAATAAACCAACTTGAAATACATTATAAGCTCAATGCAAACAACAACACTACTCTCTGGCAATGCACGAAAATGATATGAAAAGCTAAATAATGTACAGTATATAACAACCGGCATAAAGTAAGTTATTGTAATACAGTACCTTACTATAGATCTTGTGAGTACTACGGAGCAAAACAAATATCTGATGGCCAATACACAGTATTCGGCCGATTGAGCTGATAAACTGGAAAAAAAACCTGTAAAACTGTAAGACATAAGACTGACTACCATTTGCCTCCATGAAGACTCGTAGTGTGCTGAGGTTCAAGAGTTTTACAGATTCGCTTTGCCATTTTCGCTGTCTTTCTTGCCGGCTTTTCCCTTTGTCATGCCGTTGCTATGGGCTCTACGTCACTGCTATTTTTGAAACACTCAAACATTCTTTTTTTTTTTTTTTTTTTTTTTTTTTTAAACACTCAAACGTTGTTTGCATTATGCAATTATCTTAATTGAAATGCAATGTACAATGGACTCTGGGACCACGCAGTTTTATGCAATTAAGCGAATTATGCATTTAGCCGTATCATATAATCACTGAAAATGATGCACTAAAAAAAGGGTTTAGCTGTATGTTTTAAGTGGAGTCGACTGTGTACATACACACACTTACACAGGGTGATTAGAAAGTAAATTTACCACATCAATGCACCATGAAGTAAGTTCTTTGTGCTGTTTTTGCAATAATAAACAGTCAATATAATTGAAAACAACGTTAGGTGACAGTAAAAACAGTAAGGCGTATCATTTTATTATGCATTTATCAGTTTTTTATACCTCTGAAAACATTTCTAATATAGCTGAAACTAACCAACATTGTTTTTTTTTTTTTTTTAAATACATTTATTGAAAACAGAAAAAAGGTATTACCATATCTATTGCAGTTGACTGACTATTGCAAGTCCCTGTTTAAAAATACATACCTTAGATGTAAGCAGATTTTCTACTCGAGCGACATCGTTCATGTAATCCTGAACTTTCAGCTTCAGGTTGTTAACTACTTGTCCAGAATCATCCAGCTTGCGGAGCAGTGACTGAGGCAAAGTGTTCAAAATGTTATGTTTACAAATCACGCTTATAAATGTGCAACGCAAAAAGACTGGTGTCGAGTACTTAAGAAGAAGTAGATGCTTACCACTGTATTTAAACAATGTTTTAGTCATTACATCTTGAGTCTAATTCCTGATTATGCACTTAATATTTACTTTTTCACTTATTTTAGATATTTTTTTTGTTTAATTGTTTCATGGAAAGTAATGGACTGACAGCATAGAAGACCTTGTTCAGAAAATAAGTAACTCAAACAGTGGCAATGTGAGAAACAAGATTTAAGCCTTCCCTGGCGTTCTCTTATTTAGAGTTTGTCAGAGCAGTACAGTTTTAATCAGCTGACAGAATTGCTTTCCTTAGATCAGGCTCTTCTTAAAAAGGCAGCATAATTTGCCTTGCCATCCTATTAGATTTTTTTAAAAATAACATCAAATGAAATAAAATAACTACCCAACTTTGAGTTGAAGCACACCAACTTCAGCTTTTTTAAAATCTAAAAATAATGGTTTGATTGAACTAAACTAACAAACCAGAGTTCTACATGTTTGGGTGCTTAATATAGAACAGTTTGTGATATTATCACATTTACCTGGTTTTCAAGCCTGGCCTTGGAAAGGGCATCTTGGATCTGGCTGCACTCCCGCACAGCAGCCTCTTTGGCTCTGCCTGTCTTGGCAAGTTCTTCATTCACAGAGTCGAGCTCCCGGCGCACACTGCTAATCTCTCTCTCCCGACTGCTGACAGTCTCATTCAACTTCCTATTTCATTGAAATAGATATTCAATCGTTGTTATCTCCAGAATACAAATTGCCGGTAAGTATTGTATTAAACTAGTTTTCCAGGATTAAATGGTTTTATATGGTCAGAGAAGCAAAAGCTAAAAGCACCCCAATCATTTCAATAACTTCACTAAAATAGCATTTTGAATGAAGCTGAACTTTAAATAGCTAAGGAGGGACAAGAATGCTCTGATGTCAACACCCTCTCTGAAGCAAACTGCAAATAGTCAATGAGATAATGAGGGTTACACCGATAAGAATTCTTAATGGTTTCTTTCGATACACAGGGCCCTATTGACAAAGCGTTATCTGAAGAATTATTCAAAGATTGTTTTTATGAAGAAAATACATTTTAACTGAAGCCATCAGCAGTCTAGAACAGTTCCATGTACTTCTACCTTTTTTTTTTGTAATAGATGGGCTCCTGTAACCTCATAGGAAAGGATAGCAGATTTTTTTTAACCTTTGAGACTACTGGATGTATCATTTCCAAAGGTTACCCTGGAACAGCAGTACGAGTTTACACAAAACAAATTATGGGGTGGCACTCATTATCTTTTATTGGATTCAAGGAGCGCAAGTGCTATAAGTGAGTTCAGGATAAGTCTTGCAACCCCGAGATGTATTTCATTCATTGGATTTTGAAATGAGAAGAAATGTATGGACAATTTTAATAAACAGTTGATCAATTATTTGAGTAACTTATGCAACTTGTTTTTGACAGACAATGCTGTAATGAACTGTTTGGAGAATACTGCAGATACAGTTGCTACAGACAGTACGTTTTGCTTCTACATTTAAAAAGCGAAGTAACGTCAATTACCAATTCTTTTTTTAAACTTACTTTGTTGTAGTCTCCATTTTCTCAATAGAATTTTTCAAATCCTTGATGAACTCTTCCTTAAAAAAACATAATTTCAATATTTCAAAACATTCTTTAAATGCTGTATTTTGTTTAACAGTTGTAAGCACAGACATACACATTAATGATCCAGCCCTATATTCACAAAACTGTTTGAAAGGAAGTTTTATACACATTCTCTTGTGTTACAGTGCATTGAAAAATGATAAAATGAATAAAACCCCTCAAACAATTAAATGTTTCCAGAAATGTTTGGGAATATGACCCATAGGATCTTAAATTACTACTTCAGCTGAAATACCACAAAGGTGCTTGAAAAAGTCACCAGATCAGGCAAATTGATTCCCACACTCTTAAACAGTTAAATAAGCAACTGTACAGTAACAGCACCTCAACACACAACCCATGTGCTTGCTACTGTATCATATTAAAAGTGATCAATGACTGTAAAATGTAATCTCATACTGCCATTGTTTTGTTGCCAATACATTTTTTTTGCCACTTGAAAGCATGTTAAACCACAGACCAGCGGGATTTATGTCTCTGAGATTTACCATACCAGAAAAAATTAGTAAAGAAAATTCCAGAGACTTACTGGCCTAGATAGCGGCTACTTCTTTTCTTTCTTCTAAAAAATACCTTCTCCTCTATCTCACTGTGACAGGCAGAGATCAGCTCAGTCTTCCTATCCACAGTTTCCTGCAAGGAGTCCTTATCCTGTTCTAGTGAGCTGATAATACTCTGGAGAGTGAGGATTTCTTCTCGAAGCGAAGCAATCTGCATGGCTTGTAAATCTGTGCACAAAAGGAAAACTGATTAAAATGCACTTCATGATCATCCTCCTGCAACTCAAACACCTCAGATAACAGGCCCTCTTTCTAAAATCCAAAACCTTACTAAACCATTTAGGGTTACCTGGTGTCCACCTGCAACAAAGTATGATCTCCAGAAAATGTTTCCAGTCTTGGACCGAAAATGACCCCTTTAGACTATACAGTATGTATAAACTTCATATGTATCTGCTTTACTGAGTGATATGCATATTGTTACTGATCAACTGTACTGAAATCTCAGTAAATACACCCACAGTAGGTTTCAATTATTACACATTGCAGGGCTACCTGCTGTAGGGTCACAAAACAAGCTATAGTTAAATCAACCAGCTGTTAACAGAACTTCTTGAATAAGATTCTGAAACCTTCAAGAAATTGTGCTACGAAATGCATGGAAGATGTTTCAATCATGACTGGATGCACAGTTCTCCAGGATGCAGCTTAAAATGGCAGGAGTATGTACAGCAGTCTATACAAGTTTCATTTTGATTGGATAGGTGCAATGTGCCAGTAAACTACTGGCTGTTTTTATGCATTACCGTTTCTAAGGTCTACATCATTAAAACACAAGATTTTATTTTTTACTTTATTACCATTTTTTTCCTCCATTCGTGTGAGTTTCTCCTGAGAAACCTCCAGTTCACTGATCTTCACTGACAGCTGAAGCTGGTTCTCCCTTAGGGTCTGCTCTATTTGCTTGCTTGTTGCTCTGTAAACAGTAAAACATTTTATACCTGACTTTAATGTTTAGTGAATGTTTCAATTTTCACAAAGATTGTTCAATTTGTATGTTGATGACAAGGGATTTTAACATCCCTTATTTTAATAAGGGTCAGAGTTAAAGCCTAAGGTGTGACTAATTGACTTCAAGAAGATTACAATACTAAGAATCAAGTAACTCCGATGGGTACTACCTAGTAACAACAATTTTTAAGTTCTATTTTTTTAAGCTGTTGTACCATAGAGCAACTGAAAATGGTTTCCTGTCTCTGCATCATCAGATTCTCAACCCACACTACAGTATACACACTGTTTTCAAGCAACCTCTTTCTATATATCAGGGGTGGGAGCTGAGCAAAGTAGCCAAGACGGAAAATGCATGGTGCCAAGTGAAGGGCGAACATTTTTAGCAGTTTAGATTTTAACAGTAGTTGCATGTAGCCGATACATTAAACCTACAGAAACAAACACTGCAAAATTGCACAAACCATTTCATTTTACAAAACAAAGTGCAAACAGAAACTAAAAAAAAAAAAAAAAAAAAAAATGGACTTATCAGGGTTTACAGTGTACTCTATCTTCTCTCTTTCATCCTGTAGTAGCTAATGTAATAAATTGTGAACTTCATGCCTTTAAAAAAACTGATTTACTGTGCTAACACTGTTTCATAGCTTGCTCCCATTTTCCACCACCGTGTACTAAGTGTTAAACAGTGGTGCTAAATTGACTCATCTGCTCCTTTTTTTGGATTGAAAATGGGACCTTACCAACAGGTGCAGATAAATGCCAAGAGCAACTGGGCTGGTGGAGCACATCATTTCTCTTTGTTAAAAAAAAGGCTTTTGAAAATAATATTTTTGGATCAAAACTCTAAAAAGTGGTGAGGGGCAACAAACAAAACAAACAGAAATCGGACTGTATATTTCAAAAAGTAAACATAGGTTTTTTTTTATAAAATACCTTTCAAAATATAGGGAATTAGTAAAAGGAAGCAGTTTACATCCTGCTGTCTGTGGTGTTATGTACTATACGTCATTTCTTTAAGCAATACAGAACGATGGTAAAATGTCATTCAAAAAGCATTTAGAAAAATAAAAAATAAAATAAAGCTAAAAACGTATTCATCATAAAACTGTTGCCCCATAATACCTTCCATGCTGGACATTATCTTTCAGGCAATGTACATGATTTATATTGTTTAAAATCAATACTAAAACATGATGTTTTTGCGCTGCATCTGGTTTATTTACCTTAAAATGCTGCATTCTGTTCCAGTCCTGTCGAGGTCATCCTCTGTGTCTGCTGCCTTCCGAGTCATCAGTTTGACCTCCTCTTCAAGAGACAGCAGTGCTTCCTTCATCATGGACTGCCTGGATTTGTACTCCTGACGCTCATTTTCCAGCTTACAGAGCCAAGATGAACCAAGTTACTGACAAATTCAGAAGCATTTTTACTTTTATTCATTTGTAACAAACGTGTGTTCTCAGCAAGTGTTGGATTGTCAGTACTTGAGATGGAAATACTCAATGTAACCACAAAGCAGGAATAGTACACACTACCCAGTGAGCATGCTTCAAGCCTCATCATGATTATTCATTCAATTAGTTACTGATGTGAACGGTTCTGTTCACTGATGAATAAGGGTGGGGTGGGGTGGGGTGTGTGTGTGTGTGTGTATGTGTGTGTGTGTGTGGGGGGGGGGGGGGGGGGGGGGGGGGGGGTCTTATAATTTCAGCTGCACAAATACATTTTTCAAACAGAGGCATTTTCCCTTACCAAGATTATTTCTGACTGCAGATCTTCTATTCTTTGTTCCAGATGAGCCCTCTCATTGATAGCAGTCTCGTGGGATATCTGTTACAAAGAAGTAACTTTTTTTTATTTAAAACAAATACGGCATTACTATTACTGATTCTAGATTTTAATTTTTAAGGTAACTGTAGCCAACAAAATAGTTCTTTAAATGGTCTGTGCCATGCACATCCATTAACTTACATAGGCTTCAAATATGCAGTTTTTAAAGAAACAAGTGTTTTAGCAAACATGTACCACCTTTTAAATTATGCTATGTTGCACTGCAAGTTAAATAAATCTGTTTGCATGTTTTTAGACCAGTAGAGTTAAACTCTCCCCACCCCTAAAGGCCTTCCTTCCTTCCTGTCAGTAAGAAACCACCTGCTTCCCCACATGACTGACATGTTTGCAGCCAGTTAGATGCATGACCCCAATGATACTGCTGAAGTGAAATGATCAATGAAGTAAAGCAGCAACAGACCTTCTGGAAGGCATGGCAAGTAAACTGAGAACCCTGTTTAACCTAGTTGTAGCAGAGCAGAGAGAGAAAGTTGGATGTGTTTTGTTTTTGAACTGTTTTGCACATATGAGATCTATATAGAGAATTAAAGTGTGCAACAGGTAAGACTTGCAAAAATATTTTGTTTGCTACACTCATCAGTAAAATGCTATAAAATGATGGGTCATTAAGACATAAAAAAACATGCTCATTTACCATTGTGGCTCTGCCAATTAAAAATGTTACAGCCCATTGAAGCATAATGTGAGACCACAAAACTCGTGATTTAAGATTAGGCCAGGCCTTTTCAGTTGAAAAGCTAGTGCATTATCCAACCACTATGTCACATATCTTGCCCTTGGCAAGACACTACCTGTAACCTCTCCCTCAGACTGTCCCTCTCAGTGGTCATCCTTCGCAGGTCAGCAGTTGCCTGGTCCCTTTCAGCCTCCACACGTCGAAGAATGGAGTGTGCTGCAAGGCTTGATTTCGGAGTTTTTGTGGATTGCTTGATTATCTCCCTCCGAAGTCTTGTTATCTCTTCCTGGGCCTGTTAAAATCAGGGTGGAGAATTAAGCTGCGGCTCTATTACCATGAAAACCAACCGCACATAACTGTAATGCTCTATGTGATAGCAGACAGACATAAACTACCTCCATATGCATAACTGAGGTTGTATCTTTGTAAATGCATATTTATTTGATATTTTATTTTTTCCTCAAATTGAGTGTGGGAAATTTGAGCTGCATCTTAAATTCGAAGGAATATGGTTATTAACAAAGAGCACACAACAAGTCACAGCTCCCCCTACAGGTCACATCGTAGGTTGCTCTAATTATTTACAGATCCTCTGCAGGAGACTAGACTCAATTAGCAGAAACCAAAACAGATAATTTACGATAATGTTGTAACATTAGCCTTAGTACATTTATACTAGTATTTTTTTAGTTCATGTATAGTCTATTACATAAAATGTACAACCATGCGTCACCAAAGTTCCATGACTGATGATTGACAGTGTCAGTTGGGTCATGGAATTTTCATAATATAAGTGTTCTCATTTGAGGACTGACGATTTGAACAAAGATACATTTTTAAAACCTTAATATCTCTCTTACTTTACATTTTATTTTACTTTTTTAAATATTGTGCTTTGATGCAACTTAACTTTAGGGGCACCACAGTGCCTTTATAATAACCCATGATTGCTAAATAGTTCAATCTTCTGACCGTTCATACTCTTATGAAATGTGCCATATGTATGCATATAGCAATTAATTGGAATTTAATCCATTGATTTGAAAGGAAAGGCAAGGGCTGAACATGAACCGAAAACCATAAGGTTCAAAGATGAAAATCTTGCCATTCGTTCAATTAAGAGAAGCTCTGTAGTCAAGAGGCTAGTACATGTCAGTATTATTAACTCATCAGCCCCTAGAAAGAGTTCCATTACAATAGGCTCTTCTAATCAGTAACAACTATACTATTGTTAAAATACATGCGGTTTGAAAACCAAAGTGAATTCATGAAAGACATTACCTGTTCATGTAGAATGTTAGTGTGGTCTCTGTCTGCTGTTAAAACTTTAATGTTGCCTTGAATTTCAGCCATGTGACGCTCATACTTTTCCAGCATAGTTTTCAACTCATCACGCTCATGCATAATCCGCATCACTTCTGAATCATAGGTCCCTCCCTAGAATATAACATTAGGAAATAAACTGCATCTGTGATACTGCCATGGTAACAGCAGTAAGACAGGCTGCTAAAAGAGGTCACTCAGCATACAGCTCAGTGTCACATGGTGTAATAGAAGCAATCTGAATTAGTAAAAATAGTTTGAATAAACTAATTTAACATGCACAAACCGACTAATGATATAACCAGAAACAGTAAAAAATAATTATACAAAACAAAAAGTACTAAAAAGAAACTCTTAATCAACTATATCAATGAGTTTGTGTGCTCTCGCCAATGTGCAAATGTGCTGTCCCTCACATGACTGAATATATGTGTTCTATAATATATAACAGCTGCATCTCCCTGTTGCAAGTGAGTTTTAGTCACAATAGGCAAGCCTGACAGATCTGCCAGAATATAATAGTAGGTACTTGGCTGGCAGGCGCTTCCATGTATAACACTGCACGGATTATTGCTGTTTAACAGGGGAACAGCCAGCAGATTTCCACATACAACGTCTCTTAAGAAAGAAGTACAGTCTTGGCTGCTCATGAGGACCCAACACTTTATTATCAGTGTCGTAGTAAGTGTTTGTGCAAAGATGTATGTAATATATATATATATATATATATATATATATATATATATATATATATATATATATATATATATTATATATTCTTAACTGGCATGGACCTTGATGGGCTACGACCTCTGGATTTGCTGCGCATTGGACTTGAATTTCTTCCTTTTAGCATCTTCCTCGGGTTTTCTACCTCTCTTTTGTAGTGATCCCGGTCTTCCTCCAAAGTCTTTACAAAGGAGTCCAGTCAAGAAGGAGACTTGTCCTTCCTCTTTAGGTGTCCTGGTTCCCTTTCAGCTTCTAATATGAACTCTTTTTCTAAATAACAATAACGTTACTACAGTAAATGCATTCACTTAGATATCCAAGCTTAAAACGTGATACATTTATTGGACCAAGACCTTCTGAAAAACATTCAAGAGTTGGAACTACAAAGGTATCAGGTCAAGGGTACAAAGAACAGTATGCTTAAAAACATTGTATTTTGATGAAAGTGTCATTACTGATTGCTGGTAATATACATAGTAATAGTTACACCACACAGCAGACTTAATGCTAAATGAGAGCTATCAAGATCATGACAAAGTGGAGCACCATGATGTGTACATGTATGCACATATGTGTAGACAGACAGGCACCATATACAACAGCATTCCCAGATTCATCAAAATAATTTTTTTCTAGATTTATATAAAAATGGAAGTAAGACACATCGCCAGATGGATCATCCTATGCCTCCATACTGCGTATCCCCGGATTGGGATACTATCAAAAACGTGTGTAGAAGAATGTCCCTCCTATCGATGTATGTGCTAGTGTGAAATATGACAGGCACTTCCACTACATCTCTGCAGGAGATAATAGTACAGTATGGGAGTCTTAATATTTATATATATATATATGAACGAGAAAAAAAGACAAGGCATGGTGTAGTACCTAGCAATGACGACATCATGGGACGTTACTGCGTGTGCTACCGTTATGATAATGTGGGCATAATCTTACACTGAGTGTGACACACGGAGTGGCCATTTCTGAAAAAGAGCTTGAAACACACTTTGTAAGTTCTATTTTTGTAAAAGTCCTGTCACCTTGTTCTTTAAAAGAGATGCACAGGTACGTTATCTCTCAGGTCTATGGCACCTGTAAGCACTTTACAAAACAGGGAACAAAGCAAGACTGTGTAACATCTTTTCTGTGTGTGGATGAGAGAGAGAGAGAGAGAGAGAGAGAGAGAGAGAGAGAGAGAGAGAGAGAGAGAGAGAGAGAGAGAGAGAGAGAGATGGTCCTTTGACTGTGAATTTGGAAATCAAGATTGGTATTAATTAAAGAGTGTAAAACCTTCTGCTAGTGTCTAAGTGTAACAGTACAGTTTATTTAGTGTAAAATATTGTAAACTTGGAAACTCCAGTTCCCTGTATCTATGTACTGCACCTTTGTCTCTTCAATTTCCTTATCTGCAGTGTTTACAACCGCCTTTTTGTTTCAGCCAATTTGTCAATCTGTCAGCTCTTTGCACAATTGCTCGTTCTTGCCAGTCACATCCTCTTTTCTTTCCAACAGATGCTGAATTTGAGTTCCCTGGGCATTGTTGGTCCTCTGCAAATTTTCAATCTCAATGCAATAGAAAAAAGACAGATTGATAGCGATTTAGGCTGTGCTTTAGACAGACCTATAAACATCACATTATTGTGACTGGGATGTCAGTGCTATCATATCCAGTTGCAGAGTTTGCAATCTGACCTGTCTGCTTTGATGCTCATTACAAATCCCCAGAATGTTCCCAAACCAATCAGGAAGCTCAGCTCACTCAGACTGTAAGACCCTTTAACTTCAGGCTGGTTGCTTGCACATTGCAATACTTAAAATGAAATGCTGCATACAGCTCAACATTCTAACACTTAACAGCCATTAACATTTCATAATTTAAACCACTGAGCAATAACTTCTTGTAACCAAAGTTTTTAGCAAATTCATGCAAGTTATTTTTAATTGTTAAATATGCAAGGTGTGACCTATATGGAAAATACATGCAGATGCACCTTTACTATATATGACCATTTTTGAGCGGATTATCTGGAGGGGATAATTTTGAATCTAACAGGAACAAAAAAGATTCACTGAAGCTGAAGCATAAGAACCAGGAAGTATGAGAAACACGTCTTCTATGTTTTTTTGGAAGATCCTGTGATCAGCGGAATTAATCCACAGCTCAGTTTTACACCTTTCTGAAGGTAGTGTCTTTTCAACACTAGTTTTTCATCACCAGTTTCATACTACACAAATTCGATTGTACATTAGTAAAATACTATTTTAGTATTAAGATAAAAAAAATACAATTAAAATAGCAATTGCACGCTCACTGAAATAAATGTAACAAAAACATAGCTCATTGTAACTACCTTATGCCCCTCTAAGGATTTCTGCACCTTTGCGTTGTCCAGAGCTTAAACAGCTCAACATTAAGGAAGGAATGAATGATCTTCACCTCACCACGAAACAGTTACACGTTGGCATAGCAGCTAAAGCCCCCCTTCAACCCAACGTCAATTCACGTTTTAACTTGTCTGCAGCTTCAGAAGTTTTAGCAACAGAACACAAACAATCACCTTAATGCTAGCACACTGATACATTTCAGCTAACACTTTAAAAAATATTTTATAACCCGCCCCCCACCGGAAACTCGTTATATTTATGAATATATCTTCTCTAGCTAAATAACGCGTTGGAACTATTACAATGGCATTATTGAACTTTAAAATCATAAATGCAACTACTAAATTACTATCTGCATACAAATGTTTTATTTTTATTTATTATTTTTTTATATTAATTAGAAAATACTGCAGTACAATATGATTTTTTTTTTTTCACCGGCGTACTATAATCTACAGAACACACATTTTATCGTTAAGTGATGGTTTCATTTCTCTTAACCTCTCGGTGATAACAATTCGAAGACGTAATTGCACACCAACTTACCAGCAGTACTGAATTAATAATAAAAAAAAAAACGGACTTACCGGTTCCCCGCCGTTTCCAAGCATTTTCCCTCTTTGAAAGAATAATTTGTTGCTATGTAAACAAAACATGTCTGCTTTGCAGCAATCTAAGTGAGATCGACCTTTTCAACCAGGGACAGACTGTTTACTAACATAACGGTGTCTTACAAGATCGTCCCCTGCTCAGTTTACTCAACACTGCAATCTATCTATATAGACATTCTATGGGGGAGTGTCGCGTTTTACTGGTTAGTGATAGTGTGCATGCTTGTTTTTAATGAAGATAGTAAAACTATATACAGTAATAAGAACCACAGAAAGTACAGTAATTGCTAGTAACAATACAACACACACATAATGCTCTTATGGCCACATTTTCAAACAATTAAACACATTGAATTACAATAAATAAGTAGTTTTTTGTTTGTTTGTTTTATCAAAAGAAAGTTTCGGTATGCTAACATGCCTGCTTTGTCCAGGGAAATTATGTTTAAAAACAGCGGGTATATACTTCCTCTATGCCCAGAAGAGTTAAACACAATATGCCTCTTTACAATGATTATTTATATAGAAATATTCATGTTACGCTATTAAAATAGCAGTTTATAACTAAAATCATGCAGGGGAAAAAAACGACTAATATCAATTAAAAAAAACAAATCAAAATTGTATGTACATGTATTTACAAATACTTGAGTATTTACTGAACTTGTTACTTAACAGTAGGTTATAATACAGTTCATGACACTTAAGTAAAAAAATTAATAAATAAATAAATAAATCCTGACAATAATTAATTTAAATCAATTTCCCTACCTACGTAAACCCGCATTCCTCCCAAAAGGCACACTGTCTGGCGCAGTAGCAAATCAGTGAACGCCTCAGTGTCATAATCCAAAACGTCACAGCGAAGAATGTAGGCATGCCCAATCAGATATGTATTCCTTTTTTAGCGTCGCTATGTATGTTTATGTTGCCGTGGCAACCTAGCGTCCCAAACAACGGTTTCATCTGAAGGCACATGTGACAGCAAGGGCAACTTCACAGTGCTAGCGATTTTGATGTAATTTTTAGTCGTCGTGGAGCCCAGATAAAGTTGTTGTTTTTTTATTAAGATGGAGATTTTCCAGTGTTTACAGTATGGTTAACAATGGGTTTTGTGAACAGTGCCACAACGTTATGTGTGTTTTGTGGCTGCTTTGAACAGCCACAGGGTAATTATTTAATTGTTTTATTGAGCCAGATCACCTGCCTGTAATTAGCAGACAGGTATTTAGACATGTGTGCAAGGTGTGGTCAGGGGCTGTGTAGAGGCTGGAGAGGGTGAACCTGTGTTGTTCTCCTGAAAACCCAAAAGGTACTATGGCTTAGCTGTTTGCCTGATCGTTTCCTCTACAGGAAACTTATGCTTGAGCTTTGACTCATTCGACTCCGAGACCATCACTTTCCATTCAAACACAACATATCTCACTTTCAATCACTCCACAACACCCACGTACAGAAATGTTAATGTTAAAAAAAACTGTACTGCTGAACCTTGTCTTATTTAATATTAGCATCACAAGGGTATCCATGTATTATAAAAAGTAATAGATGGGCCTCTTGAGCAAGTTACAAGTCTCATCATTTATGACATCACAGAAACCCTAGATGGAATTATTTTCCTGTAACTCACTGAAGCCCATCTATTAATCTATATGTATTTATAAACAGAAAACCCTAATCCTGGCTGCAGTCAACACTGCTGATTACTCCTACATTTCTTTTCATAAATTATACTGCCCTCTTATGAATGTTTTGGGGGATTATTGCTCATATAAAATATTTAATGATGCCTGTAAAGTGTACATACAGAGAGTTATATATTGTAATTATATAAGCAATAATGCCCCAAACATAGGACATTAGCCAAAGGTAAAACTGTTCTGTTTCTCTAGTAATTTCCAATGTGGAGGGCATTATTGCAAGCATATGTCAATAAAGATATGGAATGTATTTTTTAATCTTGTGTCCATGGTGAGGTCTAAGGCAATTAATCAATCTTCAGAATTAACTTTAACTGCTTGAATTCCAGTGAACATATCTCGAGACATATAGGTATACTTACTTAATCTAATTCTAGAATCATCACATGCATTTTTAAATGTTTTTTTCAAGACAATTTACATTAACATCAATCAAACTCAAGTCTATGTTCAATATATGAACAAATGTTAGGTTACTATCATAACTCTGTTTCCCTGAAATAGAAATGTATCAATTACTGAATGGGCTTTAATCTCTTTAAGACCCGAAACCTAAATAAATATATCAAAGCTGCTCGCAGAGCCTCTGTGACACAATCATGCCTGCCCCCGCGTGCATAAAAGGGCTGCACACAATCAATCATGGATGCAGTGACCTTGAAGGTTATTGGTTACATTTCCATTTCAGGGAACCAGGGTTATGATAAGGGAAAGACTGCTGCACAATCGGAATGCTACAAGGCTAAGCCGAGGCTGCCCTGTGCGTTACTATTCAGGCCCCCGGTAACAGGTAGCTAGGGCTAGAAAATTGAGGGAGAAACTCACTTCTATGCCTGGGTTGACTCGGAAGCCACCCTTAGCACGCTAGTTGCAAAGCCAGGGTTCTGAGGATCCACGACATTTAGAACAAAACATGGAGTGTATTTCAACACAAAACCACATGCATTAAAACATGGAGTGCATTTCAACACAAAACACATGTATTAAAGGGCTACATGTTGTTAAATGTGTTGTATGTAATAAAACAAAATCACATCCCAAAATTAAAACAAAATAAAAGCTGCAGTGAAAATAAGTTGACAATTCAAATTCAAGGACATTGGTATGCATTATTATTCAGAAAGTAGGAAACCAATCTGAATAAGATTATTGTCCTGGAATAAATTATAATACTCAATTGTACTTGAAAAAGGCATACTGGAGAATACATTTCAAATTTCCCTCTTGACTAGTTGAGAATAGAGATGCAAGCACTTACAGAGAATAAAACTAATTCCCAGCTTCTTGGATTTGCTGACATTCTACGGCATTGCTTATTAACCAACCACATGCTGCAATTACCAAACTGACATAAGAAGCCAGTTATTGAGGCACTTTGCCACCAGAGGGACCTCATGTGCTCTTTGAAGATAATGTGTAGACCAAAATGGGAAATTAACAGCAAGAAAGCTAACAAGTCAGTTTGCTCCTAAAACCTGGGTTGTTTACTGTAGCTCCCTCTTCTGTCACAAAGAGTTATTTACAAAAAAGGGTGAGGATAGACTTTATTTCAACAAGCAGTGTTAAATGATAACGAAGTGTAAATACTGATTTTGAATTGTCTGCTTTATCATGGTTGATGAAAACTGAAAACCAACTGAGGTGTGAGATAAGACACCCATCCTTCATCACATTTATCACTTCCCGCAATGGGGAGGCTGAAATGGCAATGCAAAATGCAGTTACATAATTTCCTCAAGTGTTGATCAAGTTAATAGTCTCAAAACAGTTCTAATTACTATTTACACATTATTATATGAAAGGAGAAATGACCTTAGTAACTGAAAAAGTAACACAAATACAATTTCATTACAAATAAAAAAAATCACAATGTACAAGCTCTTCAAAAGCATAAATATTAAAGCTGTGTCTGTGTCAGAGCCCAAGCGAGTATCTGTAACAAGTATGGCCATTTTTTCCAAGCAGGTAATATATCAGCAATTTTACTATTACTCTTTAGTCGGAGAGAAAAACTTTTTTTTTTTTAATTAAAAAAACGTGCTTGTAACCAGCAGGTACCCGGTTGAAATCCCAGCTCAGTTATTGACTCACTGTGTGACCCTGAGCAAGTCACTTAACCTCCTTGTGCTCCGTCTTTGGGGTGAGGCATTGTTGTAAGTGACTCTGCAGCTGCTGCATGGTTTACATACCCTAGTCTCGTATCTTGTAAAGCGCTTTGTGATGGTGGTCCTCTATGAAAGTCGCTATATAAAGATTATTATTATTATTGTCAGTGACTGTGCGAATATAACAACATGCATCACTGTTCTCAATGTTTTTAAAAGAGCCCCACCTTCTACAAATTAAATGCTGGGCGCACAAATTTAATTTAGTTGGAAACCATTTTTCTGGAGAGTTGAATTCAATTGTGGCAACAATTAAGACACATTTTTCATTCTCATGAAAGCTGAAGTCGTTACATACCTGTGGTTCATAAAGAAAAACTACCCAGAGCTGCCTGCTGTTTTACATCCTCAGTTTTACCTACGTGGTTATTTGGATGTTCTCTTATGCCTCTTTTCCAATGTACAATCGAGCCGCACTGGGGCTCTACCAAGCCTTCACCGTGCGGTTAAGACGAGCCTAGGTTGTTTTTCCACTGCACAGCAGAGCCGTGCTACTGACGTCACACGCAATAACAGACAATTGTTATTAATTCATTCAGTTTGCCAAATGACGTTAAAAAATTATAGACCAACGGTACAGCTGTATCTTGTATTACTATATTTTGCAAATATATTTAGGAATGTCTTTATAATATACAAATTGTACTGATTATATCGAATGCTGAAGGGGGAAAAAAGGGTTTTAATAATATGATTTGCCAAAAAGTGATCATGTTTTGTTTTTTGTTTGGGTGTTTAAAAAAATCAATTAAAAAAAGCTGCGCAAGCACAACAAGAATCGTACTTGTATGTATGGTACAGCTGACAGTATTTTGTTTGACTATTTTTATAAATAAGTTTAGAATGCTTTTATTTTCACTTTTGTTTTTCTTTATATTAACATAATAAAGGTCAAGGATAAAAAAAAATTGTGAGATAAGTGAACCGCACTCACGGTTTATGGCCATTTGCTTCAGATCGTCTGAAATTCGGGCATAAACTTTCTCATTTCTGACTCATGACTCCAAATCTTTCTGAGCACTTCTATCTGCCCACAGAGAAACTCGAGCCTGCACTTCCTCAGCATCCAACGCTGTACTTTTCTCTCATCACGCTTGCTGCCTGCCATGTTAATTGCTTTTCTTCGTGGAGTGTACTGACTGATGCAATGTAATGATGAAAATCCTTAACCCCGCCTCTGGCTCGGCTTGACTCGCACCTGGATTCAGATGTTGTGAGGCTGGAGGTTCAACGTTTGGTTTTAGCTCTGCTTGACAAATAGCCAGTGGAGAACCACCCGTACTCGTACTGCACCGAGACGTCGTGGGTCGGATGTGCCAGTGGAGAAGGGGTAAGGGACGACGCCGACCGTTAACTAGCCCCCAAGGCAGCGTTTGAGATTGCATCCCTCCAAGTTAAAACTAAAGAATTACTGTTGTGTATTATATGGTTAAACTCCATTAGTTACGGGTAAATCTTGGTGAATAGCTTAAAACTATAATAAGTTTTAATAGTTTAAAAAAAGAAGATATTAAAATAACATCATCATTTAAATAAAAAAAAATGTATGTGTGCTGCATCGTTTTGTTAAGATAGCAAATTGCTGACTTGGTTGTAGAATAAGACCCTGTTCACACTAGTGGTGCCTCCAAAGACACCACCTCTCACTGTAAACCACCTGCCCAAAGTGGACACACCCACATAGCACCTGCTTCAGTGCATTAAGTCCATACTGTAGTCATTGTAAAGGGTAATTTTTGTTTACAACATATCAAAATTTGATTTTTAAGTGCTTATGTTAAAGTAGATGAATTTGCCTCTAGAAATGCAACACTGTAAATGCTGGTTACCAGCTCACCTGCAGTTGTTGTAATTTTCAATTTCAGACTAGGGTGTGTGAACTATGCATCAGCTGCAGAGTCACTTACAACAACAAAACTCTGTCTGGTTTGCTATACCCAATCTTTGTTCCACGAATTTCTGTTATCTTATCATTTTAACCCCACCAAACTAATTGTGAAGTTACCCGACTTCCACAAACAAGCTTTACTTGCCTGGAAACTTTGCTGTTGTCACAACTTCTCTCCACATAAAACAATTATTTGGAACAATCAGTATATTACATCTAAACGTAAATCGTTATTTCATAAATGATGGCTCGATAATGTTAGTTTTTGTGCTGGATTTGCTGGACAAGATAGGAAACCTTTGTCAAGATCTTATAGGGAAATGCAACTTTCTAATTACTACAAAGGATTACATCTGATTTGTAACTCAGTGCCATATACCTTGTTACATCAACTCAAAAGTTATTATTTCCTAGACAGGCTAAGTAAAGCAATCCCCTCTTTTAGTTATAAATGGTATACGTGTTTTGGATTGGAGATGTGATAATAAACATACAAAGGAAGATATGTATTTCTCAAAAGTCCTCTAGAACCCCTTGCATTAGCTACTGGTCTAGTCATTTTGGTAATATCAACTGGGGACTTACCTGTGTACCCTGTACCGCTTTCCTTTAACATGGAAGATTAAAGAACTCCATGTTACACATATGTAACCCCTCAAGTACAACGCTACATTTACTGGTAGTCTGGATAATTGTTGTTTTTGTTCCTCTGAACTGGAGTCAACAATACATGTATTTGTCTCAAGCAAGATAGTTAACATGTTTCGGACTGGTGCATCTCTTTTTTATTTTTAAAAACATTGCTGAGTTCTTTCTTTTGGATATCAAAGATATAAATGTGTTACTTTAGCCAAGCTTCCAGAACAAAAGTCAATTACATTATTTATTATTCTGTTAGGGTAGTTCTACACACATAAATGTAAATGGTCTAAACATAAGCCTTCATATTTTTGACACAATAGACACATTATATCTATGCAATTACTAAATTAAGCAAGTAAAACATCTACTTTATTTAAAAAAAAAAAAAAAACAACAAAAAAAAAACACCACTTTTCTTTATAGTTATGTATGACTACTTTTCCCCTGAAATTATTTTTATTGTGGCAACTAACCATTGTAAATGTGTTCTATTTTATCTTTGTCTCATGCTATTCAATGTAAATAATTTGTGTTAATAAAGCTTTTTTTTTTTTTTTTTTTTTTTTTTTTTTAAAGGAAGCTTCTATGTTTTGGGAAAATTCCTGCTTAATGGTAAGGTGTGGTAGGGGTATTCTTTTTCAGAATTAACATGTGTCCTACAGCCAAGAAAGATAATATTATTAATTATAGTCGTAGTAGTATTTAGTTTTAGTAGTTGTAGTACTATATTTTAAAGTTTATGGATAATAATGTCTTTCTGACAGTCAGTTCACATTGCTTTCGAGATTTTATATATATATACATACACACACACACACACACAGCTAAACAATTAAATGGTTTTCTAAGTTTTGTTTTGATTTAAAAAACAAACAAAAAAACTGGGCACACGGTGTTGAGATCAGTCCAGGCTGGTCTATCACAGAAATTTATATATATATATATATATATATATATATATATATATATATATATATATATATATATATATATATATATATATATATATATATATATAATTATATATATAATTATACAGTTAAATAGATTTTTTCAGTTAGTTAACACAATTGTGTGTTTTTAGAACTACGTGTTTGAAACGCAAACTTTGCAGTCTCTGGAGAGGTACTTTCCAAGTGCTATCAGCAACTGACACAACCAATTCACACTGTGTCAGTGCTGGATTACTTCACAAATACGTACATAAATAAATAAATACATACATGCATTGGACCAGGTATTAGAAAATATGTGTGCCCTGTGTAATGAAGTTGCTGTTGTCTTAAGGATAATGTCCTTGTAGTGTGTGTAACAATAATTCTAAGGAAACAGTACTTTGAAAGAAAACACACCGTGGCGTGACTTTATTTGAAGTCAAAACAGACGCACAGTTTGTGCAAACAAGAACAAAAGAAAAGTCTAGCCCTTTCTTGGGTCTAACTAAACAGGACAGTGTCCTTGTCTAAACAGGGACTGCTCGTGTTTTCCCAGGTTCCACACACACACGCAATTCATTTAGTTCTCCTTACTTTCTTTTCTACGTAATCAGCAAACTCTCACGCACTTAGCAAGTCCTTCCCATGCCCCCATCGTTCTTTCTCACGCTCACAACTCCTCTTAGCTTTCCTTTAAACTACACTGGAGTTACTTCTGACTCCAGTCTCCTCCCAAGGTCTTAATGCCCCCAGCTTTCTGATGTTATAAGATGCATTTCAAACAAACATGACATTCTTTTTAAAACCAACTTTGTTTGTTTAACTTTTCTTAATCAATCCATGGTAACCATTTTCATTTGTATATTACATTTAACACGTTACATACAAATGAAATAGCATTCCATAGTATATGGTAAAAGAAAACAAGTAAAATGATAAAAATAAGCCAAAGCAACGATGATGTTACTGCTGATTTGTACAGTACTAATGAAGGATAAAGGAAAGTGTTGTTTTATCAGTGTCACAAACATGTATGAGTTTACCTGGTGGAGGTGGGTTGTCGAGGATTTGTGGCACACACTGCAACCCGGTTTCTCAGAGACGTCAGGTTCAGTGGCCAAGAGTTGTGTCGCACAGTGAAGAACTTATCTGAAGCAGCAGAAAGGAGCAGCAACTGGCTGTGGTTGAGACGGAAAGATTCTGGATGGGGATCTCAAGCACAATAGAAAGAAAGCTACGCTGATGTCAGGTAAGTAAGCTGGGCAGAGCTGAGTGTGGGATGGAGGGGGGTGATGCTGGAACACACTGTTGAGCCCTCTTGAGGTGTCGTGGGCTAGTCAACGAAACACAGAGGATGGAAGGTGCCCACTTGAAGACCCCAGAGATGTACCCTACTTAGTTCAATCCAGACGGTTGTCATGCTGATGCCCTGGGGAGACCGCACTGGGTTGATCCCAGCTGACAGCATCGCAGCTGAGGCAAAATGAGCTGATCCCTGGAGCCAGCCAGAACATTCTGGAAATTTTAGTTATGCAAATATCTATTAGACAGGGAAACTGCACACTGCAAATCAAGAAATGTCCTAAGTTAGATGGGGATTCACAGTTTCTGTATGAATGTGTTGAATGTGACAAATGTAAAAATCATGGCTGTGAAATACCTAAGGTTAAAATCTAAGTGCTTACCTGTCACTATAGAAAGAAATGTGACTGCTGCTTAGACCTTAATTATTGTTTTCAAATTTGGTACATCTTCTGATACCACGTTTTCAGACAGCCATTAAGATTCATGTTTAACCTTTTGCTTCTAGTTGCCATTTCTCTTACATTATGTCCCTTGCGTTCATTTCTAGTTTATCTTTATGTACACTATCTATTTAGATAAACACAAACTGGTAATACTGTATAAGTATACCAATTTGAGCTTAACAAGTGTTAAGATTTTTCTTTTACATAACTAACAAAATTGGAAATTTCTTTTGACAAAAAACAGTAAAAATAATGCAGCCTTCAAAAAAAAAAAAAAAGTAGTTCCTGTTTCAGTTTGACAGACCTTAATACATAGAAAGAAACTTCCTCACATACGAAGAAGTAACTGCACAGGCTGCTTATCTCCTGTAGAACAGAGACGTTTGATTGTTACCACAACTGTGTGTATGAATACAAGTTGTTGTAGATTTTTTTTTTTTAAAGTAAACTTATAAATAGCAATATATAAATGCTCTGTTTTTTTTACTTTATTTTGACAGCACATTCAGATGGAAAGTTTTCAAGTTTCATCAATGTAAAGTCTTCTGTTATTTATACCTATGGTAAGTTATCTTTTCTTTAATCTATTACAATTATTCTGAGATTTACACGATACAATATAAGTATTTATTTGCCCTATGTAACCATTTTGACTTTACATAGAATGGCCATTAATTCTAATTCTTAATAGTTTTCACATATTGAGGAAGAAAAAGATACAAAAAAGTCACAGTAATGGAGAACTCGAACAACAATGATAAAGACAAAACATCATATGAAAAAAAAAATCAATGGCTGATTACTTTGTGTGTGATGATGACACTTATGTATGATACTTGCTATACAGTATTAAGTGGCGACAAAAGCATTGGTGCTTGTTGAATAAAATGTTAACAAAAACAGTAATACTACAATTTAAAATTAATCATACAAATATTGTATAATGCTACAGATGTATGACTTCAGTTTTACAAGTTATTTTGATGTGTAATTGGATTGTTAAAGTTTTTACTTAGTTTTGGGGTATTTATAGGAGCACTAAAAAGTACTTCAAGTCCTGGAGAGTCAGATAAAAGATATTCAGTCCCTAAGGATGTATTTGAATCTACTGGTAATCATTGTAAGCACTCTGTTATTGGCGACTATTAGTGTTGCGTTGCCTGAAATATATTTCTGTGTTCTGTTATGAATGGGACAGACAGGTCGAACTCTGTTTTGTATCTATTCAGCACAGAAGTGACAGGGAGTCACATGCAAATTAAATAGTAAATATACAGTACACATTGTAGCAGGTTCACAGATGCTAGAATAACTATTTACTATTTAATAAGATATACTTCATAGCAGATATTTATCTAGACTGCTTCTTTTAAGGAGAGTAAATAACTTAACGTCATAAAGTATGTATTTATTTATTTTTTACATTTCCCTTGCTAAGCTATTTTCTACTGTTTGTAATCAATCTGCATGTTAATGGACTCCAGTATTGAGCTATTATAATTTTCCGTTCAACCTACTCTGCATTTATATAGACAGAGAAAGAAGGAAAAGAACACAGTTTCATTATTTGAGAGGAATGAGGAAGTCAAGCTCAAAGCCAGGCAGAGTTAGGGAAAAAAAAAAAATATTACAAGTGCATATTGGGGCAAGAAAACCCAGAACCAGGAAATGTTTAAAAAAAAAAAAAAAAAAAGGTACTTGCACCCATAAGATACTCAGCAGTACTGTATTGAAAATAAAGTGGATGTGTTTTTATGTTACCTCAACAGTGACAAAATGCCTTCTTCAATTGCCTTGATTATTTTTTTTCACCTGGTATATTCTGAAGCTATACCAGACAGTGAACAAATTGGTAGGTATGCTTTTAAATCATTAACCCTTCATTACTTGGGGAAATTATGTTAATACTCTTGCATGCAGCAGTTCAGAGGTAATAAACTGCAAGTACATGATGAGTTCATTTGTTTAATTCACTGTTCAGAGTTTACTGGTATTGTAATAATGTAAAGTATAGTACAATTATTTGATTTGTAACTCAAAATGTAATTGTCTTTTCAGTTTCTTATTCTCAAATTAAAAGGTAATAAAATTACTGGAAAAATCCAGGTCAAATGAAACATTCTCATGAGGTGCAAGAGTCAACAAAATATTGTAAACCAAACATGAGTCTCAATGGACATGCACATGAATAAACAGAGTCAGGATAAAGTTTTGATTATGTACAGCATGTCTGATTTGACAATGAGTCACTGGAAATGCACACTAAAAAAAACAAGTTTGGGTTTCCCATGGCCATTATCAAAATTCCAAGCGTTGGCTTGATAAGTTGCACAATGTCTGTATATTTTACAAGTGAATCTATGCCAGCCATGTATAATGTCCCCTTTTTGATCCAACGAACATTAATTACAAATGCTACCTTTGTTGCTGAATGTTTTTAGCCTGAATGTTAATCTGAGTGCCCTGCAAGCACCACAGGGCCAGCTCACTATTTATTTATTTTCAACAGTTTTCACTACCATTAAAAATAAAAACGATCCTAACCCAGTTTGTGTCCAGGCTGTGCAAAGAGGTCGAACTTTCTGGGGAACTCCGAAGGGGGCGTCACATTAGCTCTGACCGCAGGGATTCCTTCTCTTTGTCGGGCAACAGCGAACCCTACTGGCCAGACACCGAGCACATTGAGAGTGGATAAGAGGCAGGGCTGATCACCTCTCTTCGGGATTGGTAGCCCGCCTACCTCTGCCCTGTATTGCTCGCTGTAAAAGTAATTCTGGCTTTAGGCCTGTGAGATCAGAGGACGCTCATACACCCTCAGGAGCTGTGTGGGGACTTGCTGTGGTGAGCAGAATAAACATAATTGGACATTCCAAATTGGGTGAAAAATAAATAGAAATAACAATTAGTCACTCAAACAAAAAAAGGGGCGCTAAGTGAGTTGTCTTGTGTTCTTCAGGTGGTACATTGTACACTGCAGCAAACAGATAAAATAAAGTTATAAATATAAAGTAATATAAAGTAAAATAAAGACACTGTAATCGTGATGTGCAATGAAAAATAACAACAGGCTGTCAGAATATAAAATGTACTTTAAATGATCTGAGACTTTCTGTTTTGTACCTGTTACAGTAGAAATCCCCCCACCTACAGACTTTATTAATACAGAAATACGTTTAGGAGTTTTTAACTTCACTTGGAATTCGAACCTTTCGTATAATAAGGATTATGCTGTACATTACAAGGTGTGCATTGGGGATCTAGGCAATGAAGACTGTAAGGTAAGTGCTCTATATTAGTTCACTGAATGTCTTATAGGTATACATGAACTAATGATAATGTTCCCCACACATCAGTAACAAACTTTTAGGCTTAGAGGGCATGTGACCTGCCACCATTGATATGTGATAAAAGTATCTGAAAAAGACAACAGAGTTTCATAGCAATCCCATATCAGGGTTTTATTTCTGTGGAAATGGAGAAGTTTTTAACGGCACTAGATATACAGCACTACTGGCTTGATTATTGTATTCATCCACAAAGCACATACAGTAAGTCACTAACACAGGCAATTTGACCTTCTCTTCACTGCAGTGCTAATGTGCCAATGAGAAAGACCGCCCTCTCCGGCAGTGGTCATAATGCCAGTGGTTCTGTTTTTCCTAATTTGTTTAAGCAGTCTTACTCAGATTCCTAAGTCACCTCATCAGTTAAGATCCCCGGTCTGCCTCAGTTCCCGCTGTCAAGCCAGTCGATTCTTTTCATCCACCAAACCTATTCAGTGAATGTTTCCAAACTACTGAACCCAAGATGCAAGGCTGCAGTCTGGGAAGTTTCTGTCTGGACTCGTCTGACTAGAAGGAGTCACTGAAGAGCAATGAGGCAGACTATCCCCAGTCAATTTTCATGTTGGAGCGCAAAGGCCAATATGGGCTTTCAGCTAAGATTTGCAACTTCAGGAAAGGCGATTCCAACCACACTCACTTGACTCTTTACATGTTACCACATCTACACTTTTTTTTCATTAATCAATTATACTTCATGTTCACATACAAAACTACTCTATCACAGATACTATTCTCCTTTATTTAAGTGATAGTGCCCATCGATGAATGCTCTACTGCTTGGTAGTTGACCACGACTGGAATAATGGAGTCCTGAGCCGAAAGCGAGAGCACTAATGAAATTCAAAGTCAGCTACCACACAGTAGAGCCTTATTCCAGAGGGCACTATTGTTATTAGATTTTTTTTTTCTCATTATTTTCTTTAAAACATCACTTTAAAACCTAGATTTACCTTGAACGTATGTTTCCTCATGTACCCTTCTGCTGAGGAAGGTTTTAGGAAGATAGATTTGAAACTTTATTAAACAAATTACTTTTTATTTGTCAGAGTTGTTAAAGTTTCTCTTAATAGTGCCAGCAGTGGGCATATATCGTCCGATCCCCTCTAGAACTGTAAACTGATTAGCTGATGGTACTAAATAATTTACTTTTTTTTTCTTCTGTAAGATATGGATGTTTTTAATCAATTGCAACATTGTTTGTCTTAACAGGAACAGGAGATGAAAGTTGCTCATTTTAAAAGATTTGTATCCAGAGGAGTTTTTGCAAAAGTTAAAACTATTGTGTTTTCTGGTAATAGAAAAGTTGAAAGCAATTGGACCGTGAAGACTTTTCCGCTTTCAAAAGGTAGAGCTTTTGTAGTGCTAATCACTTCCCATTTAATTTAATCAGCTAAGGTACTTCGATTTGGCATACATTTATATTCATAGCTGTTCTATGAATGGATTTAGTTCCTCTAGTACTGTACACATTGTACTGTATAAGCTAATATTCAATTCCTATTCTCAAACGACATTTAGAGTTTCTGTGTCACTTCAGAGAGAAACACGTTTTATGAAATTGTAACCATGCTGAGAATGTGGTATTATAGAAATATGGGTAATTCTTTGCTGTAGGGGTATCAAAATAGTGATTAATATATGTGCAAACAATTTGATTATTTTAAATAAGAACCACATTTTGTCTTCAAACAGAAGTAGATGCAAATACATTTTTGAGTAACAGTTCAGAATTATCTCACTGTTTAATTCCCCTTCTAGTACTGGATGTATTGTACCATAAAATACAGATTTTACAATAGGAATATAGCCTCTTGGACAATTTTGTCTGTTGTAATTTATCTTATTTCACCTAACTGATTTAGTTTGGTAGATGGTTAGACTAGATATATTACACTGGACATATTTATTGGAGAATGACCCAGATTCTACTGTACTTAAAAAGAGGCAGAACTAAACTGTGTGCCACTCAGCTTCTGGAAAGAGTATGTTACAATTGCAGTTTTAGCTAAGGGTATATACCATCTTAAAATCGAAGTAATTCTAATATAAATATATCAAACAGAAAATACCATATTTAATCTGTTTTAAAAAATGAACTAGGAGTTAGGGTTGCACTACTAGCTGCATGGATCTGTATATACTCAGAAGTTATCATGCTGTAGAATATATTGCAAAATTGTCACCTTCACAGGACTCAAGATAGTTATCGTTGTTGTCAGCCTAAAAAAAAAAAGTGATGTTAGTGGTTGTTTCAAAGAAAATGTAATTTAGTTTTAAAAACACAGTGCAAGTGTTGGTGGCTGATTTGTGAAATGTAAGCTTGTTTTCTGCATTCAATTCTGCTGTTCACTCACTCTATATACCAATACTCTGAGTCCATTAAGGTTGTTCTGGTCTGTCACACTATATGGTGACCATGATAACTGTTTTGATCATGTACCACTCACCAATTTATCGTACACTCCTAGCCTAGACGTTTATAATCTGATTTTATTCAAATAATTGAAAACGTTCATGTACTGTCTGATTGTTATGCAGACCCTCTGTACATGAGTGCACTGGTTACTGTATGCTATTAAATATATATATATATATCATAATATATATATAATATATATATATATATATATATATATATATGTGTGTGTGTGTGTCAAAGACATGAATGATTGCAAGGAAAGTTTCTCTTGAAGTCATGATTCCTTGTACCACAGTTTGAGGGGACAGAAATTAAGGTAATTTCTAAAATCCCCTTACAGTAAAAGAATAATAAATATTGTAATATTCTGAACATGTAGATAAGTATCTTTTGAATAAAATAGCTACTTAACTACTTTTATTTCTTGAAAGACATCATCACGACTGTCTGATTTTGGTTTATCTCCTCAGGCATAACTGAACAAGCATTACAGAATGTGTCCTGCATTTTGTACAACTTTGACCATGTAAACTGTACGTGGGAAACAGCAAAGGAAGTGCCAGATGATGCACAGTACTCGGTTTATTTTGGGTAAGTATATTACATATAGGGCTTTTGATGTTTGGTTTTAACCAATAATCACAAATACAACCCCCAAAACAAACAAACAAACAAACTTGAATCGATATATATCTAATAACCACAGGAAAAGAAAAACACTGGAAATGGTTACTCGATTCATGTTGACTTCACCCCCTTCCCAATACAGTTAGCTGTGCAATGTCCCTCCTTCCTGACTTGTATCTAGTATTGATTCATTCTGAATACTTTAAACCCACCACAACTACTGAGTGGCAGCAAATTCCTACATTTCTATTGGAGAGTGTGTGAGTCTGCAGACAGGGAAGATTGCACACGCTTATGAGATTTAAAACAAGATTAAAATTAGATACGCAGCATTGTTGTTGCTTGCGAGACTTAAAACAATTACAAATTATGAACGGAAATTTTTTAAATGCTAAGACATGAAAACCCCAGAAGAATATGCTTGTGACCATAAGGATTTAGTTGTGGAAGACAGCAAAGGAAAGAAGGCAGTGTGACAGTATGGTACTGTCGAGTTACTATACATGTTGTGCCAGAAAAAAAATGACAAGTATTTTGGAAGTAACTGAAAAAAATAATCTCATACAGTATATAAAAAGCAAAAGCCCTGGAAAAAAAAAAAAAAAGGATTTCATGGCATCTACATAAAACTCTAAAACAGCTGAAAATAAACACCAAAAAATGTATTTAATAAACACTGAAAAACCAAAGCCCTAATTATATATCTCATCCAGGGGTGCACAATATCCTAGTTATGGTATTGATACAATACCAATTATTAGGCCTCCAAGCTGGCTTGGAGAGCCTATTGTTATTGTAAAGATTTTGTTTATTTATTTATTTTTTATTGATTTATTTTTTATTATTACTGTCGTTTTTCCTTCCAAAATTTCAAACTGCTCCTGTTCGCACACGGTGTAACCAATCAACCTGATACTTGGTAGGTATCATCCTGGGTAGATTACAGTTCAGATGCAAAACAATTTGCGCTCCTGTGTCAACCAAGATGGCGGCCTGACACATTTTCAAAATCTTCTTCTTGGGAATCAGTGAACTTACTGATCTGAAACTTCACATGTCATCAGCAACCAAACCCCCTTCAAGTTAGTGAAGCAGAAGTTGCTGCGATAAATTTTACTATCAAAATGGCTGCCACCAAATTCGCCAAAACGTGCCCCAAATGTCAAACTGCTTCTGTTAGCAAACTGTTTAACCAGCTAGCTCCTAACTGGGTAGGCATCATTCTGGGGACAATGGAATTCAAATATGGCAAAATGATGATCTTTCGTAAACCAAGATGGTGGCCAGACCTATGTTTTGTTCTTAAATTCAAAACCGCTTCAGCTGAATATGGTTTAGTTGATTAATTCCAAAGTTGACAAGCCTGTGTCAATGCAATTTAATTTTTCAAAAATGATGTTTGTGCGTAAAGCAAGATGGCCGGTTGTCACATTCTTTAAAAACCTTTCAAAATCTTCTGTCAAATGTAAAACTAGCTTATAACTCCTTACAAAGTGCAGATAGGTTAATGGTTACTATGGAGCACATATCAATCAATCTTTATTTTATATAGCGCCTTTCATAGTGGATCACCATCACAAAGCGCTTTACAAGATAGTGAGGAATAATGCATAATACATTAAACACAGTGAAGTACAGCGCATAGTACATTAAATACAAACAGTGAAAAAAAAAACAATGCAAATACATTAAATACAGTATTACACATTAAACACAGGGCTAGGATGTGAATTCTAAACATTGTGGATGCGTGTGTCATACAGAATCATATGAAATAAGATAGAGTGAAAAACCTGAAATAGCAATTTAGACAACTGCTAATAACAGATATCAGGCTTAAAGACCAATAAAAGCAAGAGAGAACAAGTGGGTTTTGAGAGTTGATTTGAAGCGAGCGACTGTGGGAGCTGCACACACTAAAGCTGGGAGAGAGTTCCAGAGAGCCGGGGCCATGAAGCTAAAAGAGCGCTCTCCGAGTGTGGTGCACTTTTGCTTGAGTATAACAAGCAGATCAGTCAGAGGACCTCAGCTTGCGTGCAGGGCCATAGAGGGTCAGGAGGTTGGAGAGATACTCTGGACAATAAAAATAAAACTTCCCAAGCCACCTTGGAAGCCTAATAATGTGGGAACAATTTAAACACATACCATGGGTGTACAGATGCATCATATGCGAAAACAACCTTATACGTACTGCAACGTACTGGTACAAACTTCAGGCCAGAAGCTGGATCGTAAAAATCACATAAAGGAGGCAGACTGGGTTTACACTACTGCAACATGATTCAATACCTTGTGTTTGTTGCTGTACATTTTCAGAATCAGAGTCAGTGTCCAATTCCTGTCTCTCCTGTACTGGCTTTGCAGGTGATGTTTCGTGCGAGGAAGCTGGCAGTTCTCCACTAGCATTAGGCCTAATACTTCCATCTGCTTCTGACAATGTCATTGTCTGGCCACTTTGAAACCATTTAGTGTATACTTGCTTAGCATTTTCAGCTTCTTTTCTGAAAGCTGCAGCTGCCTTTTCTGTTCTCTGCGCTTCACACAAATCGATTTTTCCTTTGGCAGCATATTTGACAGCTGATTGAACAAAGCTTTTATTTTCCAGCCGCAGCCGCATGCAGACTTTTTTTCCTCCAGACAAGTCTGTTATGAAAAAGGAGGTGGGAGTGTTATCATGGAATTTGCATAAAAAAAGTTGACGGGTTTTAAAAAAATTATTTTGTTCAGAAATATTTAAGATCACATTTAATATTTTCTCTTTGTTGGTGATGAATGAACAGCAGCTGTGAAAGAATGCTTTACACACACAGTGAACATCCTCATATTATTAGTAAACGGAATAATCCGTTGTTGGATTATTATTATTTTTTTTGTACTAATACTCAACATCGTCTGAGCTTTCACACCGAGTCCCGCCTACAGATATGTAATATTAAGCTCCGATTTGCTAATGTGTGTTTTGACTGACAGGCTTGCATTCGCATCCCTCACGCACCGGGCCTGAAATGTACTGTATATAATTTTGTAATTCAATCAGCTCAATAGCTGGATCTCTATTTAGGATAGAAATACCAAAAAATTAGGTTGATCTGCCCACTCCTAATCTACTGCCTAACTCAGTGCTTCATTTAACAGGGAGCTGATACAATAATGTATTAGATTTCACAAATAATGAACTGTCACATACTTTCTCTTTAGGCAAAGAAATAGACATTTTTCATGTCATCAATTTATTAGAAATGATCAGAGGAAAATTACTGGATGCCATAGCAAAAAAGGGACGGATTTTCTTGATAAAAGACTTTACCTACTTATCAACGTGTCAGGAGTAGACTTCTATTCTGCTCCCAGATTCAGATTTGAGCCATATAAAATAGGTAAGAAAAATGTGTTTCCAGGTAAAGGTGTTTAGAACATTTCTAATTTACTTTTACAAAAAACCCTTTTGATTCCTGCATATCTATTCCACACAAATATGCCGGCAGCAACATTGCTAACAAACGAGGAGCTTGGTATTCACAGCAATCGTGCAATTTTATATAACATTTTTTTATAACATTGTGTGCTAAATACTTTTTGTGTTCATTGTTTGGCCCAAGCCTTCTATACCCGACACACCAAAATGACTGTAACCAGATTTTTGTTATGAAGAGTATTAAAAGAAACTTTTGTTTTTCAGAGAAGCTCAACCCGCCAGAAAATATCACAATAGCAAAAAAAACAGATGGTTTACACATTGTATGGGATCAGCCATATTCATTACTTACCAACACAAAAAAATGCTTTATTTATGAAGTAAAGCTAAGTGAAAACGAACGATTCTTTGAGGTAATGTATTTGCAAAGGACAGGAGGGGCCAACTTACTTGCTGACATAGAAGTGCTAATCAAGTTTTTTAGAAATATAATTCAGATACAGTAATGACACACTAAACATGTAAACAAAACTAAAAACAAGGGATATGTTGTGATTTTAAGTGTGCAGCCTTGAACAAGTTGATCGTGGCTTCTTATGGATCCTGTGAGGTAAGGCCTGTGTCAGGTGAGCGGTCTGATCTCTCACAGGAAATGCAAAAAGACACTCATGTAAATAGAATGCTGTGGATGTATATAGAGAGCCTACTTACAATGTTACAATAATACCTTGCTTTTTTAGTTTTAATAGTGTGCTTTAGATTTAAATAGAAATATGAAGCCATAAATAATATATATATATATATATATATATATATATATATATATATATATATATATATTTAAAGCTCTCAAAATATTTTTTGGGATTGAAGAATATCCTGCAGAATTAAATGATTAATAAATCCAGCTGCTGGACTTTTGACTAATGTCTCTTTCTTTTTTGCTTTAGCCATTGAAAATCATTAAGGACATTAATTGTTCTATAACAACTTTTGACCCAACTAAGAGCTATTCTTTACAAATACGAGCAAAGAGATCATCATCTTGTAGAGAAAACCTATTTTGGAGTGACTGGAGTAAAACCATTAGTGAGTTGTTTGTTTACCAATAAATGTTACATCTGGTTTGAAATTAGCAACATGCACTGAGATGTTCATACCCATCCAATCCTGGTCTCTTTGAGATTCCATGGGAAACATCTTAAAGCACAGAAAGACATACAGTAGTAAAGCAATAACATGTATTTTAAGGCATTATAAAACCATAAACCATTGTAAAGCACTGTAAATAAATCATGTATGAGAACATTAACTGATTTGTCACAATTACAGTACATCTAATCCAGTGTAAAAATATAATCCTGTACATAGAACATAAGGCTTAATTTGAAAGTTAAAAAAAACATTAGTTATGTTTAATGCTTAAGATGACGTCTGTTTTAGCAATAGCAAAATTCTACTGGGGAAAGTAAGTTAAACTGCAAAATCACTGGTAATTTATCGTGACAAACTTTCATTAGAGATATTCCCAGCCAAAGTGACAAAACAGTTAGTTTTTGGTCAATAAGGAATATTGCATCGCTAATTTCCTGAAATTGTCTTTTTATGTATGTTTATGTTTCCTTTTCTAGTGATAAATGGCACATCTCCTAATCCCACAGTATTGTTAGTTGTCATAGCTGTGATTGTGTCTGCTTTCTTTCTTACTGTGTTCAAGTGGAAAGGACCAAAGTAAGTTGTGCATTTTTCATTTTGTTTTACTTCACCGAATTGAGAAAGTTAAGGACAACCATTTTGTAAGGAAAAAGAAACCTGAGATAAACTCAATCCACACAATTTATATGACAATGTTTCCTCAACTTAAAAAGAATACCAGCAGAAATTAACAGAACAGCTACATTTTCACAGCAAAACATTTTTAAACACAAGCAAAATATAATCTAAAAGTAAATATTAACCCATATTCCTGTTCTAGTGTTAATGCATCATAATAATGCATGCATGTCCTGTTTTAGGGTTTTGCGAAAACTTTTCCCGCCAATTCCTAGCCCTACCAATAAAACGAAGCAGTGGTTGGAAAAAGAAGACATTATCCAGGTAAGGAGAACTGTTAAACTTTAAATAACCTAGATCCTTTTGTATTAAGTTAGTGCTAGAAATTCTATGTACCTTCAGTAGTAAACCCACTCGCCTGTGGTGTTGGTCCTTTGACTGACCTTAATAAAGTGGTTTCACCGTATTTCTTTAACAAATCTCTTTAATATTACAACAACACTTGTTTACAGTATTAGTAATGCAGTGTACTGTGAAAACAGACACATGCACCAAACAGATAATGCTATTCATAAAAGGGGATTCACAGGAGATTTTTCTTTTCATTATTCCATCATTTAGACTTCTGAACTTCTGCAGGCACAAGCTTCCTCACTCAAGCTCCGGACATACAATGCAATGCAAAACGCAATCTGATTTTAAAACCTCATCCTAGAGGCTTGTGGTTGTGTGTGGAATGCAGAAGTCTTGCAGAAATATAATTTTTTTCTGCTCGAAAAAATTGCCTTTTGTGGTTCAAACATACTTGTTTGAGGTTACATTTTCAACAACAACCAACATGAAATAAAACAAAATACAGCAGATAATACTTACGGTGTCAACAATGTTCACTTTATCTACTCTTGTTCATTTTATTGTTGGTGGATTTTGGAGCCCACCAAAATAGAATATGTGATTGGCCACAACTTTTTTTTAATAGACAGTTTTGTTGTCACAGTTATTTCGGAAACAGCTTACTGAGGCAAAAAGAACTTGACAACTCCGGAAGATTGGAAATTGCCCTGCAGACTGTTCTCGATTTATTTTCAAATGGAATACCAAAAACAACAATCCTGATAGCCCTAAATATGCTAAATATGCCTATAAAATATATTGGAAATGACATTAAAAACCATGAGAGACAGTATTTATGTCATGGGTGGATGTGGCAATAACGAACAGTGTTGTTTTTATATGATACGCAGTGTGCTGCGCAATAGAATATATTAGAGGTGCAGGACGTCACAGTGGAAAAAAAAAAAGATTCAGATGCAATTAATAATACAATATTAATGCATATTTAATTGAAACATTAAACTTGAAGTTGTCAAATAATCCTTTTCTGCCTTTATAGCCTTTCAATCCAAGGGGACACCCAACCGATATTGAGAACATTATTAAAATTGAAGAAAATGAAGAAAGTGATACATTGTGAAGATGCCTATATTTATAAAGTGAAGAAGAAAAGTAACTGATGAACTGATTACTAACTATTTTAATAATTAGCTACAGCAGTTCAGCTTCCACCATGCTTTAGAACTAGGCAGACTAACGCGCGCGGGCGAGAGCGAGAGAGATTTTGTTCTTCTGCAGTTTGTTTATTCAGTACTTGTATAAATAACTAGAATATTATTAATCGGTTATTTACTCTGCAATGAGTGACCGAATGTATACAATGTCATCATAAAGTGTCTGGTCTAGCATTCAAGAATCAGACGCTCTTTTTGCTTATGTTAATGTCAACCAGTTGCAAACCTACCATTTTATAGGATGTTTATATCCATTTTCCTGTAGCTAGGTTAGATTGCTATTGGGTGGCTACATTACATTATTTTCTTTTTCTAAAGCTACAGGTGAGAAACAGTAAGACATGTTTATTATTTTTATATACATTTTCATATGTCGTGTTTCATCTGTGTGTTCTCTATTGTTCTCTGTCATTGTTTCTGCTAAGATTATTATTTAGCAGGGTTATTTTCACCACTGAATTTGCTTCTGAGCAGACTCCTAATGCTGAAGTGAAGTGGTTTAAAACTACCACTAGACTTGTGCAGCTATTATTTATGTCCCCTCACTGTAAATTTTAATTTCCTCTGCAAATTCCAAATTTCTACTGCTATGCCTTACACATATTAGTATGTTTTAATTTTATAGTGCAAGGCAAAATGGAAGGACTCACATATTTTCCCCCAGTTATGAGTTTTAATATCTTGATTTCTTGGAACCCTAATCATAGCTGGCCAGTGAGAGAAGAACAGTGTTTTCAGTGGTTTGTGTTTGAAGACTGTATGACTTAAATCGCCAGTAAACATTTACACTGTACAGTATTTGTGCAAGAATATGTAAACCTTTGTCTTTTAAATTGACTACCCATGCACGTAGCACCACATGACATTGTTATCTGCGGTTAGATTCAAAGAATGTATTGGAAAACAGAGTTCAGACAGCAGAGCACATGTCCTCTTAAATAAAGTCTACATAGCTCTCAGCTTCTTGTTCCAGTGGAAACAGGTGTGTCTTGAAAGTGTCTGTGATTTTCGATGCCTGACTGTTGTTTGTTACTGTAAGTTGCACATGTCTGGGGTTGACCTGTTTTGACCCTATTGCATAGATGGGGGGTGTGGCAGAGCAAAGCAAAGCAAAGCTCTGCCCTTTATAAATTGGCAGGGATGCGGTTACATTCCCCTACCTGCCTGGGTTTACTGTGTTCAGGTGGCTGGGGTTGATTAGTTGATTAGCATAATTAACGATCAATCAGCGCCCAGCCACCTGACATAAAAGGAGTCCTCTGCTTCCCATTGGGGGAGGGAGCTGAGGAAGTAGGTTGGTGGGTTTTTTTGTTTGTGATTTTTGAATTTTCGAAATCCAGTGAAGGCATCGCCCAGCCTGGAAATGTTTATTTTTGTAAGTTTTGTGAGTAAGTGCTTTTTGTGTCTTTCTTTTTGTGTTTTGGCCCTTGTGCCCTTTTATTTTGTGTTAATTTATATTAAGAGTTATTCTTTTTTGAACTGCAGTCTGTCTCTGGGCCTCTATCAACTTGCCAGCCTGTCACAGGGGGGTTTCAGCAAATGTACTTGTCTATGCTTGAATTATGGGGTTCCATTTGTCCTTGTTTGAATAAAGAACTTTATTTGCAATAACTGAATGATTTTTAAGCAGTGGTGCTGCTGATTATATGAAATGCATGATATTATTTATTTTTATTTAATGTGACAATCTTTTCATGAAATAAGTGAATTCATAAATACTGCATTATAGAAATACAGCACATTGCAAAACAACTTTAAACTATAATTTACCTGTGTTCAGGGGAGTAAAAATAAATCACATATAAGAAATCACTTATAAAAAATAAACTAATCACTGTTACGGAATATACAGCACAATTCTAAAGTTATATTTAATTGAATTGTAGTTTTATATATACTGTGATGTATACCTGTTTATACTGTCTCTTTATGTAGGAGGCATTATTTCTCACAGTTTGAGCAGTTGGAACTTCTCTCCCAAAGTGCACGAGATAACAGGCTATAAGAACTGTTTGTGATTAATCAAATATGTTTTCCGTCGTTTCATACAACTGAATGGCGTCATGTCATACCAAAAATCGATTGTTTTCCACAATCCAACAAATCCTAAAAAAGTCAGTTTCCTAATTTGCATATTATTGACTATAACAACTGGAAACAGGAAGCAACTCATCATACGCTTGTGATGTAAAGGACCTTTCTCCGTCTGTGTTTAATAACACATCTCAGCTGTTCTTAACACAGACAAAACACATGGGCAGGCTGAGGTATTGGCAGAAAATCCTAATGCAAATGCATTTCCAGCCCTCGCCATAGCTGTATGTCAGTGCCCGAGGTTTAAACGTTCATAAAACGTAACCAAAATGCATGTCACCCATATTAGCTTATTGAATGGCTAATATTTATAGGTTTCCATATCTTACATGAATATAGATTCATATTAATTAAATAAGGTGTATTCTTTCTTTTTTTTCCCCCTGAAAACATCTACATTTAAAACTATAATCAGTGGTTTAAATAAAGCTTAACAGTTTTGGCAATGTTCAATAATGCTTAAAATTGAAAACAATTTCCAAAGGAATTAAATATAATTTTTAAACTACTGCCACCTAGGTACAATTATTTCCTTAGGTTTCCTGACAATAAATAAAAATAAAAATAAAATATTCTCATGAAACCTGCCATACTTGTATGAATGCATATTACATGGTTCATGATCATTACACTAATCCTGTAGCATTACAAAATAAAATAAATACATTATACACAACTATGGGTGTCTGTGACAATAGTCATGTCCTACAGAAACAAATATGTCATTATGACATGTTTGTTTTGACAGGTAAAACACTTTATGTAGTATGCATACCCTAGTTATAAACACACGAGTTTCCTATGAACAAATGCTAATTATTCAGAAATAGCAGCTATCTACACATAAATTTTGAGCAGTAATAATGTGACTCGATTCAGAGAAAAATGTATACAAACAGTGATACTGAGGCTACAGTCAAACAGCGAATCCTTAATATTTACAATTCGGTGACCATGGCCATTATAATATATTTTACCTTGCAGCAAACGTTAATGTGTTTCTGCCCCTTGCAGTTGACTCATAATAATTGGTTTGCAGTTTTTTGCGTTTCATCCACAATTCGCGGATCGACTTGGCTCCCCTTTTCTTCCTACTGTTCTGTCTTTTGGGCGGTCTGTCTAATTTAATGTGTGCATGAAAATCTAACAGGAAGTGCGTTCCGACTGTTGGTTTTTCGAAATGAAACTTTCATGTGTCACTCGTGATTTAAGGAAAAGGTGTAAACACGGAATGTTTGGAAAAGATTTCTTAAAACATTTTAAACACCGACACTTTGGTGAATAGATCCCAACATCTCTTATACAATAAGAGACACCATACACACAATATATTAACTTAGAAAACCCAAAACAGCACCCTACTTATTGCCAATACACTGGCTTTCAGTTTAACCGCCATCCGGACACGAAGTGCTCTGAAGCGAAGCTGAAGCGTCACGTCTCCTGGAGCTCCTCTCGCTGCAAAAACAGTAAATACATTAGGAAAGATAACCACATAATAGGCGTTATATTTATTTAGGTATGAAGTTCATGCTGAATAAGGTTTGTGTGTTATAAAGTGCCAGCTCAGCTTTTCTTCAGTTCAGATACTCTATCAAAAGGCAGAGACAGAAGAGGACGTTAGACTGAGAAGTTATTTTCAGTTTGAACAACACCAGTAGTGTATTTACTGTAAAAATATTGCATGAATCGCTATTACAGGGAATTGGGTATGTTGTAGGAGCATTACAGCACACACACATTACTTGCATAACAAGCACTCATTTTGCAACCCTTACTTTGACCTCTTCGTTGAAAAGGTTGTGAACTCCTACACATTGTCCCATCTGTTTTTCTTCTAGCTCCTGCAAAATAAAGGGAACTTTGGACACATCATAACATGTTATCCATTTTTACATTGTCATAACACTTCTTGGAAAAGGCAGCCAGCAAAAATGTATACCATACTTACTGTATGTTTGTTAATCTCATTCATTAGCAACATTGTCCATCTTTATCCAATACCTTTCAATTTAGCCCTGTTGCTTTAAGAAAAAATATCTTTTCATTTTATGCATCCTTTTATCAATATGGTGACCGTTCAATCAACTTAAAGGACACAAGCCTTAGTCTAGCCAAGTTAGAAAAAATGTTGGTTCTTATATCAGTGCAACTGATATTGTACAGTATTCTTAGAAATACTCTGTTTAGTTTAGTAGCAAATATGATTAATCAGTATTGTGATGATCTAACCCCCAATTGCCTCAAAATGAATCATCATTCTGATACCAATTATTTTCACTAGACTGGTGTATTTGAATCATGCTTTCATACCTTAACACCCTGATGCTAGTATAATGGTTAACAGTATTAAATTGTAATTCATGGAAGTACCATACAGTATATATACTAGGACCATATGGAAAAGTGGGGGATTCACTGAACACACAGGAGTCAGAAAGTTTCTTCTGGGACGTTGCACAGGCACACACGATTTGTTTTTACCCGGTGGGGTGGCACCAGGGATGCACTCAGGAGGTTTACCAGCAATGGTATTCCTCCGAGTGGTTTATATAAAGTTTGTTGGTACAAATAATAATTCAGAATCAAAAGGAGAGAAGAAAAAGAAAATAAATACTGTAAACAAAACTATAAATAAAAGTTCTGCTACCAGCAGTGTCTCACAGCCACCGCTATTCTGCAAGGCGCCAGAATGATTGACGTTGCTTTACCTTCATTATACTACAACAGGGTTGCCAAGGTTTCCCCTGTGCTACACTGGTAACGTCCCAGGGACTGTCCTGCTGCAGTATGGGTATTTGGAATTTATTATCACTGCAGCAAGAAAAACATTAAACAGATGGGCTTTTGCATCAGAAAACTGGTAACAGTGTCAGAAATTGTGTGTGACGGGTAAGTTTATTAATTTGTTACATATATATATATATATATATATATATATATATATATAATTGGAATTGGAATTTATTTGTTTATTAATACAACAAAGATAAAATGCGATGGACGTGTATCTGAGTGTCCTATATCCGAGTGCTTACTTTATTACACTTTGGGACCCATTCTGGTCAAAGAACAATATTTATAGAGGAATGCAATTACTTTAATGATACAAAACTAGAAACTATTAAGAACAGTTTCCTTCCTTTAACTACATTGTTTCTTGTTGGTTTTATACAACTGTTTTATTCCACTCAGAAAAATAGCATAACCTTTACCCATGCTTCAATATAGGGCCTTACTTTATGTGTCAGTAATATAAAACATGTTACATTTTACAAGGGCACACAAAAGCACAGCAGAAAACAAAGCACCAATGTTCATTTTCTTCTAAATTGGGTGGACTTGGCGCAACAAATGTAGAAAATGCCAGAATTAAATTTATACAAACCTTGAACTTTTCCATTTTATTTTTTATTTTTTTGCCACAGGTAGAACTGCCTCAGCCATAATGCAAAGCAAAGAATCTGGTCTTTATATTTTTAAATGGCGCCTAATACAAGCAAAGGAAGTGTTTCTATGCTTTTGATATGTATTAATATAATAAAGGAAGTTTTGTTGAAAATTTGAAGTGTTAACATAGTTACTTTGGCTGACTTCGAATGGGTTGTCATATCCTCTTTTTGAATGGTTAAGGATAGTTCTGAAAAACATATACTTACCAGTAGCAAAGAACTAATTTCAAAAAAAAAAAAAAATGGCAGTACTACTTTAGAAACAAAATAATGCATCAGACTTTACTAAGCTATGTCTTTAATCATTCAAGCATGTCCTGTACTGCGTGTTCAAAAGAACAAAAGAATCTAGAGTCTGATCTATTCCAAGGTTTTCTTCTTGTTTGCTGTCTACACCATTTGCAGTATACTACATTTGGCTTTCTGTTGACATGCTTTCTTATTTCCTTTCAAAATCCCATCTCTCATTTAGTCTGTCTGTACTGACTGATGTCACAGCTATTTTATCTGATGAAGTGACTCCTCATGGTTTCAGCTATTCAGTTCATGATTTAGCCATCTGAATATACTGTTAGTTACTAGATAATTGAATGTATAATTGTATACAGCTGTTGAAAGAGTTATTGCTGAATATTTTTGTTTTTGCATTCAACACTATAACACAACTTTTTTTGGCATTTTTGAGCTTGGCGTTCATTCAGAATTAATAGCCGACTCATACAGCCCCAAATTATAATATAAGGAATGTCTGGGAAAATTCCTCATATTCAGCTGATTAATTTAAGTATAAATGCTGTGCTGATTTTGGATGCAGTACATCAACTTCCTTATAAGTGTAATGAAAAACTAATAATTAGAAATCTAATACAATGTATCAAAAATAAAGTATGTTTAAACCTAAATTAAACAACTGAATTCAGAGAATTTCTTTTAGCACAGCTATACAGCCTAATTTGTAATAGTGCCAATCGCCCGGTCATTCTGTTGTTGGATTTGAATAAAGACGGTGTGAACAGGATGACTTGGGGGCGACTTCAGACCAGGAAGAGACATACAGTACTGCGAGGAAAAGCGTGGTTGCGTGCATTTATTCTAAATTATAAACAGAATATGTATACATAAAACAAAACACTGCAGTCAAAACAAATGGCATGATGGCCAAAACAGACAGACACTAAACACGGACAAACAAACTCTCAACAAACAAGTATCGTGTTGGTCCAAATCCAGCATGAGTAGCAATTGTTTATATATTTGTACCTTACCTTTATGTTCCTGTGAAACAAAACCTAACCCCAAGCAAGAGATCCCTGTCTCTTTTACGCAGCTGTGCCTGGGCTCGATTACTGTTAACACTATGTAACACAATTTTTTTTCCTGGGTAGTAAGTGTTATTTCCTAATTGCTTATGCCTCAAAAGTATAGAAAATGGCTATTATTCCCCACAAACTTTGCTTTTGTGACCAGGACAGTGATATTTCGAAATATCACTATTTCCAATGGGAAAACGGGCAAATGTGTGTCTTTTCGTTCACATAAAGTCAGAAAAAAACAACATATGAATCCAAATTAACATGTATTTATGCTAAAGTAATACAAAAATGACTACAAAAGATTTAGAAGTGAGTAGTTTTTCGAGATTTATGATTATACTGTAAATACATTTTTCGCACTGCGGATCCACAGCGAAGCCACCAGACCTATAGTGCTGGAAGACAACACAGATATGAATGGCTCCACTGCAGACCCCCAGGTGCTCTATCAGCCACATGGGGTCGCTGGTGTGTGGTGAACCGTGGATTGCCATGCCGACCTAAGACCTCCCCACCCGGGCAGTGCTTGGACAATTGTACGCCGTCCCCCAAGAACCCCTGGTCACGGTCGGCAATGACAAAGCTTGGTTTTGAACCTGCGATCTCCAGGCTATAGGGTGCATCCTGCACTCCACAACATTCTCTTTTTAAACCACCTCACCATTATTGTTAGGTATTAATTAAATGGAATAAAATATGTTAATTACTCAACACGAAACAAAGCATTCCCTTGTTTACACAATTACTGAATATCTTTCCTTTGAATCTCTGCTCGGAATTGTGGTATTGAAGTCAAGATGTAACCTCTGATTGACCTTACCAAAGAAGTACATCTTCCACTGTACACAAAGGTAGATAATTTGGTAGGTGTAAGGAAAGGCTTGTATACTTGATAATTGTATTTGCTAGTTTTGCGACATATTTTCATTGTCAGTAGAAATTTCAGTGCCCCTGGTTAAGGGAAAATTATTTTCAAATGGCTTTTAAATCACCCAAAGAACGGAAGTTAAATCAGATTATTTAATTGAAATTAATTGCTCTTAAACTAACTTTTATTAACTGCCCCCCCCCCACTGGTCCCTTCGCCTTCATAATGGAGTAACTTTCTTTTACCCCCAACTCTGTATTGAAAGCCACACCCCAATTTCTTAACCCTAGAGTTCCCTTGGTTTGGTTGTATCAACAAGAGTAATCACCCACCAACATCTAAAGGAGGAAATTAATTTTTCTAAATCACATGCATCTACTACAGGTCCCCTGGCCATGCTGTTCACTTTATTGTTGCTTCTTTTGATCCTGCAATGTTTTGATTCTGCTCTCTTTTGCCCTTTTTTGCTAAACATATCATTGAAATTTAGGGCTCTGTTCCTGACAGGTTTCAACTTACTTCAGAACAGACATAGATATGATCCCAAAGGAGGTCTCACAGAGGATTTTAGATCACATTTAACAGTTTTCAAAGAATTTGCAAAGCTTGACTTTTCCTTTTATTTTTCATCCACAACATTGATCTTTTTTCCACTGTGAGCTTGTGAAGTTGTAAAGTGTATCTTTCCTTGGTTATTTTTTAGGTTGTCTTTTTAGGTAATAAATTAATTTTACATTATTATTTCAATTTGTTTGACTACTACTAGCCAAAAGACGCATGCCTATTAAAAATGAAGTACTGAGCACTGTACCACACGATTATTAACCACTGTTAAAAACACAGGTGACAAAAAGCTAAAGAAAATAAATAACGTGTATTACCAGGCCATAAGTTGATCGGGTACTGCCCTCTTGTGTTACAGCAATTCAACTGTAACTGAATTTCCTCTTCAATGCAGACAACCTTACTGAGCAACTGGCATTTGAAAAAGGCAAAAATACACAGTTGTCAATTTTTCCTGTTACACAACAGCTTATAACATATCAATAGGCCCAGGATCGATACCAGGATCATAACTACTAGCAGATCACTACAAGCAATGGCAACACAATGTTGGAACACATATTGTAGTGTACCAGATACAATAGCATAACGGTAATACAGTACATTAGCAATTTGGGTTTATACAATTCCAAAATAGTTAAATGTTGGTGTTGTATTTCAGAAGGAAACATTTCCAATCTTAACTCAGAGTTAACCAAAATCATACATAAATAAAAAATGTAATAAATTGATATTTTTAATAGACACAACAGATGGCAGATTTGTCCATCTGTATGCCAAACTTACATTTTTGCATATATATGGAAAAACACTTGCTAAATTGTGATGAATCTTGATAGTGACATGACTTAGTAAAAGTTATTGGGGGTATTAGAGTTTGGGGATGTATGGAGGTGTCACATGACACATCTTTGGAACACAAGGCTATTCCAAGTACTTTAAATTCATCATTATACTTTACTATTATACAGACAACTCATTTGCTTACCTGATGACATCTAGGTCTTAAATACCACTTCTCTAATGTTCACTAAACTGTTTATTGGCATTTCTTATTCTGTACTATTCTGGACATATAGTAAATATATGTCATGGAAACCAACTTCTTATTGCAAGCCCTAATTTAGAATTGTCAGCTGTGTCAGGGGGATACATTGTACTGTTTGTCAGCTTAAACTTATTTCATTTGACTATACCTTCTGTATGTTGGAAACACGTGTGACTGATAGAAAAGAGACTGGTGCAAGCTGAGAGTCAATTCCAATAGAGAAGCCCATGAAAAATGTAAGGGAGAGAAGAGAATCAGGGAGGTGGGCATGGTGAGAATTTGTGTCATCTTCAAATTATTTTTTCTGGACATTATTAACATCACATAAAACCAAGGCAAGACATAACTGGCTAGTTTAAGTCACCTGTAAAATTGCAAAACGGAATGATATAAGAAACATGTACATTTTCCTTGTAAATGTAATTAAGAAATAGTTACCTGAAATGCATTCTGGTATTCATGCTGGTTCCAGCGGCTTTTCTGCCTTCCCCTTGGCGTGCTTCTTAGTTGTCTTAGTCAGGCCCCCAGTCTAGTGGTACTTTACTGAAATGGCAAGCTATCCATGATAGTAAGCCACAAATTTCCTGTTTATAGCTTGCAAAGTTTGCAATACACCTGCAGAAAATTCCTTATCAATTATGAAATTAGATAATTATCAAATGCAAACCTAACATAAGCCTTTTTTAAACCTGTTATAACCCACTTGTACAGGGCATAAAGTAGGTCAGCTACTGTTTGTGTTTCTGTCTGATTGTCATGTCTGATAGTTGTAGAACATCAAACAGAACAACACTGTCCTTAGCTTTTAGAACACATGCCTGGTTTTCGAGGCTGAGTAACAAAGTATCTCTTCCAAAAACATGTATGAAAAGTTTAAAAATAATTGGAACAATTGGAACATATATATATATATATATATATATATATATATATATATATATATATATATATATATATATATATATATATATATATATAATTTACTATATATATAAAACCGATCGGTATCAAAATTGTGGCTAGCCAACAGGTATTAAATACCTTAGCACCTGTGCATACCAATTAGACAGAAGTAGTGTAGGAATGTTGAGAACAATTAATAGAATTTGACATTTTACAGTAAAGGGATTTTAAAATGCCCTTTTTTTTTAACCACCATGTATGAACAATTGAAAAAAAGCATAGTACCACCTCTCAGTAGGAATTTCTGAAACCTCTCTATTAAGGGCAGTCAAGAGACCAACAAAATGTAACCGTAATAGTGGGGTTGCCTTACTACTGAAGGTGCACGAAGAATTTGTTGTAACATTTTGATGTTAATAGTGAGGTTGTATAACAAAGGTATTTGATATTATGTTTGTTACTGCAAATGGTGGTAATACTTAATACAGAGGTGGGCTTTTTATTGATGATGACTTTACATTGCAGCCAATTGAGAGGGTCTTTGTACTGAGGTCGTCTTAAAGTGAAGTATTTCCATTGTGCATGAAAAAGTCAAGTTGTGTTCGGTGATCTCCCTGGACACTATGCTTGCCTCACAGTAAACTATTTTAAGTCACTGTACATGTGGCAGGACTGAAGCTCTGCACCTGTAAATAATGTGTTTTGTTTGATTCTAAATAAAATGTGTTTAATATTACAAATCATATCATCCTGCACTAGGACTGCCATTGTTGGTACCCTAGTGGTGGCCACCTGCTACTGCAACAGCTTGTCAAACTTGTTAATAAAACCTGCACGCCTGAGCACTGTTTGAACGCCAGCCTCTGTGTCTCTTCTGTCAATACAGTAACAGAAGAAGCCTGTTACCATACCATGAAACACTAAAATGTCAACTTACAGGTCACTCAGTATGTAGTCAACTGTAAGTCTTATTATATTTCAAGTAAAAAAAAAAAAATCTGTTTTCAGATGTGATTGTGTACTAATATATGCTGCATTCAGTTTCACAAAAGATTTGCTAAAAAAGGTTCATCCCTATCCATAAAAGGAAACTGCATATGCAAACTGAGGGTAGATAAACAAGAATGAATTAAACATGCAATATAGTGGCAATACTTTTCCTAAATATGGTAATTTGTTGAGAAATTTTTGGTGTCCAAATACTTGTATCTTCCTATAAAATGGCTTTGCCTATTGTATGTTACTAGTAGCAGTAAGGTCTATGAAACTGTAGCATCAGAGTGGATTATAACATCATTCTGTGTTTGAAATTAACAGATTTGTAATATACAGAGGGTCCTAAGCCATTATCTATGTCTGCTTGGTTTCTTGTCACAAACTCCCCCACTGACAAAGAATGCTTTTAAAAAAAGTCATAAACTAAATACTGGACACGTGGTTTATCTTCACCAGCGCTGAATAAATCCTGTAGCGCCGGCGGTGTCTTTCAAAAGGTAAAACCAGACGGTTTAGAATGCCTTGACACTATTGAGAGAGAACAGGACACCTCATAAATCCAGCCGACGGGGCGAAACAGCAGACCAATTGAGAACAGTGGGAAGTCTCAGAACGAGAACAACCAATAGGAAACACCTCACTTGGACTCAGGCACAGCCCAAAATACACAAACTATCCAATCAGAGTGGTGAAGACAGAGTTACAAAAGCACAGGCGCAACTTTCAAACAGGGCTCCCGACACGAAATCCAAGGCTCTTGACACACAAACAAGTCTCTGAACTTTGACAATCTGAAGACCCAGCCTGCGACCGGCTTGAACAGAGATACCATTTTCACAAACTCTGATACAAAATAACTACTCTAGTGTGTGCCTTGGTGTGGGAGTCCGCAGTGTAAGAAGTCAAAATCCTAAAAGTACTTGTAATCAAATCTCTAACTTATCACCGATTGATCACCGGAGAAAGAGTTGGATGAACATTTGAAGTCGACAGAGACTGAAATATATTCAGTCTTGTAGCTAGCACTGCCAGAGTTTGCAATGGAATATCCCAGACATAACCAGACAAAGAGTGCACATATTGGTGGAAGAATTGCTGTTTCAGTGGAATACCTAATAATTAATGACTCTTGTTTTTGCAAAGACATTTCTTTAGTCCCCTGGTAAGGAAGCAAAATGAGAGGAAAACAGAAACCAGAATCTGAACTTTCCATTCGCCTACAGGAGCGCCTTTGAATATCTGTTTCAGATCAGCTAAAGAAGCAAAAATTGATTAAGCATTCAACAAGCAGTGTTTTATCCTGCTATGAAATCGAGAATAAGCCAACCTTAAAGTAAAATGTAATGTTTTGTTTGAGGTAGAATTTAAGGAAAGTATTATTGCTTTCAATTCATGCTTTGAGTTAATGAACACTATAGTAATTGTTTGTTGTATGTGATTTATACAAATTGATGTGGGTTTGACAAGGCAATTATCATTCTGCGTCTAAGCTAGAATTCAAATTTAGCAGTCTTTATAGATAATTCTCGATAGGTTGTCTGGAAGCAAAGAGCGTCTTTATCTCGCAAGAATGAAAATTGCCTTCTAAACCAAAACATATATATGAAACTGATTTAACGATGCTGATTATCAAATATTAATGAAAGTAAATATTTGTGTTACTAACGATACCCCTGTTAACACTAACCATCTTAAATAACTGTCAGGAATGCGACTGTAACCTTTAAGGAAATCTCCCATAGATTGCTTTTGATTGTTAATCAACTATAGGGAGTGGGGGTGTCGTTGTTTAAACGTTCTTTTTTGTACTGTTTAGTTCAGTTAATTCTTCCTTTCTGTATCACTTTAGTTTAGTTGTTGCACATTTAATTTCCTTTTATCTACTTTTATTTCTAATTGAACTGTTCATTTGTATTCACTAGAAGCGGTGTCCAATCTGATTATTAAACTAGTCCAAATACAAATATACCTTGCACACTACAAAACTGTATTATAAATATGGATACTCCTATGTAATTATAGTTCTGGAACATTAGAAAAAAAATACAATGTTACATCAAAAAGTCCTAAATCCTCAATGTTTCTTCACAGTAGTTATAACTTTCTAACACTGTCTAAGACAATGATTCATTGGCAAACAAGAATATAAAAACACAGCAAATACAACCTATTCATTTTGCCAAAAACATGTTCCATATGTTTTTAAAACTACCTAATGAGGCTGATTACTCTAGGTTAAATTGTGTTTCAAAATGTATCATGAACCACAAAAAAAAAAAAAAAAAAAAAAGTGCAGATATTAGTTTGTAACATGTGACTGGGTGTTCCAATGCTGATAAAGTTAAAATATGCAGCATGATTTTATCTATACACAGTAGCTGAGCAGAGGAAATGACAGAAGGAAAAAATCTACAAAACCCCTTTTCCCCTTATGTACTATAGAAAAAACATGTGTCATTAAAGTCTTTCCAACTTCAGAGCAAGATATTTGGTCACTCTTATTGTGATAGCTAAATGTGCAGAATGTACCAACAGTGCCTATTGTTTTTAATAATGCATCTATTAAAGAAGGTGGAGGGAGAGGTGGCTGAAGAAGGTGAGCCAGCATAATTTCTTGAATACCTTTTATATTACGATATATTGTATTTTTCATGACATGTTCTAACCACCAAGGTCATTATGCCAAAAGCAGTTGTAATATTTAAAATTGGTAAATGTACTTCTGATTCTGTATCCTCAGTAGGTTGTTATGGTTATTTGTAAGGTAAAAACAAATTAATTTATCACTAATTTTAGGAGAACAGAAGTTTTGCTGGTTTTATCGAAAGTAGCTATCATAACAAATAGACCAAATGCATCTTTAAGTGCTTATTACCATAAATGTCCAACCATTTTAGAAATCAGATATGATACTGGTACAAAACAAGGAGAAAAGGCATATTTTAATAGATTTACTGTATAAATGTATACAAGACACACCAGGGTTTATAGATTTGCCAGATGTACTTGCATCCCAAATAATTTGTCCAGAATTGTCCTAGATCTAGATTATTCCTAGATCAAATAATAATAATAATAATAATAATAATAATAATAATAATAATAATAATAATAATAATAATAATAATAATAGTTTGCAATGAGACTATTTAGTTTGTCTCATTGTCAAACCCTTAAAAGATTATCTTAGCTATATGTTAGGAGAGACCTTGACCTGAAACATAGAAAATTAAGTAACATTTCATATGGCCAACAGTTTTGCATCAGCTTATAGAATTAACAATTTTTGCTTCATACAGTCTAATGAAACATGCTAAATAATGTTACGTTAACATATTTAATTACAACCGCTTTGTAGGTTTCTACAAACTTTACAAAAAACTGTCAAATTGAAAATGTGACATGAAATACTGTACTACTATTATGGCATTTTTTTGTTATTGTGTCTTAAATCATAGCTGTATACAGTATCTCATAGGAAGATTATAACAAAAAATAAATAAAAATAACATACTTTATCTTTACCACGCCTCATTATACCCATACGCATTTAAAGTATGTAAGTAACAGATTGCAATAGTATTCAGTTTATAAATTACAGATTTTAAAGATGCTAGTCAATTCTTGTTCATAAGTTACACAAAAAACAAACATTAAATATCTGGCAACATCATTACTGGTATATTTATGCATATTTATATCATAATTACTTGCAATTAGGAGAAAAATGCTTGATTAAGCTATTTATTTTATTCTCCTATAATATTCATTTAAAAACCCTATCAAGCACCATAAAACATATTGGAAAGTGTGTGCGTGTCAGGGATTTTGTAATTGGATTTTTTTTGTGGTTCTGTCGCAGCTGAGTAATGTTTTGAGTTGTCCACCATATGATGCAATCATCAGTACAATACATTGTTTTACAGGCCAAATCGGACCAAAACTCCTCTTCCTGACATACCACTTCTTATCACGCACCTAATAAAAAATGAATTAGGAGCATGACAATAAAGTGCGTTATGGGAAGAGAACATACAATTTTAGCTTATTAAAAGTCACTGTAATCAAAGAGTCAAATGGTCGAACTAAGTCAAGTTTCTTATTCGGCTTTCATAAATGTTTTACCATGAAATATACTAGAACAAGAACATTGTAGTTTTAAGATAGGAGCATTTAAAGTTCTTGTACTCGACCAGCAAAATTGTATTTTAATTCAGGCTAACTGCAGTGACTAATAGTCTCACAGCGTATTATATGTTACATTTGTTGCAAATCTGACAAAGCGTAACCACATAATGTTCTGCACAACTGACAACCAATAATCAAATAATGAGTACAAAATGTCATTAAAAATACCCATTGATTGTATCTTTGGACTCTGAGTTTCCTTTGGAAAGAAATGACACCTCCTACAGTACCTGGTCACTTTCCTCTGTAGTGTGATTAATGTGTCAATGCAGCTGGTTCTGAAGCTTTTATGTTTTTTTTTTTCCTTTGAAGAGAGGAAGTGTGTAGGCTGTGGTGAACAAAATCGGATATTCCTTACTGTTAGGGTTTTTTCATTCACTCTGTGAAACATTAATTAGATTTCCCTGCTCATTACTTCAAGTCATATGAATATAATAAACATGTATTCTGCCATTTCAAATTCTTTGTTACCCATTCAATAGATATTGTGTTCATTTCAGTTCTTTGAAATTGCATTTAATATCATTGGCTAAATAAAACTTGCTATTTTACCCGAAAATAACTTCGTTGTGCACAAAAACATGAATGCCACAGTATGAATGTAGAGCCTAGAGTGATTTACTATGCCTATAGCATACAAGAAACAGCAGTGACCAGACACTACTGTATGTTAAATTAGCCAAATATATGACACAATCCTGCATGACTGAGATAAAGCATAGAAGCTTTCCATAGCAGAATTGAGCAGAAGCAATGTCTTTTAATGCCGAATCAAGTTTCTATGTAACATGCTGCAGCTTTCCCTGAAGTGATAAAGATACCTTGTATTATTTCAGTAATTAATCCTCCGCAGAATCTGACGATTAATGGTTCGAATGATTACATCATTGTGAATTGGAGAAAAGAAAATTGGATCAATCCAGTTTGTTTTAAAAGCCATCTGCAGCACAAAAGCAAGGAAGACGATGACTGGCAGGTATGATAGCTTTGACTAATCTTCATTATATAGTAGTAATGGTAGTAACAGTGTGGTATATGAAAAAGGCAGATAGCTTGACACTCACATGGCTTGTATCTTGCAAATAAGAATTTTGCATCTGTATTTAAATAATTAATTAAATGATCTTTGCCAACTGAAATGAACTGCAGGATGAGATTGTTCCATGGCGTTTTCTTTTAATGGCATTTGGAAACCAACCACTTTAGAGAAACCACAGCGCACACTGAGAAGTGTTTTTGTGGTTTTCCACCTACAAATAATTGAATTATTTGTGAAATTTTGCCCTCGCTTAACTGGTTTTACTATACTACCATTAGTGTTGGGAGTGTTAATAAAGTCTATAAATGAACCACCCTGAAGAGGTTTGTAATTTGTCAATACCAATCACAGTCCCCTTCAATACAGTACCGTCTTCAATGCTCAGTAAAAGGTGACTGTATCAATAAATGCCTATACAAAGTTCATCATCTTCATAGTATGTACTCAAAATGAAAACCAGTTAAATATTTTACGCACTCTCAGACACTGAAATAGCGTTAGTAAAAACAGACAGCTGGAAAGGATATATTTGTTGGTTAAACAATTAAAAACTACAACCACAAGAATAAAATGGGAAGGTGCAGAACACAGAATCCATACTGCTCAGAGTAAGCTTAGTGAACAAAATATATCAGTTGTCAGTAGACGATTCATAAGGACTACTGCGTCAGTCCCCTTGTTTAATGTGTATATTTATTTTCAAAACAGAATATAACTGGAAACAACATGTACTCTGTCACAATACCAAAATCAGACAGAGAAATGTGCAATTTCTTTCGTGTAAGAATGAAATGGAATAAAGTTTGTGATAGTGGCAGCGATTGGAGTAAGTGGAGTCCCTTGGTCATTTGGAGAAATGGTTCTGTGTTAGGTAAGATTTATTTCATTATTCAGAATAGATTGAAGTTTCCCCACCATGCACATCTATTTATTTTATAGGTCTCAAATATGCATTTTTGAAAGAAACACATGTTATAACAAATGTATTTTCATTTCAAAACATAATTATCTGGTATTACACTAGGTTAAAGAAAACTCTTTGGAAGCCATGCTTTTTTACTGTCTTTCTGAGTAATTTCACCTGGAGAGTGAAATTATCCCCACCTCTTAACTAGCTTCATTCCTCTCAATAATCAGTTACAGTTCTCCCCCTTTATAACACTAGTTGGGAGCCATAGAGACTTTGCTGTTTGTGTTCCACCTTATAACGAGAATACTGGCGTTAGTGTAATGGCATTATGGGGCAAATGGGAGCCATGACCGTACCATCTTATAACCTGTGCAGCACCATAACGGGCTGACTTATAAAGGGGGAGCACTGTAGCTGCTTCCTCTATTGACTGATATGTTTTCAGCCAGTAACATGCTTTTACCCAGAAGACACTGATATGAAATGACCAAGGGAGTATAAGCGCAAATATAAATAAAAATATATAAAAAGAATAAGGCATAGAAACTGTCATACCAGCTGTCAGGTTTTAAAATTAAAGTACATGTGAGCTGTAGCATCTGCTTCTTTTAAAACTCCACATTGGAGATGTGTGTTAATAATGGAAGTGCAGACTGACTAAGATTTATGGAATTCATTTGTAAGCTGCAATTAGTTTAATGCAGGTGCTTTAACGAGTGGTATTATTTATCTTTACAGTATATTAACATACTTGCATTTTACTGATGCTACATGGCTGAGATGTAGCCAAACAAAAGTCAATCCCTTGTAATATTACTTCATAGAGTCTACTCTGGAATGGTGTCCGTTACCAAACTTGACTTTATCAGGAGTTTACCCATAACCTGGAAAAATAAGCATTAAATTAAATAATTTACAGATATTGCAAAATAGCTTCCTATTCATTTAGACATATCTCTAAATCATCTGAAGATATCTTGAAATGAACAGGAAGCAAAATGCTCTGTTTTGAATGGAAGTATGAATGATTTAGAGATGTACTTAAACGAACGAGAAGTAATTTAGAGATATCTTCAAATGATTTAGCTATATTTTAAGATATTTCTAAATGACAGTTTGACATACCATGCTAGCAAATCCACATGGTTTCCATATTATTTGATGCTATCTGTAAATCAATTTGAGATATATTTGTCATTTTTAAATATGTCTAACTGATTTACATATATCTTTAAATTAATTTTAGATATCTTAAAAACTGCACAATTAAAGATATATGTAATTCAATCTGAGATATCATACAATTGTACTGCGCCCTATGCAACACTAAGATGTTTAGATTACTGGTTATGAGACACTGTTTAGCTTATTATTTGTTTTATTCTATTTTTGCTTTTTTAATTGATGCAAGCAGCACTGTTTAATACGTTTACATTTGAATTAGTACAACACATTTGTAAAAGCCAATACAGCTGGAACTACTGTTTATGGTACTGGAACACACACAAAAGGTAAACAAGCAAAGGCGGGGAGGGAATAACACACAGCATGCAAACAGACAGGGAAGTACATAAACACTCATACATGGATCGCTACGTATCTGTATTTTATGTATTTTTACAGTATATAAGTTTACCTGAACCAATTACTTATACATTTTGAAAAACGGAATAGCTTCTAGCAGTTTAACTAAAAACAAAAAACACCGTAAAATTATTAACGGAATACAATGTTGCAAACAAGTGTTATTAAACCTGTGTATCTTTCATTATTTATCAACATGAGCATGTAGGGGGTAAAACTATTTTGCAGAAAAGATATTTTAACACAAAAACTGTGTTTTCCTAAACCTGAAGTCCCCAAAAGGGGGGAGTGACTTTTACGCCGGTGCGACCTATAAAACGATTTTTATGGTAGTTTGAAGCACAGTTGCCCCCGTCCGTACCGTTATCAAAATTGCCCAAAGCTAACAAGCAAATACATCGAGACCACACCCTGAAATTTATGCCGACCACTGGCACAAACACATACGAAAAAGGAGGTGGCACCACTCTTTTTCATTGGTCAGCGCTAATGGAATTGCACCAGTGCCCAGCTCAAACTCCCTTCAAAATCACAACATGAAGGGGACAGAGCAATTCAGCGCAAATGTAAAGCACTTTGCCCTTGCGTTTGTGCTTTATCGTGACTCCTCAAAACTGGATGCTTAAAGTTGTATTTGTTATAAACAGTAATTGTGTATAATTAGTGATAATTTGCTTTTAAGTGCAGTGGACTTCGAGGTAATCATTCCAAATTTCAGTAATCGCAGTTTGCTTAACTACAGTGGTGATGTCAAGGGTTTTCTAACAAGAAATCAACGCTCTGCCTGTCTTTCTTTCTAATTAACTATTGTGATCTTTTTCACCAGACTCCTGCCATGATAACCCAACAAAAAATGAAAGAATATTATCCAGCATTAACTCCAATGCACCATTTCTAATTATTGCGTTAATGGCTGCTATTGCTATGCTGTTGTATTGTACATACAAAACCAAACGGTAGGTTACACTTCACAGATGCTTCTATTTATATATATATATATATATATATATATATATATATTATAATATATTATATATATACATATGCCACGGAAGTATTCAGACCCTGGGGACCAATTCTCTCATAGTATCTCAGTGTCTTGAAATTTCAAGTGTACAATTTGTACATTCAGTAATATGAGGAGAATTGGTCCCAGGTCGGAAAACGTTTGCAAGGCCATGTATGTATATACTATATATAGATATATATATATATAAATATATATATATATATATATATATATATATATATTTTTTTTTTTTTCTTTGATAAAGCAGACCACACATCCTGGTCGTATTTTGGTTTAAAGCTGTTATAAAGAGTAAATGTGTTTATTAGCGGTGTGGAAAAGAGTTTTCCTTAGGAAGTATTTATTGGCAGGTATACAATAAATCCATTTATTAATGTGTTGATTTTAAAACAAAAAAAAGCTGTCCTCCCACACCTATACAACTGAGTACCAGCCAATAGCAATTCATTTTCACACCGAGTCTTTTAAAAGCCAATTGGAGGAATATTTCTCACATGCAGGGCACTGACATTCAGTGGGGTTCCCTAGAGACAAAAGGTTGTCAACGTGACTAGTGACAAATCAAGCTACTTTGCTGAAACTTTTCAGTGGCTCTTGCTACTCTTGTAACCTCTATGACACTGTTAGAAAATTGATTGACACAACGGCAGCCTATTCTTTTTTTTCACAGAGGACATCTTTCAGGAGTGAGAGCACCACTGTATGATATCATTAGTGTGTGAGCACTTTTAACAAATCTGCCAAGTCAGTTTTAAAAGAAACCTTGTAATTACTTCACAACGTGAAGCGTCCTTAACATGTTATTGTAATCAATTGTTGTTCCATGTTAATAATCATCAAAACCTTTATAGATTTACTCATGTAATGTATTTTAGAAAGCTGGAAACAAAGCATTGGTAATATTTAACAAAACATTAGAGGACTATCTCTCAGAATAGTTTCAGAATAAATACAGTAAACACACTATGTGTGCATGCCAAGTCTCAAGCTGGTACTACATTTCCTCACACAGTATGTTCCTATGCTTAAAAGATGAATGTATTATTTGATATGTATTTATTTTACTGCACACGCATACACACACTTAGACAGTAGTCAATACACTATTAATTTGGATTGTGATTTCTTTTCCTTTACAGATTAAGACATGTACTAATCCCTGAAATACCAGACCCAAAGCATGTATTTGATGATCTGTTCAGTTATTATGATGGAAATGTCCAGGTAAAACAATATCCTGTATATTTATATCGATCCTGTACATTAAAAAACAAAAACAAAAAATTAAAAAAATGCTAAAGTGTCTGTGTTTGAAACCCCCAGGTGTGGCTGGGTGCGTCTGAGGCATCCAGCGATGAATTTAAACCGTTGGAGTGTAAACATATTTGCATTGTTGAGGCGGAACCAGAACAGGAACAGGAAGTGGAGGAAACAATGATAAATTATGAAAGTGTGAACCAGATCAGTTGTGAGATATCTCATGCAAACACAGCTGAGACATCTGTGGTCTCTGATAATCCCAAAACTGAGGACAATGCTAACTTTCAATTGAACGAAAACATGTATGTGACCTGGTAATACCAGCAAAACAAGTTCGGCTTGTTTTAAGTTGTCTTAGAGAAAGCTGGTCGTCTCCTTGAGGAGCTACAGTATCAATGCCTGCTTACCAGGAGATTTTTTCCACAGATTTTTTTTTTAGCTGGAATTATATATTTAATGTAAAGACCATACAAATTTCAGAAAGATCTAAATTAATTTTATCAGAAACAATTTTACTTACATCAACCTTAATCTACCTGTCTTTATACTTCTGCTGATAACACCAATATATTGCTCATGTATAAAATTCTAAGCATGATGTCTATGTATATAATGCAATTTTTCAGTAGCTGCTATATGGTATAATATGTGACATTCATGTTCAAATGTCCCTTTCAATGTACAGTGATTACTCAATTCATTTGTATTGCACGAGTAAGAGACCTACCTTTAAAATGCACCTAATATTATATGCCCAAGCATTATCTTCCAGTGTTAATTAGTTTTCAAATTGTATTCTTCCATGTAGAGGGACTATGGGACTTTCATTGTCTATGCTTAGGTTCAATTACAATGAAATGACAATGGTAGCTTCACAAAATGTGGCAATGGCTCGTGTCTGTTAATGTAATAGACAAAAAAAAAATAAAAATGAATGCAAATGCTCACAACAACAAAAAAAATCCCTGGAACACCCACAACCTAAAATAGTAGCATTAAGCTGATAACAATGAAATAATTATAAAAATCACATACCCCCTGTGCTTACCATAGTCACACATGCTCTTTGTAAAATAAATGTGTCTACTGCACCCAGAATTGGAGATAAGGAGATTCCATGATTGTTTGTCGAGGTACTATTCATAATGTTTTTTTTTTTATTTATTTTTTTTTTAATACTGCACATAACTTATATTTGTTTTAGGGAAAATTTGCTAATGAACTGCATACTGCTTACATTGCAAGTAAGATTATTATGATAAACTAGTGAGATTATTTTTCTGACTATTAGTGAATTTATGGGTATTATAGCGATGAACATATTATTGTTAAAAGGTTCATGTGTACTAAATATATCACTTAAACTAATACGTACTGTACAAACCAATAACCAATATCTACAGCTCAGCACAATCACAGGGTGTTTTGCATTTACACTGCTGTTCTTGAAAACAGTCATACAACAACAAACATAGCCCTATTGCTCTTAAATTGGGCTAGATACACTCCATTTTTTATCTTAGGTTTGTGTAAGGTAAGTGAAACAGAGTTATTAAAACCTGCTAATCACAATAAAGCCTTGATTATCATGCATGACCTTGCTAGTTGATCTTAGTGTTATGGTAGAGCCCTCATCTATGGTATCTGATGCAGTCAATTACCAGAGTGTAATCCTCTGCAATTACAGTTCTATTCCTTAATCAACAATGTCATCAATTTCTTCAGATGTGTTCAACCACATTTTACATATAAATATATGCCAGAAATGCATGTACATTTCATACTTTATATTTCACTGAGAGTATTTCAACCATTTAATACACAATACAATGTAAGCAACTGCAATTCAGTGTTTCTCTGAACTTGATGCCAAATGTCATGAATTATATAGATTTATATTAAGTTGCCTGGGTTGTAAGGTCCTCTTTTATGTTTACAACCAATGTAGTTCCTTCATTTCACTGAATTGCAGTACCTGTGATCCAAGTATGTTTTTTTGTTTCCTTCCGAACACAGGGGTTCGTGAGTAGGGGAGGAGCTCGACCTGTCAGTGCTGTTTTAATAGAGATACTGTACAAAATGAAGGAGGATTGGGTTTGATTTGTTTTTTAAAAATCACAGATTAGAAGGAACAAATGCAACTGTTTTTTATTTCCTCTACAGTTATGCTGCACTTTGTACCAGACGTTAGTATACATCTAGAACAGGGCTCTCCAAACCTGGTCCTGGACAGCCCCTATCCAGCAGGTTTTATGGGTGTCTTTACATTATCAGTGGCTAAAGATCTGGCACACCTGTTAATCTTGACTAATGAAGCCAATAATTGGTTCAATTAAGTAACTGAAAGAGTGGTTGAAAGGAAAACCAGCAGCCACAGTAGCTCTCCAGGACCAGGGTTAAAGACCAGTGATCTAGAAAAATATCCACAGGCATATAGTTAGGGCCATATTCAAATGATTAGTTTATTCAAAGGCCTCAAAAATGCTAAATGGCGATTCAGCCCAGGATAGTTGTGGTGCAGCAGACCTTATGCACATGGCAGTCCGTATGGGAGTTAAGCTTATAAACTTTCTGTTTTGAATTGTGTGTGTTTGTATTCCCGGAGCCTTGCATGCTGCCCTTTAGGAAGGAAAACATGCACGTTTCTTTAGGTTAGATTACTAAAAGGGCATTGATTTGTGTAATATTGGGTTAGAGCGAACTTGAGTAATTCAGTGCTTACTATATTACTCCATGTCAAGATGTATCCTCACTGAATGAGAGTAATACTAGTAGCAAGGTTACTGGAGAGAGATTTGCTGTACTGTGGGTTCTTTTTGTTTTTCTCGCATTTTGGTGAAATGTTTGAATTGATTTGGATTCTTTGTTTGGATTATTATTATTATTATTTTGTACATTTGTCATGTGATATTCACTTGGTTGTAGTATAATGTCTAATTGTTTGGAGTGTAGTAATTACTTTTTTACCACTATTGCCTGTTTCAATTGTACAATTACCTGTATGAAATCCAATCATTACTTCATTGATGCTAATTGTAATTTATGTCTATTGAAATTCAAGCATTAATTATTTCATTAATGCTAATTGTAACTACTGAATTCAATTTCTAATTATGTCATTGCTGTTAAGTGTAGTTTGCCTGTATTGAAATCTGATCTTTGATTATCTCATTGCTGTTAAGTGTAGTTTGCCTGTATTGAAATCTGATCTTTGATTATCTCATTGCTGTTAAGTGTAGTTTGCCTGTATTGAAATCTGACCTTTGATTATTTCATTGATGTTAATTTTAATCTGCTTCTGTCACTTGCCTGCCGTTGTGATTTTTGTATTTTAATCATATAATGTGATCTTTTAAAATAATCTGTGTTTTAATTGTTTTAATTGCCCTATACAATGAACCTGTGTATCTTGTGTGATCTGGTAAATTTAAAACTAAATTCTGAAGGTGTAATACCTTCTGTGGCGTAGTCAACTATCTCTTTTATATCCAACCAGGTTTAATGCGCTACACAAGTAAAATCATTTTTAAGTTATTTTAGTTTGTTTCTATAAATTGTTTTCTACTCTTCCTGTTCCAGAGTTTATATTACCTGAGTGGCACAACACTGCCATTACAACTAAATTAACTTTCTCTGCAACAAGTACTAGCACTCCACTTGTGCCCCTGTGAAGGGGTACTCCCGGCTGCTGTGTGTATTTCGTGTTTGTGTTGTACTGTTATTATTTAAGTGTACTGTTTTGTGTTTAAACATTGTTTTACTAGTATTATTGTAAATGGATGGGGTTAAAATCCCCCATCCAGATAAACTTTGTGCGTAACGGGGCCATCTCCCAATTAATCAAGTAATTACCAACTGGGAGATGGCCACATATATAAAAGCGAAGCAACCGCTCCTGCTGGGTTGATGAGAGAGAAGAAAGTTTTGAGAAAGGTGACGGAGAGACAGTAAGAGTTATAAAACTAAAAATAATTGCTACTCGTACTGGCTTTACACCAGCACGATACTTGTTTTAATTATTGTCTGTTTTGTTTTTACCAATGTGCCTTTTTGTTTATGAAAACTGTTTTGCTTTGATTCAAGGTTTATTTAATAAATAAATACAAGCGCACTCACCCCCGTGCAGTTTAAAAGATTGTATTAACAATACAGGAATGAGTAGTTAAACTGATACTGCAGCTTTACCCCTTGAACACATTTATATGTTGTAAAAAGGTAAGGGGTGAAGGCCCCTGCTTGTCTCCACCATAATCCCGCCTATGCACGCCAATATATGGTGATGAATGTAAAAACAAGTCTGTAACCCGATGTATTTTTTTGTACAATAGATAAGAATGCTTCAAACCTAATTCATTCAGGTATACTAGTATTTCACTCCTCATTGGTAGAATTTATGTTTGTAATTTTTGTTCTTTTCGTGGTCAATTTATCAATACGTTTGTTGGTGTGGGTTTGCAGAGACACGTTTGAAATGAGCGAGACTGAAAAAAAATACAATTTATGGATAGCTTTAACAAGTAAAGGCAAGCAAACATTTCAAATTTTTCTTGCAAATGGATATGTTGTACATTGGTAATGTCTTTAAAAGCCCCAATGGCACTTTCCCTTCAAAAATGTGTTCTGTAAATATGGAACAATGAATTCTAGACTGGAAATTAAACACCATTACTTGGACTCTTATCTTACATTCTCCAGAACTAGATAACACTAATCTCAGTTATTCAATAAAAATTTATGCATGTTAAAGTGTACTTTCAACTAATCACATTTTAGTTGCATGAATTTAAATGACTAATTTCACAGACCTCGATCAACACTAATCTGACTAATCTGGAGCTACCAAATCTTAAATTCTGTGAAACCAGCGAAAAAATTGTTCAACTAATTGGAGCTGAAATTATTCTTAAATCTGAGGAGCAACTTTACTTTTTCTTGGTAACAAGTGTAACTTATTAGAATACTGTAAATATTATACAAATCCTGTATTTAGAAGATTTAAGCATCACTGAATGGAAACTGAATTGTAAAACAAATGTGGTTAGGGGAAATGCTTTTGTAAATAGTTTGAAAGGGGTGTAACATTAGTAATAATTTAAACACCCAAACCAGTATGTTAACCACATTTTCCATTGTGGTTACAGTTTAGACTTATATTTGTAAGCATCAATCCTCCCTCTCAGTGCCAGTGACCTTGTTTATACACGTGTGATGACATAAAATTATGCTTTGGTTCTATAATTTGGCGGTGCTGAAGTGGAAGTTATAAAGCACACACAGTGTTCCCTGAAGAACCTATCCAGCAATATTCTCACATGTTGTCTCATTCATCACCACACACGTTCATCCTGTCGCAGCATCTGTAACAGGTATTTTAATACATTTGTCTTCCTAATTGTAAAAAATAATTAAAATCTATTTTGATACTTGTGCTGAAAGGCCTCTGTTGCTGTTCTCCGCATGATGTGAGTTTTACTGGTTTACACATAAAAAATGTCCACTTTGCTTGCATCTGCGAAGACCCTGACAGGATTCTTTCCCCGTTTTTGTCTATCAGGAATCTCGTCTTTTCTGACCTGTATTGGCACACTGAAGTGGGGCCAGAAGCAATACACACCCTGGAAACAATATTAAATATACATTTAAGTCTGTGTGTGTGTGTGTGTGTGTGTGTGTGTGTGTGTGTGTGTGTGTGTGTGTGTGTGTGTGTGTGTGTGTGTGTGTGTGTGTGCATGGCATGAAGTTTTCAGACATGATAATAAATATAATTACCGCTTCAGTTTTTTCTATCCACGTCACTGGCACCACTTCAACAACTTTTACTTCTAAGAATTCAACCACAGGATATTGAGAATCAATCATCTGAAAGGATGTAACGCAGAATGCGCACAAAAATGAACACTATCTTGATACATATCACAAATGAACATGCAATTTTAGTTATGGTTGAGTTTTGTACTAACAAATGCAATGTTGTAACTTAATGAGAAACAGGAATGGATTATTTACAAGCAGGGAACACAAAACACAAGCTAAGTTAGAAGAAACAATTGAGGCAACCTTGGCCAGCACCAAGCAAATAGGCACAACTGTAAAAGAGGTGGGAGTCAAGGTTGCTTTGTTTGATTTTTTTCATGCGTTTGATCTGAATTTATTGTGCCTGAAAAACACAGCAGTCTATCCAGAGGTCTATGAGTCAACACTGCCAGCATTGTGTCAATGCACTTGGAGGTCATAACCAATACTAACTTTGAAATGTTTTCATTTTGACAGTGTGTCTCATTTTCATGATTCTTTGATCTGTATTTTTGTTCTGTATTTTATGTTCTATTGATTATTTTGTTCTGATTATATTATATATATATATATATATATAATATATATATATATATTCAATAGTATCGTATATGCTTTATGAATATAGAAAATATAATATATAAAATATAAATGCTGGCACTACAGAAATGTTTCAGTCCAGTAATCAGGAATTAAAGTGTGTGCCATCCAACGAAGTAGGGTACTTCAAGTTAATGAACATGAACTACGTGTTACATTTGTTCAGACGTGTTTCGACATGTTGTCTTCATCAGAGTGTATTGAAAGCAGAACTCATTAGATTTATTAAATGCACCCGGTACTCATTGTCATTTAACACCTTATCTGATTACTAGAAATATTAATCTAGCAATCAATGCATTCAATTCACATTCCAAATACTTAACAATCTGCTATATATTGTTGTGGCAGCGTATCTGGCCTGAGATATAGCAGTGAAAACTGCTATTTTATTGAAGTGTTTGGAACAGCAGGCAAATGTGTGCGCTCTTATTAAATGGTTTGGCTCGGATAGACAGCTCCAGGACACACAGCTACATGAAAACCACAAAATGACCCCGAGCTGCACGCAGGCAGCTCATAAATAGTGATCTCCCTGAGCCCTATTGGCTCACACACACAGGAGTACATTTACATCCACCCAGTCCAAGCGCTCAGACCCTTGGTCCCGCGCAAACAGCTGGTTGGCAGAACAGAGCACAAATCACAATGCATCCAACACAGACCCAATCTACATACAGCTGCACTGTGCATGTGACACCCCAGGCAGTGTGCCAGCAGCAATCTGTCAAATAAATTAAAGTGATTTTTTTTAAAAAATAAATATAATAACTGATGCAGCATAATGCAATTGACATATCCAAATTCAATCATAATTTCATATTATTTCATCAACACATACCACAAATACATACAATAGAAACTATCAATATAATATATATATATATATATATATATATATATATATATATATATATATATATATATATATATATGTGTTAAGGTTATGTGTGCAAAAGTATGTATGTTCAATGAACATGTCTTCATATGAACTACATTTTTTTTCACATAAAAAATGTGTTTACTATACACACACACAATGTACTATTCTTTTAAGTTTGCAATATAAACCCCGTGTGGGAATCGAACCTCAGACCTGCTTCTGATACAGCTTGCAGTGCAGATGCCCTAGCTTTCATACCAGTTTGTACTTAACATTTCACATTTGCGAGTAGTATAGCAGTAAAGTTATATTTTTTTAAACAAGTAACGAGATGAACAAGCGTGTAAATAATGACGATGTATTATCCCGATTGTATCGAAAATGTGGAGCTAATTTTGCAAACTGTCATATTAAGTTTGACCTGTCCATTTAGTATATTGTAACGTGATTATGTTTCAGAAGTAGTACATATTTCCCAGTCACGGGGTTGGTGATTCCCAGTCATTACATAAAATATGCCCTTACCGTTAACAGAATGCAAAAATTGGAATGACATGGAATGACGATTGCTTTCTATGGAATGACAGGCCTGGAATACCGATAACACACTAAAAACATACAACAAATATAAATGACAGTCTATATCTCCAAATCCCAGACAGGAATCCCAAAATGTTTGTGATCTGAAATACTCACAGCAACCCATTTACGTACAGATGTACTCTCAATACATCCATATGTTTTACCTGCGATTACTGTAAATGCATTTAAACCAGTGTATAACCCACAGTCATCTGAATTGTTTTGCTGCACAGCATCGGAACACAGGATCATATCGCATTCATCTTTATTAAAAGTTGCAACAGCTATCTGATAGCAGGCAGCAACAATACACAACAACACTTCACCATGTGCTTGGGATCTTGATTTGTTTTTCATAGAATCAAGAATGACTAGTTCCTGTGTAGAAAAGATTACCACACCAAAACACCAGTGAAATCCAGTCCCCCAGACATCAGTGTTGAATGGAGTTAACAAAATGTCTTTGGTGAGAGCTGCAGTGCTTTCCAGAAAAGGATAGAAAACGTCAGGTGTATCAGCTTTCCAACACTGATATATGTATGTTGGGCATGCTATAAAGTTGGTGTTTTTCTTTGTATTGCAAACAAGAGCAGAAATTGCATCTTCAATCACTGAAGAATTGATTCAATTTCCAGGCTGTAATGCTTACATGTCATTACTTTGTGTAATTCCCTGATGTTTAATTTTGATTTCAGGCATGTCCCATGGAAAGCGATTCACTTTGTTGCTCTGGCACTGGTTCCACATCATAATCATAGTCATCTTTCCTGGGCTTTTTTTTCCCAGACTGGTTTGATCTTCCACTTTTTCTTTTGCGCAGCACTGAGAGTGAATATATGTGCTTATCATCAGCTTCTCTGTAACCAATTGCCATCTGAGCAGCAAAAATGTGGTAGTATTTACCAGTACTTGGACAAGAGCAAGTTGAAGACTCAGGTAGAAGCTATACTGCATGAAAATGTGTTCCACCTATGCGTTTTACTACAAAAGTGCTACTTTGTGCACAGAGTGAAACATTTCCAGAATCTACACAGTATCTGGCCATAGACGTTTGTGACATGCGGTACTGTTGTCTTTTCTCCACACATGCCACTTGTGTTGCAGTACTACCTTTAATCTGGATCACCGTCCGACCACTCACCTATCTCCGGGTCTCTGTCAGAGACTCAAGTTTTTTTGATCGATAACTAATGTGTATTAAAACACAAAAATGAAAGGGCACAAGGGCCAAAACAAAGCAATTTAAACACAAATAAAGCAAAAATACACTCACAAAAATAAAGGTTTCCAGGCTGGGCAATGCCTTCACTGGATTCAAAACATTCAAAAATCACAAACACCAAAACACCAAAACACCAAAACACCAAAACACCAAAACACCAAAACACCAAACACCCAACAAAACACCAACCTGCTTCCTCAGCTCCCTCCTCCTAAATGAGAAGCAGAGGCCTCCTTTTATGTCAGGTGGCTGGGCGCTGATTGATCGTTAATTAAACTAATCATCTAATCAACCCCAGCCACCTGAACACAATAAACCCAGGCAGGTAGGGGAATTTAACCCCATCCCTGCCAATTTCTAAAGGGCAGAGCTGTGCTCTGCCACATACCTCCCCCCATGTACAACGTACACCGGCCGCAATCGGCCAACTCCCCCCTTCCCCCCCAAGAGTCCAATTATGTCCCTTGGGTGGGCTGTTTTGGTGGGTGGTGGTGGGCGGGGTTGATGTCGGAGCCCCCAAGCCTTCTTTGGTTGAGGGGGCCCCGAATCTCCAAGGTAGCACGACGACGACGGCGGCCCGGCTCCCTCTTGTGGTGGAGGCGGCGACGGCGGCAGCAGACCCTCGGGAGGCCTAAAAAACAAAAAGGAGACACCAGCAGCCCCAGCCGATGCGGAGCAGCAGGCGACCCCAGCCGATGCGGAGCAGCAGGCGACCCCAGCCGATGCGGATGCGTCATCCCTGACCGGTGCAAGGCAGGCATCCTTGGGCCATAGCTCCTCCCCTCTGGGCTCTGGGAGCGGCGGCTCCTCCCCCCTGGGCTCTGGGAGCGGCGGCTCCTCCTCCCTCTCTGGCTCTGGGAGCGACGGCTCCTCCTCCTCCCTCTCTGGCTCTGGGAGCGACGGCAGCTCCTCACCCCTCTCTGGCTCTGGGGAACGGCAGCGGCTCTGGGAGGCTCCTCACCCCTCTCTGGCTCTGGGGACGACGGCAGCTCCTCCCCCCTCTGGCTCTCGGGACGACGGCTCCTCCTCCTCCCTCTCTGGCTCTCGGGACGGTGGCAGCTCCACCTCCCTCTCTGGCTCTGGGAGCGACGGCAGCTCCTCACCCCTCTCTGGCTCTGGGAGCGACGGCAGCTCCTCACCCCTCTCTGGCTCTGGGGAAAGGCGCTCACCCCTCTCTGGCTCTGGGGACGACGGCAGCTCCTCACCCCTCTCTGGCTCTGGGAGCGACGGCAGCTCCTCACCCCTCTCTGGCTCTGGGAGCGACGGCAGCTCCTCACCCCTCTCTGGCTCTGGGAGCGACGGCAGCTCCTCACCCCTCTCTGGCTCTGGGAGCGACGGCAGCTCCTCACCCCTCTCTGGCTCTGGGAGTGACGGCTCACCCCTTTTTATTGGAGTGACCGGGGCATCTCCCATGTCTACCGCCAGGTAATTAACCACCATGAGGGCAACCTCTGGGAAGGATGCCGGGTGGTGTTGTTCCTTCCATTGTTCCCACCTCTCCCCATCTCGACACCACAGTGTGTTGATAACTATGGGGAGATCGTGGACGAGGTCTGGGACAGTGCTGGAGGTAGTGGGGTGGCCCCTAATGCCTGGGGTGAACACTGCACCTCCTCCTGGGCCTGGTTGTAGGGGCATCCTGCCCTGTTGTGGCCGTCCTCCTCACACCGGCCACACCAGTTTGCCGGTGGCACATCTGGGCAGGACCGCCAACGATGGTCCTCCTTCCCGCACCAGGAACACCAGGGGAAGAGGCTGGCCGGGTCCTCCAGCGGTGGCTGCAGCAGCTTACATTTCTTCAGCTGCTGCTTGTCCTGCCTTTGCCGCTGTCTGCTCTTCTTCCCCATGTTAAAAAAAAAAAAAGATCCCAAAAATTCCAAATAAATAAATAAATAAATAAAACAAAATACTGCTCTGAGCCTCTAGGTGGCGCTATCCCACTTCTGACACCAAATGTGGCAGGCTGGTGAGTGGATAGAGGTCCAGAGACAGTCTGGAGTTCAAAAAAATAACTATTTTATTATAAACACAAAAATGAAAGGGTACAAGGGCTAAAACAAAGCAATTTAAAAACAAATAAAGCAAAAATACACTCACAAAAATAAAGGTTTCCAGGCTGGGCAATGCCTTCACTGGATTCAAAACACCAAAACACCAAAACACCAAAACACCAAAACACCAAAACACCAAAACACCAAAACACCAAAACACCAAAACACCAACCTGCTTCCTCAGCTCCCTCCTCCTAAATGAGAAGCAGAGGCCTCCTTTTATGTCAGGTGGATGGGCGCTGATTGATCGTTAATTAAACTAATCATCTAATCAACCCCAGCCACCTGAACACAATGAACCCAGGCAGGTAGGGGAATTTAACCCCATCCCTGCCAATTTCTAAAGAGCAGAGCTGTGCTCTGCCACACTGGTCAATGATTGTTTCCAGAGGATAAAACACTGGAAGTGACATGTGAATAGGACTCTCGGCCAGGTGTTGAAAATTCTTTTTGAGTTTATAGTTTCCAAGCCCACGGTGTGCACGTCTGAACTCATGGATGTAATACATCTGCATGTAGAACATTGCCAGTACCATGCTGTCGACAGGCATCGTTTTCCAATCAGTTTGCTGCTTTATCACTTTATACATGCTTTCACTGATATTGTTTGTCGCAGTCATGTTGTTCTGGAAGGCCGCAAACCTGAACGTCGTTTATGAGAGTAGGGTGCCAAAATGAAACCAGAAGATCTGGGTAGAGTGTTGTTTTCCACACATAATCTTTCAGATGCACTGCAAGTTCAAGCAAGCTGAACATTTTGTCATTGGAAATTTCCAATTTTTTTTTGTTTCTTGGTAACTAACATTTTTCACTTGCTTCAAGTTACGTGGGCGATCCACAGCTATGTGCTTGTGTTGGACTGTGTACTGAGAACTTTTTGATATATTTTAAGAGGCTCCCCCTGTGATTTTGCTGCCTCCTTAACATGAGTCAGGGTAGACTTCATGGTAGGGATGAATGGTTTTTCAGAATGTTTTTGAAAACCATGTGGTGATGGTTTGTACAAAGCCTAATTTCCCAAGTAATGCATGACATACATTTATCTGTTTTGTGACTCTCGTAAACAGGAAATATGATGGCGAAAACCAACAATTGAATCTTTTCCTTTTCCTTTGCTGTTTTTTAAATAATAGTACCATTTCATTACCATTTGTCGTAGAGTTATGAAAACGCATACGTAGGTAGATGCCTATGGCCATAGTAACAGACTGATGGTCCTTTGGTGAAAAAGTTCACAGTTTGGTCAAAAGGCTAGATCTCGTGAAAATATTGGAACATTTTCAAAACTCTTGTGGACAAAAACAACTTAAGATGGAGATCTGATAATGTCAGTATATAGAGCACAAATGGTCTATAAAAAGAAAACGTTGAAACAAAATCAATTGGACAGTTGGTTTGCCCGCTGCGTTGGATTTGCGCAAAATATTCAAAGATCTTCTTGTCTGAAACCGCAATGTTGATTGGCACCAATTTTGTCACATTTGCTCAGGACAAGGTCTTTCTAAGTTTTGTAAAATCCCAGCTTTTTCGTTAAAAAATATGGATACAGCGAGCAAAATAACAATTTCATGAGTGCTAGATTTACATGTATTAACATATATGATAGTAGAGTATAATGTGAAGTACTGTCGATTTCAAAATGGTGTGTTTTAGTGACACGGTTTGGTGGCCATATTGATAACTGAAAAACGACTTTTATGACCAATAACAAGAATAGTGTTGCACGTATGCTCTTCAGTGTTGGTGCAATTGTACGGTTCATAATAGAACTAGGAACTCTAGTTCTATTTGTTCTATTAGGTTATCTGTACTGCGCTATACCGGATAAAGTTTATTTCTGAGTATTTCTGATTAAGTTGATAGACTGGAAATTCGTTTTTAAAGTAGAGTGTTCACCTACACATTCCTTATACAAAACAAAACTTATTTTTCCTTTAAAGCAAGGCAAGCACCTTTCATCAAAACCCCTTGTTTTCTCCATTCCTGTATGCAAAAACAGACCTGCATTTATTCACATCTGTAATCTGTGTCATTGATCAGTGTTTCATAAGGCTGACTGTCTTGTCTTGTTCATACAGCATACTGTCAAAATGCTTTTTGCTGCCAAATTTAATAATATGCAAGGGGAATTTCTGCTTCAGGCTCTTCGAATAACTGTTTAAAGATTTTATTAACAATTACAATCAATTGTATTATATATGAACTAACAGATGATTATATACAACAATATTTATTGGATTATAAGAACAATATCCACAGTATTAAGGGTTTTACCATATAATGGTTGCTTGAAACACTTTGATTAATAACATTGTAATAACAGATTTGGAATTAAGTATTGTCATAGTAATGTGAACTCTTCCATGCTAACACACATGGACAGTTTGGACCAAGCAATTTCATTAGTGTAGATCTTTTTTTACTCATTTTTATATAGTAATCTAGTGCATGGGGACTTGGCTGTTTGGAAGCTAATTTACATTTCACCCAGGGACATTTTTACTGTATTTTTGTGTGGTGGCCTTTACAACCAATAATTTGTCATAATTGTGACATAATTGGCATTTATCGTTATTCACTCTTTAGAATAATATATTTGTTTATATTTTACCTTTTGTAAGATAAAAAGCCCTGTCCTCTTACAGGAGAATATACCACTGCTTTTCTTTAAAAAAAAAAAAACAATAATATACTGTTTTATGTATAATAAAACAGTAGTTTATTTGTGTGCAAAAATAGCAGGCAGACATGATTACGAGACACACAAAATAGATGTTGATGGCATGTACGTCAGTGACATCTTGAAAAATATCTTACCTTTGTTAAGGAAAAACTACATTTGTTAAGCACTGTTCTCCTATAGGATGGACATGATACGGTATTGCTTTGCATTTAAACAAAACGCATTGAAAGCATGCAGTCGAAGAAAATGTGCTGTTTTTAGACAAAAACAGAAAAAGAGTAAAACTAGCAATACTACTACTGAAAGACCTAACCTTGAATACAGCTATTGAGACGTGCCGCACAGCGGAAATCAAAAGGAGAGCCATGGAGCAGGTCAGACAGCAGATCGACATTGTCAATGCTGCAGAAAAGCAACAGCGAAGCATGACTGGTCATCTGGGCAAACAACAGCAAAATGTCTACCACGGCAGTGTACACAAGAGCAGTGTCCTGCATATTGAAAAACATGCAGGTCGTGTGGTAGCCTAAATCATTTTGCTAGAGTATGCCTGTCAAGTAAGAGACGAAATTTAACAGGGAAGCTGCACAACTTAGAGGAAACAACTTTAGATGATGCAGACCTCAACAGCTCAGAGTCAATTTATTCCAAAGAATGGATTGCCACTATATGATCAAAAGGCCAAAAAATTGTTTGTGAATCTCAGACTGAATAACAATTTACAACCCTGCCAGCTTGAGTCTGGGGAAACATGTGACATAATGAGTCTAAAAGCCAAGACGAAGCTAGCACATAGAACCCGACTACAGCCAAGTGACACCAAACAGAAGCATATGTTCACGTATGAGTGTATCATACTTGGACATATGTGAAAGCTTGAATTTGAAATTGTTGAAGCCGTCAGAAACCGTTATTGTCTGGTTTGACATGTGAGTGCCTAGAACTGATGCAATTCACCATCCCTGCTGAGCTAAACAAGGTAGAACATCAGCCGAATGGACCTTTGTTGAAACAACAGCTGACCAGTGCATATGATAATGTGTTTAATGGGCCAGTAGAATCCATTCCAGGAGAGGTTCATTTTGAACTTGACCCAGGCACCCCCTGGGGCAGGAAGAGATGGCTAAAACTACCGTTTAGAGTCTCCATAGTCAAGAGGGGTATCAGCATAAGCAGCATGAGCTATTAACTGGGCTCAGTGGCAGTGGTAACACAGATGAGGAGCAGAGCGAGATCATGACAACAAGCTGCTAGCACTAATGGATCGATGCAGTCAAGTGAAGCTAAGGCTTAGTATGAAGAAACTGCAATTCTAGATGAAAGAATTCTGCCTCCATGGACATATGCGTTCCTCAAGAGGCTTAAAAGTTGGCCCGGATAGGGTAATACTGGAGATGCCACAGCCTACCAGTCTGAAATCAGTGCAGCGCTTCATTGGGTTTGTGACCTACTTGTCCAAATTCATGCCACGTCTATCAGAGGTGTGTGAGCCCTTGAGAAGGCTTCTGGACAAGGATGCAGTTTGGCACTGGCTTCCTATGCATGACAAGGCAGTGCAGGAAATAAAGCGCTTGGTTACAGATATACCTGTGCTGAAGTACTACGATGTTACAAAGCCTGTCACTGTACAGAGTGATTCAAGCAAAAATGGGCTGGATGATGCCTAATGCAAGAAGGTCAGCCAGTTGCTTTTGCTTCTACAGCACTGACCCCAACCGAGCAGAACTATGCACAGATCATAAAGGAATGCTTGAGCATAGTGTTTGCCTGCCGGGTTTCCATCACTATCTCTACGGCAAAGAAATGATCACAGCAGAAACTGACCATAAGCCACTGAGAGCCATCATCAAGAAGCCCCTCCTGAGTGCACCCAAGCAACTCCAGAGCATGTTGCTTACATTACAGAATTACAGCCTCAATGTTGTCTACAAGTCAGGCCCTAAGATGTATGTCAGCGACACACTCAGCAGAGCAACGGCAGCAGACAGGATGTCCAGTGCACAGCATGAGCATCACACAGTTTGCAGTGTGCAACAGGAGCAAAATGACATAGCGCAGATCAATCAAGCAGATTATTTGAATGTCACAGATCAGATTATACAGCACACTGAGAGAGATGAATGTTTGCAAGCACTGAAGTCAGTAGTCCTGACTGGATGGCCAGAATTGAAGGAGGAAATGTCAATCATTGAGATAGAATACTGGTCATTTAGAGATGAAATCAGAACACAGAATGGCATTCTGTGCAAAGGGCCACATTCAAGACACATTGGTGGAGAAGCATGCTACAGGCAGGCACGCGACACCCTGTACATGCAAGGTGAGGGCGCTGTGTACAGGGAATAGAGTTCCCTAGACTGGATGGCCAGACAATTCATTCCCAGAGTTAGGCAGAAGTCGGTACATTAAATCATTGACCCGGAAGGGAAACTATGTTGCAGCCGCGAATTGGAGGAGTGGTTGCAATCGTTAACCAAGGGGTAACAATTGAAGGTATATAAGGGGACATGGCGAGGTTATCTGTTCATTTGTTGTGGTTAATGCTAAACCTGTTTGTTTTTATTAGACGGCTAACATGATCCGGAGCTGTTTAAAGGCCAGCATCAAACCCGGACAATATTTCACTTGTGTCACTATTAACGGCATTTGCACCACAAGCACTATAGCACTCACTGTGGACTTGCGACCGTGTTTGTATTACGTGTGGGTGTTTCAATATCAGGACTATTATTTCGTGGCCAACCCATAGATTAAAAGAGAGCAATACGCAAACCATTGGGTATTGTCTGTTATCATTATTGTTTACTGACTTTGGATTACAAAAATAAACCACCATTTCACCAGTTCTTTATTTTCTGCCATTGCCTTGAGCACTGTATCACCATGTGGCAGAGCACAGCTCTGCTCTTTAGAAATTGGCAGGGATGGGGTTAAATTCCCCTACCTGCCTGGGTTCATTGTGTTCAGGTGGCTGGGGTTGATTAGATGATTAGTTTAATTAACGATCAATCAGCGCCCATCCACCTGACATAAAAGGAGGCCTCTGCTTCTCATTTAGGAGGAGGGAGCTGAGGAAGCAGGTTGGTGTTTTGGTGTTTTGGTGTTTTGGTGTTTTGGTGTTTTGGTGTTTTGGTGTTTTGGTGTTTTGGTGTTTTGGTGTTTTGGTGTTTTGGGAAGGCATTGCCCAGCCTGGAAACCTTTATTTTTATGATTGTATTTTTGCTTTATTTGTGTTTAAATTGCTTTGTTTTGGCCCTTGTACCCTTTCATTTTTGTGTTTATAATAAAATAGTTATTTTTTTGAACTCCAGACTGTCTCTGGGCCTCTATCCACTCACCAGCCTGCCACACACCACTACATCTGCACACTGCAAACCACTTTGCCACAAAGGGTAAGCAAGATTTTTTCATTGTTTTTAAAAACAATTTCACCTTGATAAGATTGTATACAGCTACATAAACTGAGAAAAACAAAACAAACACAAAAACAGATGTAATTCCATACACAGTATATAAAATAACAGAGTTTAAATTAAACCAATAAAATAAGACGGTGTTTTATTTTTTGACTGCAAAGCCTGGAAAAATACATTTACCAAAATAGTTTGACAATGTTTTTGCTAAATGGAAGTGTTCATATAAGAGGAAGTAGTTTATGCAGATTTAGCAATATGGATAGGTATTTGCATTCTGCTTTGTACTGAGGAAAAGATCTCTGAAGTATTAATGTTAAACATTGAACATGTTTAAAATGTCTTTCAGCAGGTTTGTCTGACAAGAGAATTAATATTCCAAAAGATATCACCATAATAAACAAAACTAGGGATGACAATTGTGGCTTTAAATTTGTTCAAATAATCCAGCATTGTAAGTGTTGTTAACTGTCTTCATTTCTTAAAGCTTACACGCAGTTGTCTATTGCCAAAACAAGGTAGATAAATAACTTAGGAGGGAAGCAGAAACAAGAGGCAGCTGTGTTGGACAACTGTAGGAGGCAGGAGATGACATGACAAGAGGCAACAAAGGATCAAGGTAAAGTAAAATAACTTCTGTTCTGCTGCTCCAATGGCTGCAAGACATTTATACCATACCTATGTATAATTTTATTGTTTGGCATTGTGTGTTTTTTTTTTAAGTTATATGCAATCCAAAACCTAAACAATAACATATCTTCAAAGTAATGGGTCAAATAACAAAAGACACGTCACAGAACTTTAAGTGTATTTATGCTATAAACAAACGGTTTAAGCAGTCTCTAGGAGGTTTAGTCCATTCTCAATGTAGATATCTATGGAACTGTGCGACATTGAAAAGGGGGTTGGTATTGCTAAATAGGCATTTACATGTAGATAAGCTAATTCTTAAACGTCAAAAAATACTGGGGCATATTCAAAAAGCAATCGGGCAATATTAACACCAGTTTTTTTCTAAAAAGGAAAAAAAAACCTTCAAATAAACAATGCAAGTTGAATTAAAGAGCACCTTTATGAAATGTAGTTGTTTCTTGCTAGATCAAACGCACAGTGTTTCTCCTAATGTGTTTCTCATCTGGCTCCTAGCCTTAATTGTTTGGTAGCCAAATAACATTTTTTTCTGGGCCAAACAAAATATTATAATTTAAGGGTTTTCTTTAAAAAAAAAAAATAGAAGTTTTGTTAGCATTCTAGGTGACTGCAGAAGGGAATGCAAAACATTACATTGGCAATAGGGGGCAATATTGTCTCTCCTTATTTATTGTTTTGGTCAATGCGATACAAGACTCAGCATTTTAAAAACATTTGTGGTAATGCTTTATGAACAACAGTAACTTAAAAGTGTATTGCATAAATATATTGAACCTGAAAATGTTTTAGAATGTTGCAGTCAGATAAATATATTGGAAAATGATATTTGAGTTGACAGTTTTCTGTACTTTAAGTTCGATCTACACCATTTAACATAATGGAGAACACATCAATTAGAAGTCAGTATTATCAGTTCACACAGAAAAGTTACAAAAGAAACTCATAGCTACAGGGGTCAAAACATTTGAATCACCTAAGATATGTAGTACACACTTTTGGGTAAAGGGACACACAAGTGATGAATTTGTTATGCAAATATAGTAGGCACTCTGTTGGCAGATGCTTCTGTAGCCAAGACTGCACAAATTACAGATGTTTCAAAAGCAACAGTTTCAGTATTGATGACAACAGCATGGACTGTATTTGATATGATACTGTTATGCAGGTGTTTATCGTTTTTAGTCCAACCCCTGTATGCGTATGTAAAATACAATATTCATAGTTATGTTGACAGCTATTGACCCTAACAACCATATTTGCTTCACATTAAAAAGGTATTACATATAACAGAAGGGGGAACTATGCACAATTGTTTTTTATTAATGTTATTTTCCTTAAGTGTAGAAATTAATAATAGGCTAAAATAAATAAATACACAAACACTTTAAAAACATTTTTTAGGTTCTCATTAAATAAATTTGAAGCAGTATCCATCCATTTTTTTATCATTCTAATTTTATAATCTCTTAATATCTTACAATCTTGTGCATTTTGGGTGAGAGGACCATGACCTGAGCCATGGCTTCTCAAAAAAATATACAAAAAGACTTCTGAGAGACCCCCGTGACAGGGTCAGGTCAGGTTACCAAAGCGCTATTTGAATAACAGGTTTTCGGATAACCAGGGTTTGGAGAAGAAACGTTTTACTGTACTAGAGTAACCTTAACGATTTAGCTTGGCGAATACTCAATAATTTCCCAATAAGGGTGTGTGGCAGGGAGCCCTGTCGCTGGTTCCTGGGCAAGTGTGTGTAGCTGAGACGTGTTCCTGGACAACCAATTGGGCTGAGCGCATCAGGAGGTCTGGATTGGCTAGAGGCCGTGCCCGGAAATGCTGTGCGGAGTTCAAAAAGTATCTGCGCCACAGTTCGAGGCTGCTGCAAGGCCATTGCTATACAGATGGGCGCTGAGCGAGAGTGTGTTTGTTTACATCAAGGAGGAGAACAGCCGCTCTGCAGGAACTATGACACTGAACTCCTCAACTACAGGATGGTGCCTGTGAAGGCTGCTCAGCCAGGACCGTCACAACGACCCGGAGCCGTTGGGAGGCCGGGACTTTGGAAGCAACAACAAGAAGGTCAGTTTAAGAAATGTTGTTCCCAAGTATAGGATGGGTTATCACAGAGTAGTAGGTTCCTGGAGCGGGACATGGCCTTTTAGTGGGACTAGCCTGCATCATTTTGTGTGGCAAACTTTTATTTTTAGCTTTGTTTTCTTTATTAAATGTGACACTAGGCCTACCATTGCTAGTACCCTAGTGTCAGCACCTGTGGTATTAAATATCCATGCCTGTGCAGCATGTCAACACAATGCTCTGTGTCTGCCTCATGATTATTCAGTGATGACCCACACATGTAATACATCACCTTGTTAAAGAGTGTTTTCATATTCAACATGATTTTATACTGTATGCAAACAACTTCCATTATTGTAGGCTCTTTTCTGAAAGACTATTTACAGAAATCCTTAAATATATTAAAACAAATCTTATCCATCTTTAAATTATTATCTTTGTAAATATTAGGCATTACCCATGCTGATGAAATTATTGTATGTTATTAACGCAAGACTGCAAACTCTTAAGGACAAATAACTCCAGTTAAAATTGCACACTGCTAGTGCAGTCTAGTGTAAATAACGCCACTCAATGTCAGACCGCAAGAACACTTTTAGTCTAGATAACATGTTCTCAAATTTCTCAAATTAGGAAACAAAAAATTACAAAGAAAATGTGCTGTAGTGAAAGTAAGCATTGAACCTATGTGTAAGCATCAGAGATAACCTAAAAACTACTTTTAGGTTCTATTAAATGTTCACAGTACTGAAATGACAGCATTTAGTTAATTGAATAGATTGATTGAATAGACCTCTGAATTTCTCCTTAGTGAAAAGAAGTTTCCAGAATGTTCTGTTGGTACAGAGTAGGATAACTGTTGGCCCACAAAGTTATTGTCATTGTGCAGGGATTTCGTGCACAAATCTGATTTATTAATATTTTTACATGCATTAAACCTAACTGAGCCTAATATCTGCATGTGATTAGGGGTGATTTTTTCAAAGTGATACACTGTAGATACTCTGCTGAGAGAGAGAGAGGAAAAGACATTCTATCCATTCTTTCCAATCAATGTTTCTTCTTTCTTCCACTCCACCGAGAGTAAACTACCTTTGAAGCACAAACCCACAGCCTGAGGGTATAACTGATTGTGAAAGACCTTCTAAGAAAACAACTACTTTGTTTTTAAAGGAGCACCTGTGTGCAAACAGGAGAGTTTTTGTGGTTAAAATTACCTCTAATTAGATAAATGCTTTGTATAAGATATTAGTAAGTGATTAGTACTGTTGTCAAGTACGGGGATATGTTGGCTGGGATCAGCAGAAGGCCTGAGGTTTAGAGAAGATTGGACAGGCCTGGAGATTTAAATTGCTTTATTTTTGAGCTTGAAAAAACTAAATCTATCCTGCCTCACTTTCCACAAGGAAAAGAATAATGATACCTCAAGACAGCTGCAGTTGCTTACCGAAATGCTGCATGCATTTTCCAGCAGATGAACTCTGTCAAAATAAGAATGCCTTACCTTGTCCAGTTTTACAGTCTTTTGAATCTAAAGCAATTCTTATTCTGAAACTTAAACAACAGACTATTAGACTGCATTGAAAAACTCACAACCGTAAAACTGGCACTTAAAAGTAAGGCTTTTAACAGCTGTTTTACCAGGTCCCAATTATTATGCATCTTAGACTAGGTAACTTTATCTAAGATATCCAAGATTACTTCTGCTTCCTGCTAGCTTATCACTTCACATGCGGCAGGTTAGTTCCAGCCTACTTGAGTACTGAACCTGTGCAGGACCACTGCCCAGTTTTGACCTCGCAACATCAGTACTTTGGAAACTACAGTAACAGGAATAAAGGACAATATTATGGCTTTGTATTTGTTGCATAAATGAGTTATTCCATATATGATCCATAGCAAATGTAAAGCTTTTATGATGTTGCAGGGTTGCCATATTTTAAAATTTAACTGAAGCCTGATCCAAAAAGAAAATCCCTTGTTTATCTCCTCGAGCGTACAATCCTTTTTGGAGTATATTATCGTTTTCTTGAAGAAATAATACCTCTCCTTGCTCTCATAAGAGTAACAACAAACAGCTTGCTTAATTAGTAAATTAAGTACACTAAATATGGCTTACAGTCATGTTCCTGTAAAGCCATAATGATAATGAACACTCAAACAATTACCTCTTTACACTTTACAGTTATTTAATTATACATCTTACTTTTTTGCTGTGCAAATGGGAATGGGGATTTTTACTCTCAGGTGAATTGCTCCTTTACAAACATTTATGGTCTTGTAAGTGCCTTAAAGTGCCAGGGATCCTTAAACACCCTCTGTGCATTCAGGGTTCACATGTTTTATTTATTGCTTGATTTTACCAGGGTAAAGGCTTTTTCAATTCCATAAAGGCCCTAAGACATTGCATGCTGTAAAAAGAACAAACCTACTTTCACACTTGGACAAAATAACATACTGTACATGTAAATGTAAGCACAAAGAACTATTTGGAAACAGTTTGGTTTGAAATGCTTCAGTGATATGGGCATATATTTTTATTAACTGCCTGTTCCACCAATAGGCAGGACAACCGGTGTACAAAACAATATCAGCAGATCCGTAAAACAACTACTAACGAAAAAGACTAGTGGGGGGTTGAACACCTCATACCCCTGGAAACAAGTCCACTGATATTGCTTATAGACAGTTTTCTACTATTTAGATGCTAGGTTAGAAATCGTGGCACTGCGATAATATAAACTGTACCTAGTTTCTGGATTAAAATAACATGTCACTTTTTGAGCTGTCAAGACCTCCTCTTCCATGAGAATCAAACTCATCACCAAAACACTTTAATAAACATAAAAAAACCTTGCAAATTATATGGAACAGATGGAGGATGAAAAGGGAGACTGGGAGACTGGGACAATACAGAGGTAGTACATCCGTGATGGACGACTTGTTGAAATACTATGGACTGAGGGGTTTATACAATGTTTTAGTGCAGTTCTGGCTGTATGGACTGCTGAAGCATGGCCTAAGAGCTATCATTCTGAACAAGGAGAGAATTTAGAGTCCTCCATTTGAGAGTTATGTCAAATTTATGGACTTTATGTTCTTTCCAACACTAAAAAATAGCAAAAGCTGCAATCAAGACTGGGGACGAAAACTAAAAGAGATGTCTACAAGAGACATAAAACCAGTGAGGTTCAGGAATACAGAGGTGCTGTGACAGTGTGTTCAAAGAGCACCTGGTGTGGTGTGTGTGTATGTATTTTATGTATGTTTTTTACATATTTATACACTTCTACACATATACAGTTGCAATGGGTTCTTACCGTTATTGGAGTCCTTGTAAAAGGAAACACTGATTTGCCAATAGTTCTGCCAGGTTTCCTTTCGGATAATACACTAGTATTGTACTAATATTTAACTTGACATACTTACAACAGAGGAGTATACAATGACTAAAACATGTTTCACCGTGTCTTAGAAAGCAATGTTTTAATTTCTGAGGACCAATATTAACGGTAAATACAAATACTGACAAGAAATTCATTGGCAGATTGTATCTTAACAGCTTCAGCAGAAACTCATTTGCATGTCTTACATCTACCATCTCCAGTCAGAAAAACCTTGCTGTTTAATTTTATTAAAGGACCTTTCACATTTCCTAAAGGCATGTCTCAGCTCAAAGCACATTGGCACATGATTGTTTAACAAAGGTGTCAAAACAGAACACAATTGTAAAGCGTATAATTATGTTGAACTGAAATAAATAAATAACATTGGTTTTATTATGAGACAATGACAAGTTTGTCAATCGTGACAATTATAAATATAATTTGCAAGGTTTTTTTTATGTTTATTAAAGTGTTTTGGTGATGAGTTGGATTCTCATGGAAGAGGAGGTCTTGACAGCTCAAAAAGTGACATGTTATTTTAATCCAGAAACTAGGTACAGTTTATATTATCGCAGTGCCACGATTTCTAACCTAGCATCTAAATAGTAGAAAACTGTCTATAAGCAATATCAGTGGACTTGTTTCCAGGGGTATGAGGTGTTCAACCCCCCACTAGTCTTTTTCGTTAGTAGTTGTTTTACGGATCTGCTGATATTGTTTTGTACACCGGTTGTCCTGCCTATTGGTGGAACAGGCAGTTAATAAAAATATATGCCCATATCACTGAAACATTGGAAATGACATCATCAGAAAGATTCCACCAATCAGAAGTAGATCTCACTACCCATGAGGTTTGTCACATTTCCAACAAACATTCTAGAATGGTGGTGCCCACCTTATGTGTGGCAGTCAAAGACTTCACTTTTGTCTCTGAATGTTTGTTTAGAGGGCAATGATAATGTTACCATTGCTATCAGCGCTAGTGCATCTGAGGACAGAAATCAAAAGTAGGGTTACAATGCAGAAAGCCCTAGGAAGAAATAGATACTTTTCAAGTCACATGAGCTCCCAATGTGTATTCTAACCTATCAGATGAAAGGTACAATATTTATTTTTATACCACAAGCGTGGGTATATCTAGCGTGGGATACATTTCTGCTCTTTCCACTGAAGTGGAAAAACATGCTTACTGGAAGTAGCTTCAAGTTTGTCATTGCTTACATTCCAGTCCAGTGGTGTATTGCTGAAATTGATAGACAGAGGTTCCATCTAAAAGACATTGCAAAAAGGGTTCAAAATTAATCTCCATCAAAGCAAAGTCTTTTGTAAATGAAAGTAAGGATCTACTAAAAGAACATTATACTTCACATTTTGGACCTCATTTACGAAAAGGCGCTAAACTTTATGGTCCTCTAATTTCAATTAGTGTGCATGTTCATGATTTCTGTATTTACTGTACTGTACTGTTGCAATTTTATTCATTATTGCACAAAATAGTGGGCATATTATGGATCACACTGATTGTACTGTGCCATACTGCGGTAATCACAATGAATATGTGATTTGTATGGTAATGCATGGTAAAGTATTTATAGGAGGCATCCCACTCTGAATAGTGAGATGAATTTCATTCACACCTCATTTACTAAAGGGCTATAATCATAGTGTGCACATTAAAGTGAGCGATAATAACTTTGTTTGGAAACCAGGCTTTAACAACTGACAGGCGTGCTCTTTAAACCTATTTTTCTAGGCTGAAAACCAGGGATGTGCAGTTCGATTATTTTGATTCATTCAGTTTAGTGAATCCGTCCAACAGATTTGTTAGTTTGATTCACAAAGTCACTAATGTGAAATAAATACATCTTGCTAAATTACTTCATTATGAAAATGTTTAGAAATGATAATTGTCTAGGTCAGGGGTGTCAGCAAGAGCCATTTAAGTTAAGTATGTACGCAGGCACAGTTTCAATCAATTAATCAACTTATTACTTAATTTATTTTATAGTACAGAAATAGGCAGATATAACTAATAGCAGCTTTCCTAGAACACTGACAAAAAAACAAACAAAAAAAAACTCTATCGCAAATATAGGAGGAGGAAATAGAATAGTATTTTACTTTGGAAATCTCAAAGTTGTTATAGGATATAATGCTCCATATTTAACTTGCATTCCAAAATAAAACATTTTTAACAGCACTGGCAAAAGATACTGGCAAGCTGTGAAAATGCGATTTAGTAAAGAGTACCACTATGAAATGTACCTTTTTCTGTCCAGACACTTGGCACTTCTTTTTTGGCACACTTGATAACAATGCTCATTACATGTTCTAATTCTGAAATATTTCCACATAATGCCTGTTGATGCAGAATCCAGTGTAGGAAAATAGTTACTTCTGCATTTCCTTCTTTAATTGATTCTGCTAGCCAGTCTACTCTTGCCCAGTCATATATAATGCACCCTCTGTTGTAATCCCAGTTAGCTCTTCAATATTATTCAATACTATTATTCAGTGACAAAATAATCATCCTACTGATGATTTTGGAATCTTCTGTGTTCCTCCTCCATCTTTCGCTTCCGTGACATCTCTACTTTTTGGCTACTGATTTAAAATTTTACAAAAGTAAAATAACTAGTTTAAACAAGCCTTTGCCTAACCTAATCAAAATTGTGTGCTGTTACACGCGTGCATGAGGAAAGAGATCCTGTGTGCCATCTGATTGGCTATTTTACTACTTCTGTGAGCTGTGATTGGCTAAATGGGAATGTCACTCATACAAGGCAGACTGCACATATCAAATATACATGTTATATTAAAGAGGCAGGTTCTTTTAAAGAAGAATCCCAAAACGATAAATGACATTTTAGAAACGAATGGGCGTGCTGCCAAAAATTGCCCTGCGGCCGTATGTTTTACACCCCTGCTTTCAAGAATTAACTGTTTATTTTAAACTATGCCAACAACCTGCAATTTGCAATAACAACAAAAAGCCCTGCTAAAGCTCATGGGGAATTATATAACATTTTACAGGATGAGAAAGTGGGCTTCTACCAGGTGGCTGGCTTCTCCAATGTGATGGGTGCTACTGATTGTAATCACTTAGCACTGTCATCTAGATCCACGGAGCCTGCTTTGCAGGGTGGCAATGCCGACAAGGAAGAGAACTGAGGCTACATCAAACAATATTTCTTGGGAAAGAACAAAAAGAAAAATATGCCATTGCACAACATGACTTTTATTGTATATGCATTAAAGGAAAAAGGAAAAAGAATACGTTAAAATTAAAAGGTAAGCAGTGCAGTTTCACTTAACGTTGCCTCTGCCTGTCCCCTGCTGAGTGCTGTGTCTGTTGATTGTTCAATTTAGGTCAATGTAAGCCAGCTCCACCTTTGACGATGAGCTACTGTCCAAAAGTTACGTCTGGACCGCTGGGGCTTTTTATATGAAGGTGGGCCCATGTAGTCTTTGACATTATTGTGCACATTAAATTATTGCTCGCAGTAAATTTGGTGCGCAGCTATGGTATTAAATGAACCAAATACTGCACATATAAATTATCTGTTAGTAAATGGGGCAGTACATTTGGATTGAAATTTACAAGCTTTAACTTGATCTTATTTTCAAGTTGAATAGACCCAGTAGCTAAAGGAGTTTAGTAGTAGCTGCAGACACATGGCATGCAAACACACTGGTGTTTCTATAATGTACGCGTTCTGTCCTGCTGTATGTGTTACTTATATAGAACACATTACCACTTCAGAACTACCTCTGGATGACAAAGTTTTGCAGGTGTCCTCCTTGAGCTGCCATTGTGCCTGACCAGTAGGGTGCGCTGTTGTGCAGTGAAGATCAGTCCCTGCTAATCTTGTCTTCCTATCCTGCTGGAGCACCACAGCCAATGCAATGTTCTCTAAATCAGCGAAGGCTGGCAACTTTGCAATCTGCACTCCACTGACTGAATCTGGATATCTGGTTGGGTCCAATTTAGTTTGTGTCAGACTGAATTTAGGACTGTTAATAGTGATAGATCACAGCAACTATATTATAATGTACCTCATATCCTTAGTTAAAATTTTTGTAGGCTACAGTCAGTTTTCTGTTTGCCAACATATAAGTACTGATGGCGAGCAAATTTATTTCCCATTTTCAGTGTGCCAAAATACAGTATTTCATCTATATTTGGATACAATGTATTCACATTCACAAACTAGCATGGCAAACTGTATGCACATATTAAGTCTTACCTTATACAATAGATGATGAAACCATTTTTAGACTTGTCCATTAAAGACAAGTTCTTAAATAAAATCAGCCCATAAATATTGATTAAAAGGAAATAAAATCTAATAGATTCTTGACAATCAGAACATGTGATGCCATTTCACAGCCTTGTGTCAAGAGGAAACATACACAACTACAATGACTGTAAATGTGACGGTTTAAAAACAGACGAGAATATATTCACATTAGAAATTATGTTTGTGTGGGTGACATATATTATCCTTTAATCTCAAGCTTAGCTTGTTGAGCATCAAATTGAAATATCCTGAACAGATGTAAAAACACATGCGAGCCGCTGCACAAGCTGTGCAAAGCTCTGTTTCATCTGCTGATAATGTGAGCCTAAAGGAGATCTTTTAAAAATGTCATTACTATTCAAAAGGATAATTAATACGTACCCTCAGGCTTTGATTATGCTATACCCAGTGTGTACTGCTGGTGCAGAAATAATGAGGCGCTTATCAGGCAGAATGAATGCTCCCAACAAACACAGTTTGCGTAAGATACTTAAGATTCAGCAAAGGTACAGTGTAGGTGGTTTAGTCTAATTTTAATTTGTAGCACAGTACAACATATAAGATCATTCAATTGTAAGCATTGGAGGTATTTTGTTTACAACTAACCCCTTGTCAGAATTCAGCAGATGGTCCTTTTAAATACTTTCTTGGAGTTTTATAACAATAATTTCAGCAAGACGGAGAAAAAGACTCTCTGCATCCATTAAAATGTTATCAGCTGTGGTGAAATAGAAGAGTTTTTGACTCCAAACTGTCAGGTGCTGTTGACAATAATGAGGCATGACAGTTATTATGGGACTAAAATGCAAGACCAGGGTTTGCTGCAGTTTTTTAAAGAAGACCTTGACCTTTGACTTCAGCATTCCCCAAAAAGGTCTGTTACTAGTAATTACAGGATCTTCTGCAAAACAAACCTAGAAGTGATCACACCTTGTGATTACAGAGTAACCTATCTAGCTACAGTATAGTAATGACAGATAACTCCTGCATAACCAGATGGATATAATATTTACAAGTTAATAATTGTTGCTGATTATTCAGATTGCAATGACAATGGCTAGATCAATGTGTGTGAATCCAGAATGTAAGATACTAGAACAATTTGAAACCTGCCACGTTTAAGGAATTTGTGAAAATAATCGCCATTAAATATGTGTCAATGCTCAACATAATAGCCCAAAACAAGGGCTAGTAAGGAGTGACGACAGGACATTGACAGACTGTATTATACTCAGACAATATTAAAAGAACACCCTTGAGGGATCCATGTAACAATGAAACAGCACCATCCTGTAGGACATTTTAAATGACGATGAATCGATTGATGGATTAACACATTTGTGTCCAATGCATAGTGGTTAAAGTCATGTCAGATTGTCATAATAGCAGTAAACGACAGTAAACAATAACAATGCTAACAGGCAATACAGCGGCTTGTATTGCTCTATTTTAATCCCCAGGTTGGTCCTGTAATAATAATAGTCCAGTTCCTAAACACCCACATGTAACACAACATAAGTCCACAATGAGTGCTAAAGTGCTTGTGGTGTAAATACAGAAACAAGTGATGTGCACTGATGTCTGGGTAAGTGCTGGACTTTGGCGACAGCTGCAGATCGTGTTCCAGCTATCTAATAACAACAAACAGTATACTTGGACATGAGAAAAACAGACAAAACACTCACGATAACAACACAGGTTCTCCTTCCAGTTCAGCATAACCAAACAATGGAACAGATCACTTCACTACACCCCCTTTTGTACCGTCAATCATGACCCCTTGATTAACTATTGCAACCGCTCCTCCAATCCGCAGCTGCCACATTGTTTTCCTTCCGGGTCGATCATTTAGTGTACTGTCGCTCTGCCCCCTTTCTAGATGGCCGACCTCCGTCTAACTCTGGGAATGAATTGTCTGGTCATCCAGTCCAGGGCACTCTGTTCCCTTTACACAACGCCCTCATAGTTCGGGAGGGAGATTTATCACCAAGAATCATTCTGTCTTTGTCACAGGGGCTCTGGTTGGCTGAGGGCCAATAACAATGTATCTGTTCATGTTTATCTGTTCGATGTATCTGTTCATGTTTACCTGTTCAATGTATCTGTTCATGTTTATCTGTTCAATCTATCCTTTCAACTCCACCAAACAGGTGTTTACCCACTTTTTTATTTACCACTACATCACTGGTTTAAATCCTCCTCCCAGCCAAGACTTAAGAAACAGTGTATGAAACAGACGTATGCTGAGTAATAACGTACATGACAATATCAAATGTTAAAATACAATTAGCATCTAGAGGTGTATTAGCTATCTTACAAATCAGCATTCAATAAATGATCTAAGAATCCTTTTTAACTCTCTTGTTAACCAAATCAATGGTTTACTTCAGAACACATTGCAGGAATTGGCACCTCCAAAACCTAAAGGCACTTTTCACTGCAGATTTCCCAAGGCTGATGAGAGACACCCCGGAGCAAGCATTCATAACGTGGACATGTTCAGCTACAAGGTTGCTCAAAAGTGTCTCCTGCTTGTGAGCAGGCTGTCAGAAGAGCAGCTGGAAAATGAACTTGCTGATGACTAGAAGGCATGCACTGAGCAATCCCTAAGCAGACCAGAGGAATCTCCAGTGCACTGTATCTGTGAGAGGAAGTGCTACATAAGTGCAATGTAGAAACATCAGTGAAAGTGGAGTAACAGTCTGGAGTGCCAAAGATAAAACATTGTGTTGGTAAAAAGGCATTGGGTTGTATATTTCACAGTAGTCTGAACAGAACAAACCATATTATCATAATGGAATGCATGCTGTAAAGAACTGTAGAAACGTATCATAAATATATGATGAGTATGTAAAACAGTTACATCTCGGTACGCTACATTCAAATGGTTTTTACTGAAATGTAAGTATAAAAGTATAAACACCTTGAACTAAAACCAGACCAATACTTTACTGTTTTTTGATCAATATGGACCATCGTTATATATTATTACAGATGTGGCAGGGCCTTTCGAAGCCCATCTCTTACTTACGAAGGACACAGGTACTACAATGATAACAGCTACTGTAGCCTTGAGATACATTGATATATACTAAAATGATGTTGATGTAAAATAAAGTAAACTTTAATTTAGAAAAGGCCTGCTGTTTTTTATCAAAGTTGCTAGGAATATTAAGATAATTAACACTTTTTTTTTTTAACTCTGAGTTTGCTGTTTTCATTTTCTCCTTAGAATTAATGTTACTAGTAAAGAATTGGATGTTGATCATTGTAATTCCGTCTTTCTTCATAAGATAAACCTCCTAATAGATTTATGAGAGTAGTGGCTATTAATATGTTCTAATAGGGTAATGAAGTAATATGTCTTTAACCTTACCGTGTGAAACAGCTAATATCCGCTGCGCTACAAATGTCAAATATACTTCTCTCAGCTCTCAGATATAAATTGTACTCAAGTAAAGCTGCATTATAACTCATATTATATGGCAGTTGAATAGAAGTAAGAAAGGAAACATTTGATTTTGGAAAAGAAAAATCCATACGTTTAAAATGAGTTCCAGTATTTCCAACATGCCTGTTTTATATTTATATAACCATGAAAGTAATAAAATCCCAGAGGAATCCCTTGTAAGCAATTTCAATAACCTTTTAATTATGCTTTCTGTTTGATACAGCATATTACTGTTTATTATAGTTCTCTCGTTCAACTTAATAAAAATACATTTGTGTAGAAACCTGTGCATTTATTATATCACTTGTCGGTCAAGATGATAATGACAGCATGTTCTTTTTTCATATTGAGCTCTCTGCCAGTATATGCATGTGTGACTGCTGGCTTAACAAACAGACCCGCTTGAGTTCTTTTCCCTTCTAAAAATCACGATACACACACAGGTTTGAAAGAAAAATAGCGCGGATGTGCAACTTTAATAACAAAAATAAGCAAAACAAAGACAAAACAAACACCTAACTCCTTCGGAGTACTGACTAAACATTTACTGCAAGTTCCTAACTATCATGCATGATGCATACGCCGTTTACCTGCCAAAAAAAAAAAACACAAATAACAACATCAGTTTCACACAATACCTTTCACAAAACAACTGCTCGCTCGCTCTCTCTCTCTCACACACTCACACTCTCTCTCACACACACACACACACACACACACACACACACACACACACACACACACACACACACACACACACACACACACACACACACACACACACACACACACACACACACACACACACACACACACACACACACACACACACACACAGTCGGGCTCCTCACTCAGCAGCAGCCCTGAGCAGACTGGCTGCCTCTCTTAAATACCCTGCACCTGGCACTAATTTACAATTACCACCAGGTGCAGGGGATAATTAAACAATAAGACAATTAAACAATTACATAATTAACCAATTAAACAATAAAAACCCTTAGCCCATTCACCCAAGCGTGCATTTTCACATGGTTTTTAAAGCAGGGAGGATTTTAACCCCCTCCCTGCTATCTCACAGCATGCCTTAATTAACTGCACATTGTTCCCTTTGGTAGCTTAAAGAAGGAGCTTTTGAGCATTCAGAAGATGTGTGGAAATAATAGATCAACAGCATTGAATAAATTATATCAGTGCCAAGTTGGGTTTAATTGGGGAAGATGGAGGACAGATTTGGGATGCAGTGACACTATTTTAACACATGTATGAGCAATCAGCCAATCATTGTTAAACATTTGTCATTGTCAGAATTCCAGTACATTTCATCTTGTTTATAGATGTCATCCCTTGCATAGAACATATGACAATTGTAGTTTGTTGAGCTATAGTCTTCATTTTTATGATTTATAATAAGTTATTAAAGTACTTTGTATATAGGGTGTCTCTTATTATAACATTGTCATTTTAAAAAGTTTGAGCAAACCAAACTGCATGAGAATACACCCTACATGCAACATAAAGACTAACGACCATTCTAGATGAAAATCAAATTCATCACAAACAAAATAATATGTGATTTATGCATTTCTGACAAGAGGTATTCCCAGACCACTGGTTTATGTTGTCTTACTCGCTCTATTAATTAAGCAGAATTTTGGAAAAGGTAGGAAGTACAGTACCTGCTTCTATAAAAAGGGGCATAGTTCAGTCCAGCCACCGATCTGCCACTGACACACTGCCTCATTTTGAATCCCAGGAGTCCCTCAATCAGGCTGGCGCAGGTGAAATGTTATTCCTCTTAAGGGTTAAAAATTTTAACCAAGCCTCTTTTCTTGTTTGGGCCATGGGTTAATGTGAGTATAGACATGCCTTCTCATTTAGAATTTAAATTATCATTAATTAGAACAGGTATTTCCTGTAATCCTATAAATAATTGCTTAAAATAATAAAAAGGGATCTTTTCCTTTAAAGAGACCCATCAAGGAACACATGTAACAAATATGTGAATCTCTTCTGTTTACCTTTTATATACCAGATAATATTAATTTTAGTCCTGTCTATGTTAAAAATCAAGACAGAGAATAAAACGATGAAATAACATAAACTATATAAAGAGGGGGGGAATAATGTGATCTAGTTATATTTGCAGTACAACTCGCAGAAAATGTTTCTTCAACTTACCTAAGATTCTGGTTTTTATTTTTAATATACTGGTCTAAGGGTTAGTTCCCATGATCAGTCTAACTTGGTCCACTTGATCAGATCATTTAATCTAATGAACTGGATCTTCTGAATAGTACGCTGCAATTGGGACTAATTTTATTCATTTCGTTGGGATTTTCTAGTCCCGAAGTTAGTCCACTTAAAGTGGACTAAACCACTGGTGTGCTGCATTTTACCCATACGTACTACGTGAAACTTCCCTAACAGTAGGGTAACCAGACGTCCCGGTATTCCATCAAAGGTCCCAATGTCCTGACATTTTGCTCAAAATCTTTTAAAAGTTCCAGTTTTCAGCCATTTCAGTTGTGACAGAGAGCAAATGAATCAGAATCAATGATCTCCCTCTCGACCTGTGAGGGCACTCTACAACAGGAACTGTGTGCCTCGTACTGGATGGTTTGGCAGTTCTTTCCAGGGTCAGTCAGAAGCCGGCCATTCAGGAAGGGGGCGGTGTCACGGTATTAGCAGTCATCGCCCTAGTACGGTGAGCGAAGTTTCAATCACAAATTGGAGGAGATGTGATTGAACTAGCTATCAGAGGGGCCGGGGCTTAGGGTACTTTATGGGGACGTGACGCCATGATTGGATCATTTGTCGTGGTTAATGATAAGAAAATCGTGAGTGAAGTGTTTTTGTTTGTTTTGTAACTGTATATTTGTCTTTGTCAGGTGGCTAATACGAAAACAGGAGCTGACGTTTCAAGCCAGCAATAAGCCCGGACTGCACCACACCTGTGAACAAGCACCAAAAGCACACACTGTCCGGAGACGTGTCTGTACCTGTGTTGTGGATCTGTGTTCTGCAACCCCTTGGTTTATACACCGGCAACACCCATAGTTGGGTAGAGCCATTGTTATTATTTCATACGGTCAAGGCGATCATTATAAAAGAAGATAAAAGGTCTTGAACTGTGAACTTTGTGTTTGTCGTTGTCTGGAGCACCTGCATCACCCCAACACCTACTCACTGTCACTCACACATTCACAACTGTATATTCAGCTTTTAAGTAATAAAGGAATGGAATGGAAATAGCGATCCTATAAGATGCCAGGTGTGGCTTATTAACCACAGAGTATAACAAGTTGTTGATTTGATATTTTTTTTTTTTTTTTTTTTTTTTTTTACATATTTTGATGTTTAAACAGTCACTAACACATATTATCAAGATGCATAGAAGAATATTAAAAAGTATGCTCTCTACATTGTTAACATGAAAAAAGTTTTTCATTAACTGTTTCAGTTTCAAAATTGGCAAAGCATGAATCCAATACATTTCTCAACATCATTTTTTCATGAGTGGGAATCAGAATTAGATCATTCTACTGAAATATATACAGTACCATAACAAATCCTCCCAGCTCCCAGTCTCAGGTCAATGAGTGCCAATCATGCTTTGGTCCAGGTTCAGACTGGCAACAAGTTGTTGATCCTTAGAAAACCATTATGATTCAGTTGTTGTGAAAATTGATTCTCAGGTTGACAAGAGCATTCTTCTCTGGCTGGTAGGGTCCTGCCATGGGAAGCAATTATTGCAAGATGCCAGCTGACAGACTCGTTTCACAGAAAGTCAGGCTGTCTTGATCCTCAGGCGTTCTCAAGGCAGATTGTATCCTTACACTCATCTCAAACCTCTTACCAACTGTTGGCTTCTGTCAGGGAAATAGATTGTTCTCTTTGTTTCTGTGGCATGTTTTAGAATGAAATGGACACCCTGTTTCAACAATAACACAATTTTCAATGTTTAATTCTTAACAGTAGGCAGTTTTGCAAAGTGTGAAAGGCTACAGTACATGCCTAAGGACCTTACATGTTTGACAAGTTTTTAAAAAGCAGTTTAGAGGGTTGCTCTTTTACGTTCCTAAACAATACTTGCAATACTTTCTACTTATTGATGTTAGGGTCTGTCCAAGTTGAATGTATGAAACAGCTGCTGTTTAATACATTCAAAATAAGGTGACTATCAAAACCAACATCTAAAACAGTGTGTGTTTGTGTTAAGTGTGTTTAAAATATTAAAAATAAGTACAATTTGTCGGTTGTTTTTGGGTTAGCCCTAATTAACGTTCCTCAATGTGGGCTATGTTTTGCCATTTTTGTGGGATTCGGCTTGGCACAAACCATCATTTTGCCCCAAATGTTGAGAAACGTTAATTAGGTCCATGCGCTCAATGTATTTTTTCTGACAAATAGAAGGAAGGAGAACAATTCAATCACAGAGTGCATTTGACCAGCTATGTAACGTAACGGTCTGCAATAAAACCGTAACTTAGCTACAGGCTATTAATTCACCTAACAATAAAATGTCAGGTAACTACGGTACCTAATTGTTTAAGCAACACTGTGTATACTGCTTAAAGTTTATAAGAAACACATTCAGATGACTGTATTAAATATAGATGTACCAAATTCCATTACAACGTTTCTTTTTTACTTCTCTCCAACAGACCTCCAGCTCCAATTTGTTGCACAGATCATGTGACAATGTCATTTCCATTGTGAATATTTTTTTCCTGTTGTCAAATATTTTATTTCTTGTCTTCAAAATATTTTTCACGTTCTCGTTTTTTTTTTTGTGATCGTAATTAAAAAAAAGTGTGTTCTCTTTTTTTTTCTGCTTTCAAAATATTATTTTTCTTTTTTGAATATTATTTCTGCTTTGTTTTTAAAATATGTAGGTTAGAGTTACCATATATTTTTGTAAAAAAATCCACTCTTATCATTAAAGCAATTTGATCAATAAGTAAACTAGCCATTAAAGCAGTTCGTGATTTAATAAGAATAAAATAAAAACTTATTTTGGGACACAGTTTGGGAATAACAAAATTGGTTTGGTGTGTCAAGGTCCATTTTTAAAAAATGAAGAATTAAATTTTTTTACATATATATATATATATATATATATATATATATATATATATATATATATATATATATATATATATATATTTATTAGATATATATTACTATGTTTTCATTAGATATAATGGCTTGTGTATTTTAGTGGAAGGATCTGTGAAAAGACTACTGCTTGTGTAATTGATGCCGCTGACTTACTCGCCTTACTACCCTCCTGACATTTTTGTGACGTCATGCTTGCCAAATAGTTTGGGTCTTAAGAGACACAGCCCTCAATGCCCTTAATTTTTAAGATACACACCCCTCAATGCTCTTAATTTGTCCAAATACAAGATACCTCTACATATCCTGTAACCCAGACCTACATTCTGTCTTCATTTATGTATCAATCTGTTTATTTAATTCCATAATGGTATGGGGTTATTCATTGACAATATTCTAAATGTATTTGAAATTAAAACAATGTAAATACTGTACGTCTGGCAGAGAAACAATGACTGAACGGTCTACATGCAAGTGAATCAGAAAATATGCAGAGATTTGAAATAAACTCCCATCCTTAGCTGCTTGCTTGACTGTGAGAGCCAGACTCATCTGTCAGTTTACTTTATTAATTTAATAAACACATCAATGATCAGTGAACGCTTTAATAACTGTAATTAATGCATACATTTGTTTTTTCTTTTCTTTTTTCTTTTTAAGGAGGGGATAAAAAAAAAAACATGCCGCTATCAACTAATTATCATGCAAATAAAACAGAAAAAAAAAAAGCAGAGGGATTGCTAATCACTGCCGCTGCTTCTGTGCAATTCCCAGATGTGCTTAAAGCTGTCCATGGCGCAATTAGAGGGGGAGAAAAAAAAAGTAGCATAAAGAACCAGAAACGGTTGTCACTTATTCATTGTCAAATTAATTCAGCCGAGACTACAGTGGGGAGTGCACGGTGTCACCAGCTCTCGCTGCTTCACTGGGAGTGATGGTGCTTGCTTGCTGTGATGGCTGTGATAATAGAAAGAAAGATAAGCAACTGCAACAGAAACATCATAGTTTTTCTCATAATTACCTGACCTGTTGCTCTGTGTCAGCCCGCCGCCAAACACTCTGTTTTTATGTCAGATGTTGTATGGGCAATCTTCTCTTTGATCATCCTGTATGCTGCATATGTCAGCATTACTGTATTTTAATTGACTCTGGGATAGCATTAAATAGCACCTTCTAGTCAGCCCTACTCTTGCCTGATGAGACTGACAACCTGGTGTTTGTTAACATTACAAACATTAGGCCTTCATGATAGTTATGTCACGATTCTACCACATCAGTACCCTAGGTAGTAATGACAAACCAATAAAAAAAACGAAGTTGGGAAGGTGTGTTTGCTAGTCACATTTCACCAAGGCACAGCCAGCATTTTTCCTCTGACGCAGACATGACGATCTGAAGCAAAAGGAACTACTGGGACTGCTTATTAGTTATAACAGTTGGCTATAAAGATGCTATAGTCATAAAAGAATAATATGTTTTTAAACACCCTAATAGTATATATTGATTTTAACAAAAATGGGGAAAAAAACCTTATATTATTAAATTATTGGCTATTGCATGAAAATGAATAAGCTGTTTCAGCTTTCACACTCTTTATGAAGCAAGAATGATATTAATCATATTTATGATGATATTTGGGTATTATGCCTTTAGGTAGTGTCATGAATTGTCACAGGGCATTATTGCTATATAATACATGTATTTTTATTGTTGCCAAAACAGAATATTATCAAAAAGGGATTCAGAAGAAGCAATGAGTGTGTTTTCAGAAAACAGTTGTTAGTTGGTACTGTAGTTGGTAAGAGCTCAACATATAAACTAGAACAAGCAAGGTAATGCCAGATAAAGTAAGGATTTTGTTTCTAGGAAATAATGTAGTTTAGCTTGTGTTTATACATGTTATATACAATTTAAAATGTTAGTAAGCGTGGTATTTGCAGTCATATATTAAGATTAGAAATAATAGCTGCAAAGTTGTTGTATACATACTGTGGGGGAGGATTTTCAAAAATCAGCGTTATTGTATTGAACTCGTGGTATGGTAACAGCATCTTTAGTAGCAAGTGATTTTCAAATGAAATGTGTTAATAAAATCAATCCAGTAATGCTTTCAAATTGAGTCGATGAAGACGTTAATTAATACATTTCTTGTTAAACAGCTTAATAGATATTCCCATTATTTTTTTATTTCCATGTGACTGCCTAAATTAAAATTTAACCCGGGTATGACCCAGGTACGTGGTTTCACACTGTGCAGAATTGTGACCCGGGTAGCCAGAACCAGGGTCCGGGTGGAAGTGCCAGTGTGAAAGGGGCTTATGTAGGCTTGATTGGAATTTATTTTCTTATGTTGACATCTACTTTTGTATGTATTTTAGTATGTTTGATTGCAGGCTATAAATAAATAAGTTTGAAGTTCCATTTGTGTTTGTAGTTGTTAGTTATTATACATGTATACCATGTATGTAACACTTCATTATATATTTATTAAGCTTTTAAAATTACAGTAGAACTCCCTACCCAATTCACAATTTGTTTAGAATTAATTGTTCAGTGGATTCCTTTAATCTAGCATTTTCTCTGTTACTCTTTGCTCGTCTCTGCAATAAATAAACAAAACATGACTACTGTGTGCAGTTGTATTTATTAGGCTATTCTAGGTATAGAAAGGGCTTAAATATTAAAAATATTACCAAAACTACGAATATTGAATTATAAAGGTAGTCTGTAAGAAATGAACCCTGGTCCTGTACACTCTCTGTATTGTCGGCGTCACAGCCGCGGCCTGTTACATTTTTGTTTCAAGGTGTATATACTACTCATTTGTTAATTAAAACCCTCCTTTTCCAGGTGCAAATCAACTCCTGATAAATGATGGCAGTTAACACGGATTTCCTTTTAAATTCCCATGCAAACAAAAGAAATACAGTGCCCCCCCCCCTTTGGCTCTTTATACTTGGAACAGGTTATAAGGCGGAACGGTCCCATTTGCCCCATAATGCCATTACACTAACACTAGCATTCTCATTATAAGGCAGAACACAAATAACATGGTCTCTAAACTATGTCTCCCAACTACAGTGTTATAAAGGGGGAGCACTTTAGTCGCAAAAAAGCATGGCTTGTTAAGATATTTAACATTCTTTCATAAATCAACATTATTTGGAAACTCACAGTAGCATGATTATTTAATAACAAAATAAGCATAGCAACTTGAAGATGCCAAAATCAGTGCTACATTCCTATTTGTTGATTAACATTTGTTATCATTTACAATCTTGCCCACTGTAGTTTACATGATCAATATTGTGGGTTTAGTCTTACCCAGGGTGACTTACAGTTGTATACAAAAAATACATATCAAGAATTACAGTGCAATTAATATTTTCATGAACATCAGACTTTATTATCCATCATTTGTTTTAAAGTTTTCTCGATAGGCTACCCCCGTTGAAATAAATGATATATTATTTAGAGAAGCATACTGGAAACATATTAATCATCTTATGGATATTTCAAATAAAAACAAACTTGCCTTTATTCTTTTAACATTAACTAAAGGAAATTAGACTCATGACCTGTTCGGTCATTGCCTAGTGTGTCTTTTCCATCCCTGTGAAAAGGAAATGTTAATATTTGAGTGTTTCCCCACAATTGTGTCCAATTCATCATTTTGAGTTTTAATTTCCTGTGTCTGTGACATCAGTGATCATGGTCTCTTTGATATCATGTTGTCTTTTGATGTCTAATTTTTTGCATAATTTGGACTTTAGAATAATAAAAAAGCACCATTTTTTCTTTTTTCAATGAGATTATCTAAAATTAGATCTTGTGAATATTCTTAACACTGTTTTCTGAAAATTATCACCATGTAGTTTCAGATTTGAATGCTTTTCTTGGACAACTTTGGTACTTCCTTAAATTCCAACAATGCTGTTCTAGTTATTTAGCTTTATGTTTATAATAGTGCCATCTGTTGGATTTTGTAGTTCAATAGTTTTTGATAATGCAACAGACATCAAGATTGCATTGTTATACACTAGATGGAAATATGAAGCAGATATTACATCTCAGATTAAGGTTGGACCAAAGGTAAATGTCGAATGATGTGGCGTTAAAATAATTTTGATGGAGTGGGGTACAAAGCCACCCAAATTTTGCCATTTATATATATATAAACTCTGCCTATATTCAGGTCTAAGAAAGATAATTGTAAATCACGCTTGTAGTATGGGAAAGATTACACTACTCCAAACACCACAGATTGTTCTTGGCAGTTTTTGTAAAATTAATTTTAAGGTTTTATTTTTACGTTTGTTATACTGCTTTGGTCAATCTGTCAATTCCTTGTTGAATGACTTGTTTGAAGTTCAACTTCAGTGTAAAGTTGTTAGCCCTCTCTTTCATCACCTCAGAGTTTCTTCTTGAAGACAATAATATCTCGGGGTTTTCATATTCTTAGACACAGTGTTCAGGAGCTGTTGACCTTCAGCAAGGGGGGTGTCACTCTGCACTGGCAAATATCCATTTGTGAAAACTAAAACACACATGGTACATACATACCTAACAAGACCCAAAAATGTAGGCTTCACATGAACATCCAATGAATGTAGCAAACATAAAAAAAAAAATAATAAAAAAAAAGCTTAGCTACAAATATAATATAATATTAATGAGAAAATAGAAAGGATGTAACATAACATATATCAAGGTTACCACTGAAATAAATAAATGGTTTGTATATTTTTTTGCAATGCATTTGCTGTATTTTTTGGTTCACTCTTTTCCCATGCTTCCTATACTAACAAGCTCTGTTATGTTTTTAGCATACCACACTTAAACCCCCTTTCTCTCTTAGACCCTCCCAACAGAATCACCTCCAAACCCTTCGTGCCACTAATGAGAAGTTATTATTGCCATTATCTATTGAGTAATTTCATTAAACTCTAATTTCATTAGACTGAAGAAGCTATTCGCTGAAATTCCACTGTTACGATACATATGTACTTGGTGAATTTGTATTCAGAATATTTACATATGGGAAACTTCTCTGTCAAAGTACTATGTGTCAATAATAAGAAGGAAAACTGTAAACTGAATGGTAAATATTAGCCACACATGGTTAATTTGCAGTTTTATGTAGTTTAGTATGCATCACCCATGCTCACAAAATGCATTTACACTGCAATGCTTTCAAATCTTTATCCAAGGTGTACCACAATAAAACTTTAAAAGGAAAGCGAGTCCTCCTCTTCCTTATTTATTTACAGCCTTAATTGCTGTTGTGCATCACAATGAAATACAATATACAGAACATGCAAGACGTAAATATGTGTAAGGTGGCACATTTGTGAGTGAGGAAACATTTTTCCTTTGTTTCTTTGCTTAGATTAACATTACTGTTTAGAATTAATCTGTAAACTCATTAAAACACCTGGATAGCTTAACCGGTATCCAATCACAGACAGCCAAAGGAACCATGCTTTAAAGAGAGGACGGAAAGCAAAGCCAGCTCCCAAAATCATTTTGTATTTTATATATATATATATATACTTTCAAACACAAAATGTACATTTACATTTTGCCTTGCACTTAGGCAATTGCAGACCCTCCAAAACCTTTACACCTCTTCTTACAGGTGCAAACCATTGTACAAGCGAGTAACTAAGAGCTGTATAAAAGTACACACCTGCAGAGACCTGTCATTGGCTTCAGGGTGTCTGCTGTGGTGCACTTCCTGATGCGGCAACACGTGTCTCTTGTTGAGGAGAGACAGGAGAAGAAGGCCCAGCAAATTCAATCCCAGGGTCACTATGTTTGGGATGCCGGAGGATGAGGTGCTAAAGCGTTATTGTCTCACTCCGCAGGTCACCCTTGACCTCATAGCTGAATTTAGGGATGAGCTAGACCCCAACGTCAATCCAGGGACCGCTATACCTGCACATGTAAAAGTGCTATGTTCCCTGCATTAGCCTCTGGCTCCTTTCAGAACACAGTTAGAATGTCTGGAGAGATAGCCCAATCCACCTTTTCCAGAGTGCTAGACAAATTTCTGGACGTCATGCTAAAAGGGGCAGGCCAATACGTATCATTTCCTAAGGATACTAGCGTAACTGATGTTGGCTGAGGCTTTTCCAAACAACTCAATTTCATGCTGAGTGACCTCAGCCGTAAGGACTCTCAGCTCCTTCTCAGAAAACGTTCCTTTTATTTTCCATGCGCCAAGAGGATTTTGCTGCCCTTCCTCTGACATGTATTTTCATGCTTCACAAATGTCATACAGGGACTACTGCTCTCTGTACTCCTAGCAATGCAAGTGCAGCTGCTAAACAGACAGAAGCACTCACTGAGGCACTCATCATCTTAATTGTGGATCATTATTTGTACGTGTTGAGTAATTTGCATTGCTCTTAAAGGGTATACAAGGACATTTTTATTTAATTGTGTTACATGTTCCCATGTGTTGCTACAACTGTTTAAGTAAGGTATGTGTATTGTTTTTATTTATTTATTTATTTATTTTTTACATTTTTACCAGTTTTTAAAACTATTAAATTGCATGCCACTGCCTCCAAGAAAACTCCATTTCCCATCATCCTCCTGCTCACATATGTAACTGAGATGGATTTACCAGTGAGCAGGGGGATGATGGGAAATGTAGTTCTGAGAAATACACGAGACACCATCTTGGAGCTATAATAGAAACAGCCAGTGAGCACTGCAATTTAAAAGTGAAAAAAAAAGTGGTCAAGATATAAAAAAAAATAATAATTAAAACAATACACACACTTACCAGCTGTAGCAACACATGGGAACATGTAACACAATTAAATAAAAAGGTCCTTATATACCCTTTAAGCTTAAATAGGGCGCTACTATTTAATTACATCACCCCCTGGATGTACAGAACAAACAAGTCATACTTTCTAGTTTTGTAACATGTTTTGTATCAGTTTATGGCATAGGCAAGGCAGTATGACAGTAAGAATGTCAGCGCCTCAAAAAAAATAAAAAAATAAAATAACGAATTAGTTGAAAAATCTGAGCACTTTTCATTACCTGAAATAAAAATTCTCCTCCTGGTAAACAAAGAGCTTGGTTATTTGTTTAAATGGTGATGTTTGTGTTCCCATCCACTGATTAATAAAAAGCTAATCCAATAAGCAACCCCCTGCAACAGCAAGAATAATAATGCTTCAATTCTGGAAAATGCACAACACGGCAAATCATTCTTGATAAAATGAGATCAAGGACTCATACCGAGATACACCATTTGTGACCACAGCAGTATGCATTACCCAGCTGTTATATAGCAGACAGAAATGTTGATACGTGTTACTCAGCAGCTCTGAACAGGGCTACTGATGAAACCTTTTAAATACTAAATTGCAGCAGTCTGAAAATACAGAAACTTGGCTGATGTAATTTCACAGCTGTTTGTGGAACAATATATTGCAATCAAGGCTTCCCCCAAATACACACTTGTCTAAAGCAAACTCAAATCTCAACTGTACCCTCTTCACCACGTGTAACTAAACAGAAATATCCACATTTAACAAGTGAAATTTCACAAAGGCCAATACTTTAATTTGATTTGTATTTATTTGGCCAGGTTTTCATGGCATCATAGCTTCCCTCATTACATGCAGTGATTTTAATGCAGATGTTTTTCCTTTTTTTTGTTGTTGTTTTACTTTAAAGCTATTTTCTATTTTCATTTTTTTATTGTTGTTGTTTGGATGTAGTTATAATATTGTAAAATATCAGAAATGGTACATATGCATTGCTTATGCATACCACATTGTTGACATTTGTATACGCTCACATTTTTTTTCACACAGACATTAAATATTTGCTTTGTAATTATTTGTAATTTGTTGATTGTGTTTTGTAAAACAAAAGAAAATGTAACTGTTCTTTATCTATAACATAAATGGAAATACACCAATATTTTTGCTGCTTACGAATCCATATAAATACTGCTTTTGGATAAAATGTGTATTTCATTTGGACTTTTTATATTTGAGATTATTTTTGTATATTTCATTAGAGCCAGGTGTAACTCATCCTAGCTCACCAGCGTGGCATTCTGGGGGATGTAGTCCTGCACCAAAAACCCTGGACTACATCTTCTCTCTTTTCTCCCCTTACTCTGCCACAATAGATAGATTTATAATCCAGGGCTGGCAATGGAACGTGAAACAAGCAATGTGATTGGTCGAGCGAGGTTCCAGCTGTCAGTATATTGGATGGATACAGACAGCTGGAGCCTTGTCACATATTCCAAATCACTGGGCTGCCTCACAGAATTGAAAAGTATCAGAGGGTAGCCATCTTGCTTTTACAGTTACAGGTGTACAGCTGTAACTATGAAGAAACTGAGTGACCAGTTACCTGCAAAAAATTCAGAAGTACTAAGCAGACATGCCAATTTGGATGAAGAACAATTAAATGAACTGGAAGATAACAAAAAAAAAAAAAAAAAAAAAAATATATAATAATATATATATATATATATATATATATATATATATATATATATATATATATATATATATATAAATCGCTGTCTTTATACTATTGTCAGCCTGACTTTGTCACTTAAAATAATATATTTTTAGCAGTTTTAAACGATAGAGAAAAACACAGAAATACAATTCTGCACATTATCCACCCCACTCAGAAACATATCTTGAAAAATGACTGTAATCCGAATTTATTTGTATTCCTCCCGTGTCTGCACTGTCAGCCCCCTGCTGTACCTTTTCATTATTTATTTATTATAATGTAGTCGTTGCCAGTTGTTTTTTTTTATTTTCTCCCAGTTTGAAATGGCCAATTATTATCTAGGCTCAGCTCACCGCTACCACTGCTGTGCGAGCGGCGAAGATGAACACACGCGTCCTCCAAAGCGTTTGTCGTCAGCCGCCCACTTCTTCACACACTGTGCATTCACCATGCAGCTACCGAGGAGCTACAGCGCAGGAGGACAACGCAGTTCCCGGGCAGCTAACAGGCAACTTCGCCCCGAGGCATCTGTATATTCGATGTATATGGACGGCCTGTCAGGCCTTATTGCATACATGTACACAAGCTATTTACCTGTCGTGATACAGTTACAGTGCGATAATGTTGCAGCTTTGCTTTTTTTTTTTGACTGCCATTGATTCAACTGCACTTCATTAGTCTTGCCACTTGGTGTCAAAAGAGAGCAGAAAATGCATTAATCAGAACAGCAGGGAGTCAACGTGCATTTTGTCAGAGCATTGCTACACTGCTCATGGTTTGGAGTTATGCTGACGGCAGTTGATTTTTCATGCTCGTTCAAATGGGAGGATTATAGTTATTGAACTAAAATCAACATAGCAGGTTTTATAAAAAGTGCTTACAAGTATAAATACCCCGCAAAGCACTCACATTTCTTAAAAGTACAGGAGATGCTCAGTCCAGGAAGAATCCCGAATGATCGGCAGCATCTTTATTATATTAATGTAAATATGCATTTACACTACCGGTGCTACTATAAAGTCCTGTTAATTTTGTATTTATTAATATATGCATGAAATGTGGAAAAATGAAAACTCAGAGCTTTGAGCTTAATAATACACTGAAGTCCAATGATAAACGAAAGTACAGCCGTTTATATAGTTGTAAGATGGCAGTGGCACATACCTTGCTATGTAATCGGGGTGTGGCTTAATTGAAGTAATACTGTATAAGCTATACACCTTCGTCAAAACTGAGACCATAGACATCAGAAATGGTATCACGATTGAGAAATTTCACAACGAAAGAAACAGTTCTTTACTACCAGACTCTGCCGCCTCGGGTCTGCTTCACGATAATTGAAAATAAATATAATATCACCATATCCTTTTTCATTTGGGCTATAGGATGCTGCATTTCTCCATCTCTTCAGCAAAAGCATTGCTTAATTTATTGATATATTGCAGGCATATTCAAGCTGTTACCGCAATTATACAGTATGAAACTTACTCAAAGTAAGCTTTGCGCTTTTGGTATTCACAAGCTACAGCGTGTGACACCCGCTGGTGAAACACTGTATTACAGTCGTAATCTGTAACAAACCAGTTTCTAGTCAGAACTTCTAGACAGAACTTCATATCGCATTGACATCAGTTTCATAGCGTAATGTGCTATATTCCGATTGTATAGCTATTTTGGCTACCACTATAAATCAATGCAGTTGAATCCTATTTATTCTCCCACGATTTAGATCTTAAAGAGAGACACCAGGGTCTTTTAACACACTTTTAGTCTGTCTGCTTTGTTAACACATGATTAGGTGAAATGACCTAGGAAGTGCAGGTGTAACAGATTTCTTGAAAATAAGCCGAGGAAACAGAGAACTTTCTTTAATAAATTGCTAAACAGATATCTTGTTTTTAAATGAAAAAAAAGATATATTTCCTATTGCATGTGTTTGTTTCAGTACTGCACAATTGAGACCTACGGGCTAATAGAAATACAAGTATGTGACGGGGTACACCCCACCCTTGCGCGTATTTTGTTTATTTTGTGCTATTTTGTATTATATTTGTTGTATTATGATTTTGAGATATTGTTTAGTGTGTAAAAACACAATGCTTTATAGTTCGTTATTTTACAGCATTGAGGGGTTAAAATTCCCTCTCCATGCTAAAACATGTGCAGAATGTGACCGTCTCCAGGTTGATTGATTTATTGCTAGTTTGGAGATGGTCACATGTATATAAACCTGCAGCTTTGGCTGATCGAGGCTGCTGTGTTCATAGCAGAACAGGAGTCATGAGTAGGAGAGAAAGCTAAAATGAAATCTGAAGTAAATTGCTACGCTTGCTGGGTATAAACCAGCACAATACTTGTTTGTTTGTTCTGTGTCTGTTTTGTCTGTTTATTTTGGTTACCATGACGTTTTGTTTTGCAAAGTGTTTCTGTTTTGTTTAAAACTTTTATTTATTATTAAATGGCGCATCAGCGCATTCATATCCCAGTGCTGTCTGTGGCCCTTCCGGGTCTGACGTCACCTCCAGCCATCCTGGTCACAAGTATTATGGACTTTTTTTCTTAGCTACAATAGTTAAAAAAAACATTTTGTCAGTTCCAAAAAAAAAGTGGGGCTTATCAAGTGTTTGGGCAGAAGGCCTAAATTAGTTATTTTTCTCAAGATTGGGGTAAGCCTTATGCTTACTATTAGGATTCAGGAATGTGCTTGTTATTGTTAGATTTATGTTTGTGTAATTGTAAATACAATCTATTAAATACAGGTGGTGCTTTTGACGACACGTGAGACTGAAATGTAAAGTATCGTAATCCTGGTGCTCGGTTCAGCACCCAAATGTCTCTGATGCAAGAGAACAATAGAACGTTTGCTGAACAGATGCGACAACAAACATGTGGATTGTAATACAAAGCTTGAAGCAGTGCTGGCACAAGGCAGCCTGGTTTGAGTACAGTATACATAACAAATATATTTGACAATTATTGGAGGGAGAGAAAAAAAAAATTATACAGGCTTGTCAAAATCTGTATTTAATAAAATCTTATATAAGACTTTAAAATTAAAAAGTGGCTAACATGCTATCCTTGAAGTACCTTCTTTTTAGTTTTGAAAAGAACATCTGTCCAAAGTGATTAAGTTTTGACAGCAAGCGCCAACACAGCTTTATTCTGAACAGGTGTTTTGAATTCTTGCTCTGATGTAGAGGTCTGCCCACAGACTATAAAATAAAGCCTGTCTCTTCAGTGGTTTTGGATCCCTTTGTTGCTCCTCAAGAGCTTGCCCAAGGCAAGTGTACATTTTAACAATCTGCACCCTCCACATGCAGCATTCTAGACTTAGCAAAGCCAGAGTCACTGATGATCCCAAAATTCTAACTGTCATTGAAAGAACATTTAAAAGCCAAAGGCAAGCAAATCTGAGGTTGTTCCTTTAGGCAATACGCATGACTAGGGATTTTGGAAGTAATTCATTTTGAGAAATTTTAGGTCTTTTTTTTTTGACAGGTTTTGCTAAACTTTTTCTTTCAACAAAGTAAGCTACAAGCTGTCAACTTTTTGTTGTTAAATTAGGAACATGTTTGTCAAAAAGAATGTGTTATTCCAATTCCTTACACTCCCTGTGGGGCTAATAACTAAACTGGTAAGGCTATGCTGCTAGTGCAGCAATACATGGCCACCCGACGTGTGCATCAACTTAAGTCTGTTTTTGTTTGTTTTTATCTTGTCAGACAAAACAGATTTGTTTTAAAACGCCTGTGCTATACCAACATGCATGCAGAACCCTATTCTGGTATAGTTTAGAATGTATTGCAGACTTGGAACAAATACCTGGAAAGAAAGATTGCAATTCTGTATGGTAAGAGGCTAACTGCTGTTTGAAGAGACTGGATTCTGGAGCGTAAAGTTAAATCTAAGCGTTCCGAGTTGTAAAATACTAAATAAAATATACAAATAAATCTAGTAAGTTGCGACCTTTTCTCATAAAACTGCTGACAATTCCCTGAAACTATAAAAACTGCAATGTCTACAAAAGCGTAGGTTTGTAAGTTTTAGGACAGAGGTAGTAGGATCAGCCACCGTTGTCAGTATTTTCTTGTTGCTTGTTACTGTATTTCATTTGTGACTAACTGTGCTGCAGTTTTTAGGTTGGTTGATAGTATGTTAAGTTGCTATTGTTTCATGGCATTCTTTATCATTAGTTACATTTTGTTGTGTCACGAATCAGCGTTGTGATTTAAAATCCACATGATAAAAGCCATTTAATAGGCGGACATTTATTGTACTCGTATCACACTGATATCGGACTGTTGAGTACAGTCACTCACAAATGATCATCCGCTGTCGACATTCTCATGTGTAGTGCCAAATGCTTGCACTAGATGTTTAAAACCACATTGCTTTTCTTGGTCCTTAGCACATATGAAACAGCAGTCTATTCAATTAATCTAAATGGCGACATATCTAAATACAGCCTTTTTAATAAATCACTCGGTAGGACCTGCCCTACCCAACATAGTGGCAATTCAGTTGTTCTGTACTAATGGACAATAAGTCATCCCAAGGATATGTACAAAAGCAATGAAGAAATTATATATAAAAAGCCCAATTCATGACTTCAACCATACCATATTGAATTTGTACTGTGCTCTATATTGCTATGCTTTAAATTTTTTTTTTTTAAAATAGTCAATTCAAAACAGTGAAATCGCAATTGGCTAAATATCTCAACCACCTAACAATATTCTCTTTATCAACCTCTTCTGTCTCTTCAATGGGAATCGCAATGGATTAAATAAAGGATGATCATATATTAACAATAAAGCAGTATAGAATAGGTATAGCTATAACTATTCTCTACTGCTTTATTGTGAATATATGATCAGCCTTTATTTAATCCATTGCGATTTTCATCGTGATTTCACTGTTTTGAATTGACTTTGCAGTTCAATTTTTTCCCTATAATTTCTATTAGTTTTTGCATGTCATTTTTCATTTCACGCATGTTCTGTAATAATGTATTGTTTTATTATAAAGCTGAATCTATACTTTAATGTATATCTTTCAATAGAACAATTAGTAATTACAGAAATCACTTTCTTTGTGGTTGTTCTAGTTTGTTTAACTGCCCAAATACTTGTGTATGTGACCGTGTATATCTATCTATCTATCTATCTTGTATATATCTATCCGATCTATCATCTATATCTACTATTATCATCTATCTCTATCATATTGTGTCAGCACTACTAATATTAATTATTATCAAGAAAGCTCCAATTTAGAGCATCACAGCTAGGAGAATATGAAATAAATAAGTCAAGAAGGGAAATGTAATGCTTCGTAAGTTTATAAAACCTTAAAGTATATCTGTAATATAATGGTAACCAATGTTAGGCCAGCAACTGGAGTATTACAATAAGCACTACTATAGAAAATGAATGCCTTCATTAATTTCTCAGCATCAGATTTTGTTCTCCAGTTGGTATTACGGATTTCACCCAAGGACTCTTGAAGGCCTTAAGGCAAACATACTGGCTCAATGAGCAAACCTTGCTCCAGACTTCCTGTGAAATGTTCTCCTCAACCATTGGTGTAATCAGATACATCTGATGTTTTTTCTGCTTTTGTTTGCCTATTTGGTCCACTCTGTATATGTATTTCTTTTTTAACTCACTTTATATAACCTTTTGAGAGACTCTGCTGCATATTGAGCCTTAATTGCCCTTACAAACATGATTGAAAGCACTAATTCGCTCTCTGATTAAAGCCTTGATGCATGTCATGCAAAAAAAATTAAATAAATCTTGAAAGCTGGCTGGTGCTGTTTGAGCACAAAAACGCATTTGTTCCCTTCCAGCTTTTTCTTTGTGCCTGACAAAGGGTTAATGGGCCAACACAACTCAATTAAAAACGTCAACAGTTTGTGGTTCCCATCATCGAAATTGTGGCCATGCAGTACTAAATATTGCACATTCCAAACTAAAGTAGCACATCTGGAGTTCAAACAGACAAAAGTTTTCTTTCATATTAGATGTTTATTGTTCTGTGAGATTGATGCAGTTAATATCAGCTTTCAAAATGACAGATTAGCATCACAAGTTAATCAGCGCTATTAGCAGATAAATATCGGTAATTTAATCGCTACAGTAATTTCTTTCACAATCATAAGATTTACAAATGTAAGTGATTAAGCTTACATCTCAGCAGATTACAATCCCTTAGAGTTTGGTGCGTCTGGTTTTTAAAGATTACAGTATCTAATTAAAGTCACCGCCTTTTTGTGAATGAGATTCATTTGCTTGCTGGCCAAAACTTTAAGCACTTTATAAATTATCCCCAAATTCTTGAAAGGCCTCTTTTATAGCAACCCCACCAAGTTCCCAGTGAAAACGTAAGTCTTGCACAAGTGGTGTACACTAGGGAAATGAATACCGTACATTAAATTCAATTGAAAAATGATGTGCACTTGATAAAATAAAGACTGGCTCTGTACTAGCATATCTAAACACTTACCAAGGATCACTTTGTTGCTCCATAAGCATTTGCCCAAGGCAAGTCTAGGTTTCAGCATTCTAAAGGTATACTCTTATATTTACAAAGCCATTTGACGGTTAGTGTTAATTTCCTAAATGCAACATAAAAGGGGTGCTGAAAAAAAGAAAGAAAAAATTAAAGGAGAAAATCATAAAAATAGCAGAGAATCAGCCAAATTGTTTCCATGTGTGGTGCGTTGCCAGAGCAGACCGCTCTTTAACTGTGTTTGACCTATTGAGCCTGAGCCAATTCAATTTGAAAGGCAGTGTTCTTTAATGAAGGCCTAATTTTTATTGCCACTCCATTGACTTCAAAGCAGTTCAGGTTGCCAAACATAATTCCACTGAAGGTATTTTCAGGTGCACTGCAAATAGTTCATAAATAATTTCCCCCATTAGTCTATGTTTCCTCTTGAAATACACTCTGTAAATGTTACTTATGTTCTGCTCCTTAGCAGCTTTAGAAGTCAAAAGCCATTTTGCAGCTTTGCAACTTTCATATTGTTGCATAAACGGTTAGTGCGTGTTCAAGGGTTAGAGTACACACAAATCAGAATTACAGGATTATTCCATTAAAATAAATGCACAGAGCAGTAGCACTAACTCCTACAGTACAACTGGTTTAGCTAATCCACGATCCCTACTGTACAGGTATATTTGAAACAAATCTAATGCAAAACTCAATTTTAACCATTGTATCCAAACAGTTTCGAATAAGCTCATAACTTAAATTATGAATTAATAGGTGATTATGAAACTTTGGCTTATTGAAAACATATGTTTCTTTAGTCCATAAGGTGATTATCAATCAAAATGTAAAGCCTTAAAATGTATGGAATAAAGCTGTGCGAACAATCATTTTTTTTACATATATAATAATTGTCAAATACAATGTGTCTAAAACAACAGGTTTTCAAAAACTTTATGAAGCCATAGTATTCCTCAAAGATTTTGGTTAGCATCATAAAGCTGGGGGCATGAAAACCTTTCTCTCATTTAACTACTTAGCGGGAGATGGGAGTAAAAGCATGCAGTAAAGGCAAAAAGTTATTGTTTTGCCCAATTATATATTTAACCCTTGTTTTCTCCACCATTCAAATGCTCAGTCTCTGCTGCAACCCACATCAGTACTGTTGCTAAGCTACTGAACCCCAGGGGCGAGACTTTCAGTCTGGCCTCATCTTGCACCTGACCAAGGGTAGCTATCGCAACTGCTTGCAACCAGGTTGTGAGCTAGTAAGCTCCACATCGTGTAAACGTAGCCCAACAACTTTAATAGGTGAGCCACTGGGGAGCCCAGTTTGTCTTTTTAGATTTTCTTATGCTCATAGGCTGCTTACATCAGTACATTATCATGTATTAACAAGCTATGTATATATTATGTAATAAAGAGCTTCTAATGGGCTACAGTCTCAAAGCTATTGCTTCCAAACTGACACAAGTGCCAGTTTCTCTGTAATGGCAGTTTGACTACTTACAAACCCTTAAATAAAATGACAGATTTTTTATTTTTGATATTGATTTTGAGTAAACAGCATTGAGAATCTAGCCCTATGTGCTATTTTGTGTTACCTGTCTTGTTATTTCCATTCTGATAGATGGAAAACATTTACATTTCCTTCAGTGTTTGTAATATGCTTTTCTTCTAAATGAAGGATCACTTTGTTTCTGAGTAGATCTAGAAAAGCCCCTTCTAAAGTACATGGAAAAATCTGAATTTGTGATGGAAAATGAATAATACACGCAATAATAGCATCAAAGTGCAGTACATGTGTTCCACACACTTCCCCTTCAACATTTTTACAGAAATCTTTGCCTTAGGTATCCAGTGGGGCCCACTTAGTCAGAGTATGCTATTAAACTATTTTTATGCTTTGTAAAGAACTTCATAAAAACTCAGAACTTTTTGAAAGGTAATTATGCACAGGAAGTAGGGTCAATATGATTTTTTCTATGTTTGGGCTGTGCACAGTTCAGAACATAAATTTCTGAAACAGAAAGACTAGTTAACAAGCCTTTAAATTAGCTATTTTTTTTTCTTTTTGTGTTATTATTGTTTTTTTAATTGCATTTACTTCCCTGCAGCAGTCTGCAACCTTTTAGAAAAAAATGGAACACTTGTTTTATTGTAACAGGTTAGGTATTTTGGCAATAAACCATGCTTGTGTCACGTACACCTAACATGCTTAATGTGCAAACAGACCATAAATCATGACTTTTTTCAATGATATCTGATTATACTCACATAATTACTGTGGCCTTATTTAAATCTACAGCTACAGCTACATTTGTTCTCCAGTACAAATTAGGTTTCATCTGTTAAGAAAATATACAAAAAGCCTGGACAGTTTATAGTTAAAGCTGCTGATTTATTTGTTGCTCTTGTACCTGCACCTGTTTTTCTTTGAAATACTATATTTGGTCATCCATTTAAACAAGTTAAAAAACAAAAAATCATAATAACACCGATCTGATTATAAACCTTTATTCTGGTCCTGAAATTCTTTCTGCCTAACTACCTAGATCACATGATGTGATGCTTTCTTTTCTCCAGTGATTCTCAAACACAATAGCACTCCATCAGCCACTGGGACCAAGTTAAAAGTGATCCTAAATCAGTCCAGTACGTTTACATCGGCAGCAGATAGAGATCAAATTGATAATGAAACCTGGCAGGTGGTGGGACCTAATGCTGATCAAAACATATTATGACTACAACCATGGGCGTAAAGCCCCTGCAGCTGAGACCTTGAATGGTTCTTGTATTGCTGCTTAACATGGCCATTATTTGTTTTGAAGAGTTTAAAAAAAGCAAAATGCAGTATTACGGCCACATCCAAAGTGGGTAGCATCCTCTCTTCCTACATTATGGAAAGAAACCAGTTGGCATGTAATCAAATGTATCATGTTGAAGCACATACACCACAATGCCATCTTCTCACTCTTACTCTGCTGCCAGTGCTTTCAGTAGGCCCTCGTAATATATAAACAACCACCTCTGTCTGCCTGGTGGTATTCTGCCAGTGTGATCCCATTCCATCACTGTCCAATGCAGCTGACTGCCTCCCATCCCACACACATGGTCTAGTACTTGTAGCCACCTGCTCAATCATAAATGTATCATAAATGAACTATACTGCAAAGTTAACATTAACAAAAAAGGTTTGATAGACAAAATATTAGAAAATGTGCTGAGCCATTCACATGCATCACAGGTGTTCCAATGTAAGCAATGCTAAGAGGTTTGCAGTATTTGTGTACCACCAAATTATAGAGGAAAGCCTTTCAAATAAAGATAATGACAACTTGTTTTTTATTTACAGTTAATCCCACTTGCTCTGTCTCTCATGTGTTGCTAACTTTGAATTTTAAGACGATTAAATCTAGAGGCAGATCACCACCCATTCAGTACATAACCAGCATGTTCTGAAGGTCTTACATGCATTACAGTAATTATTTCTCTGATCTCTGATCTTAGTATCAGTTCTTAAATGGCTCTGACAGTACAAGCAATGTGCAAAAACACATAGTGCCCACAGGTACAGACCCAATTATAATTGAATAATTATCCTCCTTGAACTGAACTTTCTGTGCAAAAGGTTCAACAGGCTGCAGCTGGAATCAAGGTTGACACTAGACCTGTCAAATGCTGGTAGCCCAGGGTCTAGCAGATAATTACAGAGAGTCAATTGATAGCAATTCAGACAAGGGAAACTCTTCAAAAGACTTCACAAAATGAATTTATACATTTTAAACAAATGGTCCTCATAGTTTCTAAATATAATGATGTGGGTCACTGTTGAAGAAACTGAAAATACTTTTTCTGCATAATCGTTATACAAATGTACCACAGTAGTTTTGCAGTTTACACTTTATTTATATAGATGTATTTATGAAGATTTACCAAGGTGTACAGTGACATTTATCATGCCTTACCATAGTTTTACTATGCCTTTACAAAGCTTTTGCACATTTATTAAGCTTTTAATATGGTATACAGCTGTAAACTTGAATAGCAGAAAAGTACACTCTAAGTCTTACCACAGTATATATCAAACAACACAAGATTAGTTCAATTAACACAAATGTCTTTGAAGGCTGTGGAAACCTAATTTTAAAAGCACATGTATTTATTCAGTTTTTTCATGAGCAGGTTATTTGTTAAACCCTTGAGCCGCTCCTTGAGACTCTGTCTTGCCCCACCCAATTTCAGTAGTTCTGCACAGGAAATGAGTAAGCTCGACCTATAGCATTTAGAAAAAGGAGCACATCTAAATGAGTTAGGAAGACAGTGGGAATGTTTTAATATAATAAGCCCTACCAAAGCGATGGAAAGAAGAAAACAGTTGAGTGCCTCATTGTAGGTAATGTACTAGTTTGTAATGTGTTGGAGTTATTTTTCCTCACTTATTTTCCATGGGGTCACCATAGCCTATGACTAGTGTTCATACTGGAGAAGGATGTAGCTCGGTTTGTGAGGCTCTTTTGAGGCATCACACTAAAACTGTCGAATCTAATTGTACCACTAGGGCATTGGATTGCTCTTCTTGACAAGTCGTGGGCTTCATTTCACAGACTTCACAGCTCTTCTCCGAGTAGTAACTGTAAATCAATCTACATTTCTATGTATTTAGACAACTGATGCCAATTACACAACATGTTATTATGGTTCAATAATTATATTTGTATAGTTCAAAATCATTTTTTTGTGCATTTGTTTGTGTGTGTGTAGTGTGTGCTCCAATTACTTTGGCTGTTTTATCAATGTTTCGACATTTTGCATTGTGATTTAAAACAATTAAATGAAAATACATCAAACAACATTTCCAGGGAAATATTCCCTTCGCATACTGTATAGCCCAATTCCACCATTTTAATACCACACATCTCATATGATCCATTAAAAAAAAATCTCGCATTTCTCTAATATTCACTTGGAATTCATTTTCATTAAAGACACAGTGCCTTTTTCATACTGTAGGAGCTCTATATTTTGCGATAAAGTGGTATTAGAAAAAATATAGCATTAAAAAAAAAGTTTCTTCTCCAGGGATAACATCGATTGAAAATGTAATGTATAAACCTCTGCTGAAAGTAGCTGGTGTTGGTGTTAACTATAACATTTTAAAGCTACTCTAATATTACCATATCTACATCATTTTCCATTTGCTTTCAGTTGTGACATGTGTTTTGAAATCATATCTGTAACATCTATTTTTAAGTAATTGATCCTAAAAGATATTTTGTCACTTGTACAGTTTCTGTGAAAAAGGTTAAGTGCATATTATATGTGCACTACAAATTTTGGAACTTTAAAAAAAAAAATCCTTTCAATTATGTGTATTCTGTGTTAATCCTTATATTACATTTTCACCTGCTTAATTAGTCCAAACCAAACAACATTCATATGGAACTAGGTTGGTGGTTTTGGGGATGTAAAATTAAACTCCAAGAACCATTTTACCATATGTAGGCAAAGTGAAAGAAACATACATTTTATGCCAAAGAACCCATGAGTTTTTATTTACAGCTTCTCTGGTAATCACGGTCATCTGTACCCTTAAACTCTAACAAACATGTAGAGTGGTTTACCATCGTAGAAGCACAGCATAGTAAAACATGCTAGTGTAATGATCTGTACTGTGGCCTGTTGGCATTTCATCAATAAACTCTCTAAAATGCTAGTCGAAGTAAGATGTTGCCTAAACTACAATAAATGAAATAGCTGTAAACCTGTGTTTTACATTCCAGTTGTTTATCTTGTATTCAGTTCTCAGAAGCTGCAAGAATTGTCAGCAGGGACAACATGGTAAAATCAGAGTGAAGAATGAAACCTACTTTACTTACAGTTGTTTACTTAGAGTCAGATGTATTTTACATGTTTTTTTCCCTTTCATTTTATAGACACTTTCAGACCTACAATTCCTGATGATGCAAACTGTACAGTATTGTCTCTTCCTCTGCTGTATTAAATAAATCCAAATATCTATATTGACTCTATCGACTCTTCTAGTAGATTATGTTAAATACACAGAAGCAGAGTTGCATAAAAGTTGCATACATTCACAAAATCTTTTAACATCTGACTCTAGGTTTAGAACTGTTCTTGTTTGACTGACAATGCAAACCTTTCTACTTTTTTCATTGTTAATTGGTTCAAAATGACATCATAATAGTTTCTATACCTCATTATTACTGTATTTAAAATAGCATTTCTGTAGTTGAAGTGCCAAAGCATTTTAATTGTGAGTCATCTTGGCTAACGACAGATAACAATAGCAAATGTACTTTATTAAGCTCATTTATAAACTAGTAAATGAAATGGAAACTAATGGAATTCCTTCCAGTCATGTCTGTGTTTTTACCTTCTCCTACAAATAGATTACTGCATTAAAGTTTTTCCTTAAATGAAAGAAATTGCATTGACCTCTTCTATCTATTGCTTCCATATGAAAGCAGTTATCTTTCTTGCAAATGGAAATGAGACCAAAAATTGCAACAAATGGGGCCTTGCCACTGAATGCACATATTTTTTGCAGAAACTATACATGCCTGATCGAATTAACTTTAACCCTTCTGTCCACAGAACAGACATCCTTTAATGCAGGCCTTATTTTTTTAAAATGGCACTTGTTAAATTTCTTTTGAATCTCAGCTTGGGTAACACTGCATCTGAGCCCCAGCAAATAACTTATGTTAATATTAAACAGCTGGTAAGACCTGGATCTCTGGGGACCTAACAGTGCTCAATCTGTCCTCAGGCCTCTTATCAGCGAGTTAGGCACTACTGATCTACTCCAAATAAAAAAGTGTTTTGAAGGAAAACACCTGTCTGTGAAGCTGACCCCACACCAGTGAAGGGATGAAAGGAGTCAGCTGGATGGAAAGGAGCCTGACAACCATTGCAAGTGTTTCCTATGTTCTTCAATATACTGGGAAACTAAAGACAACAGATGGCAAAAAGTGAAACTCTGTCTCACATTCTCGTTCAGTCTTTTGTTTTAGAATATAGCTATTGTCAATTAAATCAATAGATTAACATTTGTTGGAAGCTTAATGTGTTAATGCATTGGGTCATGGCTTGGGTCACAAATACATTTGGTGTTGGTAGTCTCACTTTAAACCTTCACACCACAGAAATTCACATTACAGAACACAATTTGACACAATTGCCCCTCTCGTCTCAGGAGAGATAAAGGACTGAACAGCAAGGGTGGTCTTCTTGTCAGGAATGAAGTGCGTTAAAGTGCAGTAACAGTCTAACCAATACACTTCTCATGCAACATAAGCAAATGCATAATAATGTAAGCAGACATTGTCACTAAGCATTTGACACAGTACAGCTTAATATTGTGCGCTTACCTGCACTACCTGAATTGTAACCTTAAAGTGTGATTCAGGGGGCAGGAGCTAGGGCTCCTCCCCCATTCTGTCACACCAAAATATCTGTCAATCTCCCTTATTCTCTGTCTTGCATTTTCATTTGTGTATCGCTACACAGGTCCGCAGACTCCGACTCAACCATTTAAATCTAAGACTATCAATTTTAGATGTAAAATGGCTACTCATCTGTCTCCCTTTTTTTTTCCTCTTTGGAATCTAAATTCTCGAATGGTGACTGCATTTTTCCTTCTGGATATCCTTTCAAGGAAACCTGTCTGTCATGCTGGTTCTTCTTCATCTGACAGCACTATTGAGCCATCTACTCTTGTAACCGCCTGGCCTACTGCCTCAATCTCTGCCAATCCTGCTGCCCACTCCCACTGGCTTCTGAAGTTACTATTACCCTCCCTGCCACTCTAAACTCCTTTGCCCGGGAGATACATCTGCAGCTCGGCTTTTCTTTCTTTAAGCTCTTTGAAAAAGGAACTTCAATTACAACAGGGAGCGATCAGACTTCTTTATTTACTATGCACTGCCAACCCATCTCAGCCGAACCTGTCGTTCCTCCTCATCTCAGTTCAGCGAACCAGACTTTTCAGCGGACACTCCTCCTCCTGCTGTGCACGCTCCCGATCCCACGCTTTCTATTAAGCTTTCCAGCCTGCTGCGTTACCCAGTCCTTTAGATCTCCTGATTGCTTCTCCGACCTGCATATCCAAAGTATCAATGATACCAAGCAATGTCAGCCACTGAGCTCTGCCTTTTCTTCCTCCACGTCCACCTGGATGCGCTTGATGACAGATTATTCACTTCGAAGCAGCATTTTATTCACTGCTTCAGCCATTACATCTATGCCTGTCAATTCCAATGCACTCGCAACACCCTCTCCTCCTGTCTAGCTGCCAATCTTCACTCTCGCTACTGCTTTTGATCTGGAACCTCCCTTGTTTCCTTGGTCCACCGGCACTCTCTCTCCCCTCAGCTTAGATGCAATATTATTGAAGGTCTCCCAGTTCAGACATTTGGTTCCCTCAGCTCATCTGTTTCCCCTGCCTGTTCCTCAATTCACCGATCTGATATTCAACTAAATTCAGCCATTTGTAGTCTCCTCACATCCTCTCAAGATTACATAACCACTGCCCTTGCTCCATTTACTCACTCATCCTACTCAACCAGCCGGTCTGCCTTTACAACCTGCAAGCAATATTGGATCACCCCTACACCCTTCAACCAGGACCCAGGATCTTTTCTTGTTCACGCAAATGAAAATTTACAAAACTCAGCGATCTGATTTCCATGGCCACTGCCCACACTCCATCTACTCACTCCTCCTATGCAAGCGGCTGGTCTGCCTTCACAACCTTCTGCAAGCAAAATCGAAAGGTTCCCCTTGCGCAAAGTAACACTTGCTTTCCAGCCTTGGAGGCCGATCGGTTCTTTCTCACCTATTAGTTGAATTGATGACTTTGATAGCTATTCAATTTAAAAAAAGTTTCTAGACCAATTAAAAAATGAAAATATACTAGTACTTACCCACAAGCTGAGGTAAAACTAATCAAAACTAAACAGCTTGCTGTAAAAGTAAAACTCTTATTCAAGCTTCCACAACTCAAGCAAGCCTGGTGGCTATTTTCTTCTGGTCAATACCACACTTTCTTAAACAGATTGGTCACAGTAGTCCATACATTTCACCCACGGTCAGTTTTTTTCATTGAACATGCACCTCCTTTGTGAATGTAACTATCAGGCCTCCAAGTAAAACAATTAATTGTGTATTTTACCTACAACAGAGCAATGCTTATCCAACTTACATGTAACAAGTTAAAAAATAAAAACAAACAAAAAATATTACCAGCCTTTTATACCAAGTGCTTCCTCTTGCTGTATTATACTTGTATATTGGCCATTCCTAATACAGGCACAGATGAACTGTACCTGAAATCTTTTAAATTTGCTCGTTGTATTCCAGATGCACTTGTAAGCTCAAGATTGGGGGATGCAAACACATACAATCTAAATTACCTAAATCCTTTGTAGTTCATGGGGAAACTAACAAATTACCTAAATCCTTTGTATTTCATGAGCACTGAACTAACATTTGTTGTTGTCCATGGTTACAGCGCTGACCACATGACATCCAGGTTCATGATTATTTATTGAACAACTGAATCTTGATTAAAAAATTATAAGGATACCAGGGAATTAAATCCACTACTATACAACAAAAAGACGAAAAGACGTTCGGGCATCTCTGCCATTGCCTGGCCAAACATCAGCTTCTATCGGCACATTGAATTTAAAAATCTATATAGATATATATAATTGTATATATATATATATATAAATATATATAGATATATATATATATATATATATAGATATCTATTTCGTTATATATATATATATGATATTAAATATGTAAAGATGTCAGAAGTTTTATTCAAAATAAGGGTTGTTTCCCATTAATAATTTTACAGTGTTGTTTTCATTGTTTAAACCTTAAATTGACACTACTTTGATACGTAAAAAAAGTTTTCAAGTTTTAAAAATTGTATTAAAAGCGTTAAAATCAAGTTATACATCCCACATCACATCTGTATTAACCTACTTTTATTATAGCTTATCAAGTACCCAAACTAGATCAAGAACATATCTTCCTTGCTTTACTGAACATTTCTTTCTAAAACCACACTTGGACAATAGTTCCCGCTGCATTGGCTTTTACAAATGTGTTGTATTAATTCCATTTAAAACAAAAGTATTAAACAGTGCTGCTTGCATCAATTAAAAAAGCAAAAACAAAACAATAAACAAAACAGTGCATCATCTAATAACCAGTAACCAAAACAACTTAGTGTTGCATACTGTGCAGTACAATTGCATTACATTTCCAGCTGTGCAAATACATTCATTTTGTTTTGTTAAACAGAACCATAACCATAAACATATTTTACAAGTGCACTGACATTTAGAACAAAGTACTCCATTCAAACAAAATGTTTTCTACATCAGGCCACAAACACTTTCCTCTGTCAGCTTGTTTTTCTTTCACCATTTTAAGTTTGTCTCTGTTTTGTCTCCAGTGGCGTACTGATTTTTTAGCATTGTGATTAACATATATTTTGGCAAATTCAACAATGCAGAATTTCAAACATGTTGAGTGGCATTTTTTTCCCCTGACTGTCCTACTTTATCCAGTCTCAAAGGCACCTGCATTATAGTATTGCAGTTACAACAAACAGAAGACTTGAAAAGTTTACTACTCAGCTCTCTAACCAATAGCTGTGTGCTATGGATCCCAGGGGCTGATTTTATCTGAATGCTGACAAATCAATGGCTCGGGAGGATGGGAATAAGAAAATTCATATAGAGACTGACAGCTATTTTGTTAACAGTGAAGCAGTATAGCTGTGATGTTTTGGAGAGGAGGTCAGTCAAGAGTCTGAAAGCTTGTGTTTAACATTCAAAATGACTATGGGTTGAGAGTAACAAATTAAAACTTTTAATTAGAAAAAAAGTGTTTTGAGGAGAAAAAATATACCATTCACACATTAGGTAAGGCCTTATAGAAATATGAAATCTAATCTTGCAGGTAATACCACAGAATGAACTTTAGAGGGTCATAAATGGAAGGCATCATTTTACATAAAACTCTTCATATGATCTCTGCCATGGTTGCTTAGAATGTCAGTTTGCTGATGGGTTTAGGTCATTGTGCATTAGAGTAGCACATGTCAAAAAAGTCAAGCATTTTTTTATACCATAAGATATGAAACTACACGACAGCCAGTATTATTGTCATCCAGAGGCAGACTGCCAGTTCACGTGATGTGCTTATTATTCATGGGAACATGATCTGGGACGAAGGCTCTGGCAACAATACTGAAGACATTATTGGATTGGTCTCTCGGGAAACGATGGGACAATTAGACCCCCATTTTCTCTCACCCTACCACAGACTTCTTCAAAGGTTGTTAAATAATTTAAAATGCACCTGAAAAACTAGTGGCAGATTGTAAAAGAGTTTGCCTTTAACCTTTGACTGCTCGAGGTTATAGTACTGCCAGCATTTATGTGGTTAAAAACAAATTAAATAGAGACACATTTCTAAAACATTGAGTACCATATTAATAAAAAAGTTAATTATTGCATAGTAGTAAACATATCAAACTTATCATACGGGTATGACTTTCTCATTTTATTGACTTATTTCTCCCTTGGAATAATATTTTACACTGCTGTTTAAGGATAATATCACAAGCTTAGCTTTGTGCCAGTCAGAGATCATTTGTTTTATTTTTCTCTCACATTTTTCTTACATTAATTGTTGTAGGAGCAGAATCTGATTAAGGAATGTGGCGCAATGTTAATTGGACTGAAAAAAAACACCCTTAATGATGCGTTAATTAAATCAAAATAGCAATTTATTCACATTTATTTTGTTTATTGAACATAAAATGTACTCAAAACATTTCAACTTTATAATTATCAGCCCTTTCGGTTTCAAATATAGGTTTTAAGTAATTCATGTGAGTCACTTTCTGTTATGTGCTGTGTGTCAGTACTGTAATTTATTTATTTATTTATTTATTTTTACTGAAAAAATAAGACACATACAGAACTTAGCTCCATTAAGATTTTCAACAGCAGCAACCTGACCAAAAAAAACAAACAAAAAAACAAAAGAATAGTTGGAACACTTTTTCAACTGTGTTTGTATTGCCCTCAATAACGCACATCCAGTTTCACAATTTCAAGGGGAGTGATGAGAAGTCAATATGTAGAACAGTTGAAACCTGGTTTAGGAGTTCTGCATTGTACATAACTGAAAATGTAACCAAATCAACTGTAGCTACTGTAGAACGTCTGTTTGTTACCAGTAGGTGCAGCTATGCAACACAGAGAGAGCAACACCATGACCTTCAGTATGCTTTCAGCTCAGCACAGTTTGTTTCTTTGACAGATCAGTATTGATACCCCATCACAGTATGGGAAATGTTTACCAACTATATATATCCAGGTGTTAAGTAAGTAACATAATTTTACCAGTTTAACTTATTATTTACTGCAGACTAATGTTAGAAAGTGTGTTGATTTTGTCAGTAACAAATAAACCACAAAAAAGACTACACAATGCAATTTCTGGCATGTGAGTTGAGAGTGCATATTTTTATTTATTTTTCAGTACAAGGTGCTTTAGAAGTTATCCTAGTATGGTCTTTGTGTGAATTTATTTTGCACTACAAAAACTGTATAAAGATAATGGTAATTGTTATGAAAATACTACTAAGTTTGATAAAACAAGGATAGCAGCATTATAATTGCAATTTAATTCCTAGCCTCTGTCACACATAATACCAGTTATTCCATTAATTAGGCAGAATGGTGCAAACCACACAACACATATTTCTCTACCTTCTATAGAAAGACTGTTCATTGCAATAATATGCTTCTTATTATTTATATTGTATGCCTTTATTGTAACTAGCAGTACTATTTTTCACATTGTATTTTTCTTGAACGTTTAGACACATCTCCTTAGGCTTAGAATCAATTATTCCCAGCTCTGTCAGCTTGAAATTCGGGAGACATTACAAATCAGTACCATCTATGCCATAAAGTCTGCCATGGTTATAATCCAAAGGACCAGTCCACTTAGTAGAGGGTGCTTACCCACAGTTTTACAGAGGTCTGCTAGTCATCTTTGCATGTTCCCATCCTGTGATGTGACATTTCTCACTGGGTATTTTCCATTGAGTGGTGCAGCAGGTCTGTAGCTAGGAGTGATTTTAGCTGCACAGATGATTAATTTCGAAATCATTTCCTAAATGCCTCATAAAACTGTAGCCTTGGAGGACATGTTTGTTTTGGGGAAATAGTCATATGTTTTGGAGGACTGAAAGATGGAATAACTGATAATTACAGTAAAAACACTTTGTACACAGGGATAAAGGATTGCTCCTATTAGCTTTAATTAGCTAACTGCTTTCTTAATAGCTAGTAATTGATCTCAACAGTGAATTGCAAAATCTAAATTCTAAAAAAGAAGAGGAAGGAAAAAAAAAAGAAGCACAGGGTTAAGCAGAGCACATCTGCACACTAATGACCTAATTGTTATGATAGGTGTTTTCTTTACCCTAGAGTGGCAGCATTGTAATTCATCCATCTCTGAATGAGTGGAGACAATTAGTACCGTCAATCTGTCCCACGTGTTCCTTCTAGCAATATAACTAGGACTGCTCCTGGGCCCCAGTGGAGAAACTAACCCTGAAAACTGAGACCCTCTCTCGGTTGGATGCAATCATGATTATCTCAAAAGGGCCACCTGCTGATAGTGGCTGCTCTTTTGTGTGTGTGTCCGTCTGTGTATGTGTGTGTTGCAGCTTCCATTTCCCCAAGGGAACACTGAGGGCTAACCCAGCTGACACAAAGCTGGATATGCACAGAGCAAGTGGGTATGTCCTCCCCAGACACAGGCATCCTTTCATAACTGCAAATTAACGCTAAAGCAGGGCTTACAATGTTTAAAGATAGTAAAAAAATCAATTTTAAGGAAACGCGGGCAGGGGACCTTATTAATAATAAAAGGTTACTATATATTAAATAAATATCGCAATTATTAAATACTGAACAAAAATTTCAATATGATAGTGATATTTATTCATAAACAAAAAAGACCCCTTAAATTAAGTGTCCCATTTCCCCCACACTTGCAAGCCTTTAACCACAATTCTATTGTAAATCCCATAGTAATGATTGCTTTGAAGTTATTTTTGAACATCATTCTTTGGAAATAATTCTACCATAAACAGTTTATACATTTCTATTACTGTGTTTGCATTTTGCTTTTTTTTTGGTCTTGTTGTGAAATGACACTTAACAATATTGTAGGTAATATTGCATACCCTCTAACGATACTAAGTCAGTTAACAACACATAGCTGTCAAATTCACCAGGGACTTTGTTTGAGTAGTAAATATTTGTTACCTGACGATTCAATAGGATATCACATTCATTAATAGGTTTTAGCAGCCAAAATGAGTTGTAATTATACGTAACGTGCCTATCTTGGCTAGAAACATAAAAAAAAAAAAAAAAAACCCCAAAAAACAAAACAATGTAAATAAAAT